>NC_140165.1:252346573-252617108 GCF_963971535.1 Notolepis coatsorum | reverse complement strand
GGGAGGACTGGGGGGGAGAGGAGGACAGGAGGGGAGGACAGCGGGGGGAGGAGAGGAGGACAGGAGGGGAGGACAGGGGGGGGAGAGGAGGACAGGAGGGGAGGAGAGGAGGACAGGAGAGGAGGACAGGGGGGGGAGAGGAGAACAGGAGGGAGGACAGCGGGGGAGGAGAGGAGGACAGGAGGGGAGGACAGGGGGGGAGAGGAGGACAGGGGGGAGGACAGCGGGGGGAGGAGAGGAGGACAGGGGGGGGAAGACGGGGGGAGGGGAGGAGGGAGGAGGGGAGACAGGAGGGAGGAGGACTGGGGGGAGGAGAGGAGGACAGGAGAGGAGGACAGGGTCTCTCCCTGGGTACCAGCCATATCACGAGGGTTGTGTTTGCTGCGGGGGCGCGGGTGGGCGGGGGCGGGCGGGGGTGGGGGGGGGGGGTGGGGGCAGCAGGAAGAAGGAAGGCCAGAGGAATGCTGGTGGGATTACTGGAGGGGTGGGGGTCCGATGATATTCCGATCAGAAAACAGTGGAATGTTTGTCCTGCGGCCTAAAGGTCAGCCTCAGAGAATATAAAGCTGTGATTGGCCGGCCTGCTCAGTGCGGTGGAAGGCACCGCGCACCGGAATTACAGACTTCAAAGTGGGGCTTCAAAGTGTTCTTCAAACGCTAGAGGAAGTGGAGAGTGGGTGCTTCACCCCTGGGTGGGGTGGGGGGGGGGGGTGCTTTACCCTGGGGGGGGGGGGGGGGTCGCCTGCTGCCCGCTGGGTATCAAGAAGTCACTTCTAATCTGGCGGGTTGGCAGCGAGGTGAGGCCACCTTGTAGCAGAGCAGGGGCTGCCGGTTCAAACGCCAGTACACCACCATAGGCCACCAGTACAGCCCACCAGTACAGGCCACCAGTACAGCCCACCAGTACAGCCCACCAGTACAGCCCACCAGTACAGCCCACCAGTACAGCCCACCAGTACAGCCCACCAGTACAGGCCACCAGTACAGCCCACCAGTACAGGCCACCAGTACAGCCCACCAGTACAGCCCACCAGTACAGGCCACCAGTACAGCCCACCAGTACAGGCCACCAGTACAGCCCACCAGTACAGCCCACCAGTACAGCCCACCAGTACAGGCCACCAGTACAGCCCACCAGTACAGCCCACCAGTACAGCCCACCAGTACAGCCCACCAGTACAGCCCACCAGTACAGCCCATCAGTACAGCCCACCAGTGCAGCCCACCAGTACAGCCCACCAGTACAGGCCACCAGTACAGCCCACCAGTACAGGCCACCAGTACAGCCCACCAGTACAGTCCACCAGTACAGCCCACCAGTACAGCCCACCAGTACAGCCCACCAGTACAGCCCACCAGTACAGCCCACCAGTACAGCCCACCAGTACAGCCCACCAGTACAGGCCACCAGTACAGCCCACCAGTACAGCCCACCAGTTTACCAGCCAACTAGACAGTGGCTCAGGAGGTAGAGCTGGTCGTCTGGTAATCTGAAGGTCAGGGTTAGACAGTGTCTCAGGAGGTAGAGCAGGTCGTCTGGTAATCTGAAGGTTAGGGTTAGACAGTGGCTCAGGAGGTAGAGCGGTCGTCTGGTAATCTGAAGGTTAGGGTGACACAGTGGCTCAGGAGGTAGAGCGGTCGTCTGGTAATCTGAAGGTTAGGGTGACACAGTGGCTCAGGAGGTAGAGCGGTCGTCTGGTAATCTGAAGGTTAGGGTTAGACAGTGGCTCAGGAGGTAGAGCTGGTCGTCTGGTAATCTGAAGGTTAGGGTTAGACAGTGGCTCAGGAGGTAGAGCGGTCGTCTGGTAATCTGAAGGTTAGGGTGACACAGTGGCTCAGGAGGTAGAGCGGTCGTCTGGTAATCTGAAGGTTAGGGTTAGACCAGACCTGGGCATTGTACGGCCCGCGGGCCGTATCCGGCCCGCGGGATGATTCTGACCGGCCCGCGAAAGATTACATGATAATAAAAAAAATAAAAAAAAATAAAAAAAAATTTTTTATTTAATATTTTTTTTTTTTTTTTTTTTTACTTTTTTCTTTTCATGTCAACGTTCACACGCACAATATATGCTTAGGAGACATGCTCAGAAGATGTTGGTTCTCTTTGGATCCACCTACATATGTGAACAGACATTCTCAGTCATGATGTTTACCAAGTCCAGGTACAGATCCTCTCTCACTGATGAACATCTGGCAGCTGTGCTTCGCATCTCCACCTCAGACATGCAACCTGACTTTGATGGACTTGTTAAAGCTCAACAGAGACTAGATTTCTCACACTGAATGAAAAAAAAAGAACTGAAGAACACTAAAATGTGGAAATATAACAAGTGAAATGGGACATTTGATATTTTTTTTCTTTTTTTTGCACAGTTCTGAAAACATTAAATGTTTAATATAGGCATGTAAAGTAAAAAAGGCTACAAAACTGGTACACTTTTCTTTACACAGTTCAGTGCCATGTCTTGTTTATTTTTGCTATAAGATGATGTGATATCTTTAGAAAGCTAAGAAAATCCTTGTTTCAATAGTATATGAAACTCAAAATGCCCTTTGTTATTAATGTTTCACATTTTGTTTATCATTTTGGAAATAAATTCTATTTGAATAAATTCTATTTTTGAAAGCTAACCTCACTTTTTAATTGCCAAATAATAACATAGACTCTTACCAGGGGTCAAAACAATGCCATTTACTGCTTTTTATATAGAAATAAAATGTATATTATGCATAATTGAGTTTGGAATTTTGGCCCGGCCCCCCAACATATTTTCAGTTGCTCATTCGGCCCCCTGGGGAAAATAATTGCCCACCCCTGGGTTAGACAGTGGCTCAGGAGGTAGAGCAGGTCGTCTGGTAATCAGAAGGTTAGGGTTAGACAGTGGCTCAGGAGGTAGAGCGGTCGTCTGGTAATCTGAAGGTTAGGGTTAGACAGTGTCTCAGGAGGTAGAGCGGTCGTCTGGTAATCAGAAGGTTAGAGTTAGACAGTGTCTCAGGAGGTAGAGCAGGTCGTCTGGTAATCTGAAGGTCAGGGTTAGACAGTGGCTCAGGAGGTAGAGAGGTCGTCTGGTAATCAGAAGGTTAGGGTTAGACAGTGGCTCAGGAGGTAGAGAGGTCGTCTGGTAATCTGAAGGTTAGGGTTAGACAGTGTCTCAGGAGGTAGAGCGGTCGTCTGGTAATCTGAAGGTTAGGGTTAGACAGTGTCTCAGGAGGTAGAGCAGGTCGTCTGGTAATCTGAAGGTTAGGGTTAGACAGTGGCTCAGGAGGTAGAGCGGTCGTCTGGTAATCAGAAGGTTAGGGTTAGACAGTGGCTCAGGAGGTAGAGCAGGTCGTCTGGTAATCTGAAGGTTAGGGTTAGACAGTGGCTCAGGAGGTAGAGCGGTCGTCTGGTAATCAGAAGGTCAGGGTTAGACAGTGGCTCAGGAGGTAGAGCTGGTCGTCTGGTAATCTGAAGGTTAGGGTTAGACAGTGTCTCAGGAGGTAGAGCAGGTCGTCTGGTAATCTGAAGGTCAGGGTTAGACAGTGGCTCAGGAGGTAGAGAGGTCGTCTGGTAATCAGAAGGTTAAGGTTAGACAGTGGCTCAGGAGGTAGAGAGGTCGTCTGGTAATCAGAAGGTTAAGGTTAGACAGTGTCTCAGGAGGTAGAGCGTGCGGTCGTCTGGTAATCTGAAGGTTAGGGTTAGACAGTGGCTCGGGAGGTAGAGCGGTCGTCTGGTAATCAGAAGATTCCAGCATAGAATGCTGGTATTCTGACCTGATGACCCTTCCTTCTTTTATAGTTTCCTTGTTATAGAATGCTGGTATTCTGACCTGATGACCCTTCCTTCTTTTATAGTTTCCTTGTTATAGAACGCTGGTATTCTGACGTGACGCCCCTTCCTTCTTTTATAGTTTCCTTGGTATTCTGACGCGATGACCCTTCCTTCTTTTATAGTGTCCTGGGGTCTAATGAGGGTAGGTAATAGTAGCTGTTGCCATGACCACAAGACAAGGTCAAGGTCACAGACTGCTCCAGAACCAATAAGACGAGGACTAGACTTGTCTTACAGCGTACGTGATTTGAACTTGTCGCCTAGAGGCAAACTATGAGCACTGCTGCATTCTGAAGACATAAACACGCTGCCATGGCAACGTATAAACGGTTTAGTGAGCGAGTCGGACAGTAAAGGTTTTAAGAGTGAGGTGTCTTTGTCTCCAGGGGCTCAACTCTGCTGGAGGGGAGAGTAATGGACTGTTTCATTACACACACACACACACACACACACACACACACACACACACACACACACACACACACACACACACACACACACACACACACACGCACACACACACACACACACACTACACACACTATACAGAAACACGCACACACACACACACACTACACACACACACACACACACACACTACACACACACACACACACACACTACACACACTACACGAACACACACACACTACACACACACACACACTACACACACACACACACACACACACACATACACACACACAGACACACAAACACTACACACACACATACTACACACACACACACACACAAACACACACACACACAGACACACACACACTACACACACACACACATTGCCCTGTTAGTTTGACTCCCATCATAGAATGTTGGATTATGTCATCGAGGACATGAACGTGGATTTTTAGAGACTGAGGAAGTTGATGTGTTACCATGACAACAATATCATCTGGATGAATATACCTGCTTATTCACCTGCATATAACCCATACAACCCTCTTTAAATCATTCTGAATTCCACAGTTTAATGCCACATACTGATGTTTTAAAGTAGTCCTGCATACTGATGTTTTAAAGTAGTCCTACATACTGATGCTTTAAAGTGGTCCTACATACTGATGCTTTAAAGTGGTCCTACATACTGATGTTTTAAAGTAGTCCTACATACTGATGCTTTAAAGTGGTCCTACATACTGATGCTTTAAAGTGGTCCTACATACTGATGATTTAAAGTGGTCCTACATACTGATGTTTTAAAGTAGTCCTACATACTGATGCTTTAAAGTGGTCCTACATACTGATGCTTTAAAGTGGTCCTACATACTGATGCTTTAACGTGGTCCTAGATACTGATGCTTTAAAGTAGTTACATACTGATGCTTTAAAGTAGTTACATACTGATGCTTTAAAGTAGTTACATACTGATGTTTTAAAGTAGTCCTGCATACTGATGTTTTAAAGTAGTCCTACATACTGATGCTTTAAAGTGGTCCTACATACTGATGTTTTAAAGTCGCCCTACACACTGATGCTTTAAAGTAGTTACATACTGATGTTTTAAAGTCGCCCTACATACTGATGCTTTAAAATAGTCCTACATACTGATGTTTTAAAGTGGTCCTACATACTGATGTTTTAAAGTCGCCCTACATACTGATGCTTTAAAGTAGTCCTACATACTGATGTTTTAAAGTAGTCCTACATACTGATGTTTTAAAGTAGTCCTACATACTGGTGCTTTAAAGTAGTCCTACATACTGATGCTTTAAAGTAGTCCTACATACTGATGCTTTAAAGTAGTCCTACATACTGATGCTTTAAAGTAGTCCTACATACTGATGCTTTAAAGTGGTCCTACATACTGATGCTTTAAAGTAGTTACATACTGATGCTTTAAAGTCATCCTACATACTGATGCTTTAAAGTAGTTACATACTGATGCTTTAAAGTAGTTACATACTGATGATTTAAAGTGGTCCTACATACTGATGCTTTAAAGTAGTTACATACTGATGCTTTAAAGTAGTTACATACTGATGATTTAAAGTGGTCCTACATACTGATGCTTTAAAGTAGTTACATACTGATGCTTTAAAGTGATCCTACATACTGATGCTTTAAAGTAGTTACATACTGATACTTTAAAGTGGTCCTACATACTGATGCTTTAAAGTAGTCCTACATACTGATGTTTTAAAGTGGTCCTACATACTGATGCTTTAAAGTAGTCCTACATACTGATGCTTTAAAGTGGTCCTACATACTGATGCTTTAAAGTGGTCCTACATACTGATGCTTTAAAGTAGTTACATACTGATGCTTTAAAGTGATCCTACATACTGATGCTTTAAAGTAGTTACATACTGATGTTTTAAAGTGGTCCTACATACTGATGCTTTAAAGTAGTCCTACATACTGATGCTTTAAAGTGGTCCTACATACTGATGCTTTAAAGTGGTCCTACATACTGATGCTTTAAAGTAGTCCTACATACTGATGTTTTAAAGTAGTTACATACTGATGCTTTAAAGTAGTCCTACATACTGATGCTTTAAAGTGGTCCTACATACTGATGTTTTAAAGTAGTTACATACTGATGCTTTAAAGTAGTCCTACATACTGATGTTTTAAAGTAGTCCTACATACTGATGCTTTAAAGTGGTCCTACATACTGATGCTTTAAAGTAGTCCTACATACTGATGCTTTAAAGTGGTCCTACATACTGATGCTTTAAAGTACTCCTACATACTGATGTTTTAAAGTAGTTACATACTGATGCTTTAAAGTAATCCTACATACTGATGCTTTAAAGTAGTCCTACATAGTGATGCTTTAAAGTAGTTACATACTGATGCTTTAAAGTAATCCTACATACTGATGCTTTAAAGTAGTCCTACATACTGGTGCTTTAAAGTGGTCCTACATACTGATGCTTTAAAGTAGTCCTGCATACTGATGTTTTAAAGTAGTTACATACTGATGCTTTAAAGTGGTCCTACATACTGATGTTTTAAAGTAGTCCTACATAGTGATGCTTTAAAGTAGTTACATACTGATGCTTTAAAGTGGTCCTACATACTGATGTTTTAAAGTAGTCCTACATACTGATGCTTTAAAGTGGTCCTACATACTGATGCTTTAAAGTGGTCCTACATACTGATGCTTTAAAGTGGTCCTACATACTGATGTTTTAAAGTAGTCCTACATACTGATGCTTTAAAGTGGTCCTACATACTGATGCTTTAACGTGGTCCTAGATACTGATGCTTTAAAGTAGTTACATACTGATGCTTTAAAGTAGTTACATACTGATGCTTTCAAGTAGTTACATACTGATGTTTTAAAGTAGTCCTACATACTGATGTTTTAAAGTAGTCCTACATACTGATGCTTTAAAGTGGTCCTACATACTGATGTTTTAAAGTCGCCCTACACACTGATGCTTTAAAGTAGTTACATACTGATGTTTTAAAGTCGCCCTACATACTGATGCTTTAAAATAGTCCTACATACTGATGTTTTAAAGTGGTCCTACATACTGATGTTTTAAAGTCGCCCTACATACTGATGCTTTAAAGTAGTCCTACATACTGATGTTTTAAAGTAGTCCTACATACTGATGTTTTAAAGTAGTCCTACATACTGGTGCTTTAAAGTAGTCCTACATACTGATGCTTTAAAGTAGTCCTACATACTGATGCTTTAAAGTAGTCCTACATACTGATGCTTTAAAGTAGTCCTACATACTGATGCTTTAAAGTGGTCCTACATACTGATGCTTTAAAGTAGTTACATACTGATGCTTTAAAGTCATCCTACATACTGATGCTTTAAAGTAGTTACATACTGATGCTTTAAAGTAGTTACATACTGATGCTTTAAAGTGGTCCTACATACTGATGCTTTAAAGTAGTTACATACTGATGCTTTAAAGTGATCCTACATACTGATGCTTTAAAGTAGTTACATACTGATACTTTAAAGTGGTCCTACATACTGATGCTTTAAAGTAGTCCTACATACTGATGTTTTAAAGTGGTCCTACATACTGATGCTTTAAAGTAGTCCTACATACTGATGCTTTAAAGTGGTCCTACATACTGATGCTTTAAAGTGGTCCTACATACTGATGCTTTAAAGTAGTTACATTCTGATGCTTTAAAGTGATCCTACATACTGATGCTTTAAAGTAGTTACATACTGATGTTTTAAAGTGGTCCTACATACTGATGCTTTAAAGTAGTCCTACATACTGATGCTTTAAAGTGGTCCTACATACTGATGCTTTAAAGTGGTCCTACATACTGATGCTTTAAAGTAGTCCTACATACTGATGTTTTAAAGTAGTTACATACTGATGCTTTAAAGTAGTCCTACATACTGATGCTTTAAAGTGGTCCTACATACTGATGTTTTAAAGTAGTTACATACTGATGCTTTAAAGTAGTCCTACATACTGATGTTTTAAAGTAGTCCTACGTACTGATGCTTTAAAGTAGTCCTACATACTGATGCTTTAAAGTGGTCCTACATACTGATGCTTTAAAGTAGTCCTACATACTGATGCTTTAAAGTGGTCCTACATACTGATGCTTTAAAGTACTCCTACATACTGATGTTTTAAAGTAGTTACATACTGATGCTTTAAAGTAATCCTACATACTGATGCTTTAAAGTAGTCCTACATAGTGATGCTTTAAAGTAGTTACATACTGATGCTTTAAAGTAATCCTACATACTGATGCTTTAAAGTAGTCCTACATACTGGTGCTTTAAAGTGGTCCTACATACTGATGCTTTAAAGTAGTCCTGCATACTGATGTTTTAAAGTAGTTACATACTGATGCTTTAAAGTGGTCCTACATACTGATGTTTTAAAGTAGTCCTACATAGTGATGCTTTAAAGTAGTTACATACTGATGCTTTAAAGTGGTCCTACATACTGATGTTTTAAAGTAGTCCTACATAGTGATGCTTTAAAGTAGTTACATACTGATGCTTTAAAGTGGTCCTACATACTGATGTTTTAAAGTAGTCCTACATAGTGATGCTTTAAAGTAGTCCTGCATACTGATGCTTTAAAGTAGTCCTGCATACTGATGCTTTAAAGCAGTTACATACTGATGCTTAAAAGTAGTTACATACTGATGCTTTAAAGTAGTCCTACATACTGATGTTTTAAAGTAGTCACATACTGATGCTTTAAAGTGGTCCTACATACTGATGCTTTAAAGTACTCCTACATACTGGTGCTTTAAAGTAGTTACATACTGATGCTTTAAAGTGGTCCTACATACTGATGCTTTAAAGTACTCCTACATACTGGTGCTTTAAAGTAGTTACATACTGATGCTTTAAAGTAGTTACATACTGATGCTTTAAAGTCGTCCTACATACTGATGTTTTAAAGTGGTCCTACATACTGATGCTTTAAAGTAATCCTACATACTGATGTTTTAAAGTAGTCCTACATACTGGTCCTTTAAAGTAGTCCTGCATACTGATGCTTTAAAGTCATCCTACATACTGATGCTTTAAAGTAGTTACATACTGATGTTTTAAAGTAGTCCTGCATACTGGTGCTTTAAAGTCGTCCTACATACTGATGCTTTAAAGTAGTTACATACTGATGCTTTAAAGTAGTTACATGCTGATGCTTTAAAGTAGTTACATACTGATGCTTTAAAGTAGTTACATACTGATGCTTTAAAGTAGTTACATACTGATGCTTTAAAGTAGTCCTGCATACTGATGCTTTAAAGTAGTTACATACTGATGCTTTAAAGGAGTTACATACTGATGCTTTCAAGTAGTTACATACTTATGCTTTAAAGTAGTTACATACTGATGCTTTAAAGTAGTTACATACTGATGCTTTAAAGTAGTTACATACTTATGCTTTAAAGTAGTTACATACTGATGCTTTAAAGTAGTCCTACATACTGGTGCTTTAAAGTAGTTACATACTGATGCTTTAAAGTAGTTACATACTGATGCTTTAAAGTAGTTACATACTGATGCTTTAAAAGTAGTTACATACTGATGCTTTAAAGTAGTTACATAATTATGCTTTAAAGTAGTCCTACATACTGATGCTTCAAATTACACTTCCTTCTATGGTTTCTGGTCCTCGGAGTTAAAAACAAACAACTCCTGCAGGCACTGGATCCATGGCAGCAAAGCCTCACATTCGCTATGAGGCCATACCTCACAGGCGAGGGGTCGCTGGTTCAAATCCCCAGCCCCGGTCGGTGGAGTCTGAGCAGGGGAAAGTGAAGGAAACTCTCCTTTCACTTCTCCTCTCAACGACTACCATCATGGGGGGGGGGGGGGGGCATGAGCAAGGCATTTGACCTCCAACTGCCCCCCGGGGGAGGAGCCAGCGGTGGACGGTTCCCAGGTGTGACTGTGTGTGTGTGTGACTGACTGAGTGAGCTGTCCGTCAACCCTCTGTGGTTAAATAAAGGGTTAAGGAGAGACTAAGGAGCCTATTACCTTCAGTACAGTAGTGGTGTCGACAGCGGGTCACGCTGGATGATGAGTGAGGTCACCGAGGGAAGTCAACCACCACTCCTTTGATGTTATGTAACAACACTGCACTTTGGAACTCCAGATACAGTCAGGACGGAGCTCCACACTGTAATACTTTTGTTTTATACCCAGTTTAATCACCTGTACATTGTATATCACTATCACACTTTACTGCTACATTTGCCCTCTGTTTGGTTGCCAAACCTCTTTTCGTTGTGCTGTACTTGTGCTGCATGATGACAATACATTAGAATCAAATCTAAGGGGCGTAATGAAATTGCTACGTTTTTTTGTGTTCGCAATTTGGCTCTTAAAATTACACCAGTTAGCAAAACATAATAATCCTCCTGTGAGAAACGTCACGTTACCATCTCACCCGCTGAATGCAGTTTAACGGACAAACTTACTAGTAAACAGGAAAGGAAAACACTGTTGATTTGAACTGGAGTTTCCCTTTTTTCATTTTTCAAAATGACGACAACACGTACGCCAGGTCTATGACGACGTGATGTGTTGGCTACCGTAGCTCTGCTACAGGACAGACACAAGGTAGATTTGATTGATTGATTGAAAAGTTTATTAACAGATTGCAGAATGGGTACAATACAGTACGGCTCAATACACACAATTGTTAAGGGGATGCAGACCTGAGAAAGACGTTCGTCTTGTTTACATCAGGGTCCCCCCATTTTCAATTCATCATAACATATATGACATACGTGACATACCGATAGACAGTACTGCTACATCTATACATTCATGGCATACCAGATTTACAAATATACAGTAGTAGTAGTAGATGCATCAGGAGGTGATCTATGAGGGCTGTGTCGGCCACCGCATCACTGCTACAGGACAGACACACGGCAGATACACCTCCAGGAGGTGCTTTTACGACGGTGTGCGCGGGGGGGGGGGGGGGGGGGGCGAGCTAGCGTGATGCGGCGCGGTGAGAAGCTCCTCTTCCCTCGGTTGTATTTGGACAGCTGGGGCGCGGCAGTAATGCGCTGTGCCAGCCTGCCGGGCCAGACGACGCACACAAAGGCTGTTGTGACACGGCGGCCGGAGCAGCGCGCCCTCTGGGACTCAGGGGGGTTAGTGACTTTCACAGGCCTGCGAGCGCGGAGAAAAGACAGGGGCAACGCAGCGTGCTGGAGGCTGAGCCTCTGTCACATCCACTCAGGGCACGCACTGGACACCACAGGGTCTGCTGTTCCCTGGTGCTACACACACACACACACACACACACACACACACACACACACACACACACACACACACACACACACACACACACATACACACACACACATACACATACATCAGACATACATCACACATACATCACACACACACACACACACACACACACACACACACACACACACACACACACACACACACACACACACACACACACACACACACACACACACACACACACACATACATCAGACATACATCACACACACACACATACATCACACACACACACACACACACACACACACACACATACATCAGACATACATCACACACACACACACATACATCACACACACACACACACACACACACACATACATCACACACACACTAACCTTAACCAACTTCGTAAGAGTGCCTAAGCTTAACCAGTGTAGAAACAGGCGTCGGCCAATCAGAGAGCGTCTCCGAAAAATGCGGCTAGGTTTAAAAATAACGCCCACCAGAGGCCTCAGAGACAGAGCTTCCTGAGGTCTGTCTGAGCGGAGCCTGTGGGAGCCGTCCCCTCGTCTGTGATTGGTCGACGTCGCGGCCACACTGTACGCTGTACCTCTGTCGAGGGAGTCGGGTGACATTAGCTGATGATGCTACGTACACTGGAAATGTACGGTGTTTCCTAACCTGAACCCCACAAGGAGTTAAAAGAAAATGGCAGACAGAGAAATGGGAGGGGGGTTTAGTGTGCCCTCCCCAACCCCCCCCCCCCCCCCCCCCCCCCCGTATCTGATCAAAGTCAAACCTTCAGTCTGATCTCATCTGATATCTAGTATAAAGGAAAGACCTGCATTTTCTGTGCACTCTTTGAACTCACGTATCTGTGTGTGTGTGTGTGTGTGTGTGTGTGTGTGTGTGTGTGTGTGTGTGTGTGTGTGTGTGTGTGTGTGTGTCTGCGTGTGTGTGTGTCTTTGTGTGTTTGTGTCTGTGTGTGTCTATGTGTGTGTGTGTGTGTGTTTGTGTGTTTGTGTCTGTGTGTGTCTATGTGTGTGAGTGTGTGTGTGTTTATGTGTGTGTCTATGTGTGTATGTGTGTGTGTGTGTGTGTGTGTGTGTGTGTGTGTGTGTGTGTGTGTGCGTGCGTCCGTGCGTGCGAGCGTGCATGCGTGTGTGTGTGTGTGTGTTAATGTGTGTGTCTATGTGTGTCTATGTGTGTGTGTGTATGTGTGTGTGTGTGTGTGTGTGTGTGTGCGTGCGTGTGTGTGTGTGTGTGTGTGTGTGTGTGTGTGTGTGTGTGTGTGTGTGTGTGTGTGTGTGTGTGTGTGTGTCTCAGATAGTTCTGCTGTGTCTTGATGAGGTTGGTAGTTCAGTCATAGAGATGCTTCCTAAAAGCTCTGTGGATGTAATCTTTTTTTAATGATTATACTCTACATACACATTTTATATAGCGCCTTTAATTGAGAACTATTTTCTACCAAGGTACGCCATAATAGTTCTTAATGAAACACAACAAGATCTGTGGATCATCCTGAGTAACTGTTCAATACATTCTGGAAAGAATGCTGTCGTGTTTTCAAATGTAAACATGTTGCTGTGTTGTGTTGGAACGACGGCAGGTCTGTCCCTTTAATCTGTCTGTCTGTGCCACTCTGCCCACTCTCTTATCTGTCTGTCTGTCTGTCTGTCTGTCTGTCTGTCTGTCTGTCTGTCTGTCTGTCTGTCTGTCTGTCTGTCTGTCTGTCTGTCTGTCTGTCTGTCTGTCTGTCTGTCTCAGATGCCTGTCTGTGTCTCTGTTGGTCTCGTGTTTCTCCTGTCTGTCTGATTGCTTATTTTCCTGCATGTCTGTCTTTCTATATATCTGCCTGTCTGTCTTTCTATAGTATCTGTGTGCCTGTCTGTCTGTCACTCCGTGGGAATTCTAATTAAAAGTGTGAATGCACTCTCTCCCAACCAAACCAGCTGTGTTAAGCCAAGCATTAGTCTCAGCTGGTATGACGTTTTATACTGTGGGCTGACAGGCTATGGCTCTATACTGCCCCCTGCTGTTCACAGAATAAAGCAGCTGCTGATTTCTCTCGCCAGTTTCTATATTAGATTAGATTAGATTAGATTAGATTAGATTAGATTAGATTAGATTAGATTAGATTAGATTAGATTAGATTCAAATGTATTGTCTTCTTTATACTGCATAAAAATAGGTTTGGCATCCAATCTGAATGCAAATGTAATGTGCAATAGCAATACAATGTACAGGTGATTAAACTGGATATCAAATATATAAATTAGTACTACTAAAGAATAGTGCTAATCAGATGTATGTACAGAGTTGTAGTATTATTATGTACAGTGATACAGGTATAAAGACACTATGGTAGTAAGTCATACTGGCCAGCAGCGTAACTAGTAAGAGTAGGTAAGGGATATGTACAGATATAAATATAGTATCTATGTAAAAACAATTATATGCAGGTATGTACAGACAGATGTGGATATATATATGGTAAGAATATATATATATATATATATGGTATATACAGCATTATTGTACATGCTATCATACAGAGTTATATGGGTTATATGCAGGTATATTCAGACACATATATATATATATATATATATATATATATATATATATATATATATATATATATATATATATATATATATATATATGCTGTAATTATAAATATATAAATGTATATCAAGACCATGGTCCTGGCATTACGACTGGAGTTGGTCCCTTGAACAATTTTTCTAAAATGTTCTTATGTACCTTAGTTGCTATTGCATGTACACATATATGTGTTTTATTACACGTATATGTACATACATACCAACTATTCACCTGTTTTATTCTCCACCCATCGATCATCCATAGCAACACTATATTACCGACATCCAAGTTGGGGGATCCCCCCTTTGAACAGCCCATCTAAGGTTTCTCTCTCTCCTGCCAATGCGCAAGTCATCTACTCACGACCCCACTTTGGGTCGCGACCCGTAGTTTGAGAACCGCTGGACTAGCGGGTCGAAGACAGCGAGGAGCAGGTCGACCACAGCCCTCTATTCACAACACGGCTCCTGAGAAACTCTGACGGAACTAAAAACACGGCGCTTGCGTTGCGTTTCCACTGTGGGTTCAGGGTGACGCTGTGATTGGTTAGAGCTGTTGTCACTCCAGGTAGATCTATGGATGTTTCATTGCTTCTCCTCCTCCTCCTCCTCCCCAGGGCCTGCCCGGCGCTCTGGGACGGCAGGGTCCTCAGGGTCCCCCAGGCTTCCCCGGCCCCCAGGGGCCACTCGGAGAGAAGGGCATCCGAGGAGACGAGAGCCCCCGTGGGCACGCCGGCCTGAAGGGAGACGGGGTAACTATTGATCATGAGGAGAGAGGAGGCATCCACACACACACACACACACACACACACACACACACACACACACACACACACACACACACACACACACACACACACACACACACACACACACACACACATGGACACACACATACACACACACACACACACACACAGACACACACACACACACACACACACACACACACACATAGACACACACACATAGACACACACGTAGACACACACACACACACACATAGACACACACATACACACAGACACACACACGCACACACACATAGACACACACACATAGACACACACACATAGACACACACGTAGACACACACACACACACACACACACACATAGACACACACACATAGACACACACGTAGACACACACACACACACACATAGACACTCACACACACACACACACACACGCAACAGTGGCAGTGGGGACGATAGCAGGCACGTGCACACATAGAGCCCAAGGGGTGCTTGAGCACCTGCCTTTTTGAGCCTCATAAAAAAGTGCCTTTTTTGAAAAAAAAAATCTAAAATGTGCCGTTACGTATATAGACTGCCCTTCCAACTGAAAAATGTCATGATAGAATCAAAATATTAGGTAAAGAGAGAGAGATGCCCCATATTCCATTGCAGTTTGCACGGCCTCCTCACCGTGCCTCTATATATTTTATGCATAGCGTGGGTGGTGATGATGATGATGATAGAAACCGCTGTGGCGCATACAGTTGAATGCTGGTATTACACTCACTGAGGGACACGAAGAAGTCAAGTCCGATGGGATTTGGGAATCTCAAATACAAATCGGGATTGGAATAAAAAATGCATTTATATTAAACAATACAGAATATACAGCACTTCTTGGGGTCTGTAGGGTAAGCACTTATTCCCTCCCCCCTGAACATTTATGGAGATGTATGGGCCTTTTAAGTCAGTGATAAAAGTGTCTTTCAAGGATAAGTGAGCTCCTGCACTGATTATTATAGTTCAATATTCAATATTTGATCACCAAAACCCCCCAAAAAGCATAAAAAGGGGGCCCCCCGCCCGAAAAGGGCCCTTAACAATCGGGCTCGCGCGCTGCACGCGCTCGCTTAAAACACAAACAAGCATAGTGCCCTTTTCAGCATTTTCGCACCTGCCCCTCTAAAGTCCTGTGCACGTTCCTGGACGATAGTGACTCAGGAGGTAGAGCGGTCGTCTGTTAATCTGAAGGTTCCCGGTTCGATTCCCGCTCCTCCTTGAGCAAGACACTGAACCCCTAACTGCTCCCGATGAGCAGGTTGGCAGCTCGCATGGTCGCCTCCGCCGTCACTGTGTGAGTGAGCGGGTGAATGAGAGGCACGAGTTGTTAAGTGCTTTGGATAAAAACTGTTCTATAAATGCAGTCGATTTACATGCACACACAAGCACACACACACACACACACACACACACACACAAGCACACACAAGCACACACACACACATACTGGTTTATATATTTATATTTGTTATATATGCACAGTATATAAAACATAATTATCCATGTGTTGGTACGATTCATACTGTACATTGTTGTCTTTTTGCTTTTAGGGAACCGTTGGCGTTCCAGGTTATCCAGGAATAGATGGAGTGCCTGTGAGTATAGTAGACCACAACCTACCAACAACCTACCAACAACCAACTAACAACCTACCAACAACCTACCAACAACCTACTAACAACCTACCAACAACCTACCAACAACCTACCAACAACCTACTAACAACCTACTAACAACCAACCAACAACCTACCAACAACCAACTAACAACCTACCAACAACCTACCAACAACCTACCAACAACCTACTAACAACCTACCAACAACCTACCAACAACCTACTAACAACCAACCAACAACCTACCAACAACCAACTAACAACCTACCAACAACCAACAACAACCAAACTAACAACCAATACAGACTTTATTCAGTGTTACATGTGTGTTTATACTGTGTACAGAATAGATAGGGACTCTGTGAGTATACTAGACCACAACCAACCAGCAACCTACCAACAACCAACAACAACAACAACAACAACCAACCACCAACCAATACAGCCTTTATTCAGTGTTACATGTGTGTTTATACTGTGTACAGAATAGCTATAGTCTATCGAGACTATACTAGACCACAACCAACCAACTGGACTTTCTTGTATCTTAATGTATCTTACACATGATACATACATACAATGTAAATAGTGTCTAAGTTTCTAAGTGTATGTGTGTGTGTGTGTGTGTGTGTGTGTGTGTGTGTGTGTGTGTGTGTGTGTGTGTGTGTGTGTGTGTGTGTGTGTGTGTGTGTGTGTGTGTGTGTGTGTGTGTGTGTGCGTGCGTGCGTGTGCGTGTGCGTGTGTGTCTGTGTATTTCAGGGTCACCCAGGTCAAGGTGGTCTTCCGGGTCTAAATGGGCTGGACGGTTGCAACGGGACCAGAGGACTCACAGGCTACTCTGGCCTCGCAGGACAGGACGGGACTGACGGAGAGGAGGTGAGACGGCACATTACATACTGATATTTAATGTCAAGGGTAGAGTGAGGTACTTACAGTAGCATGTAGGGCCTTCACACCCTGAAGAATTCCTGTTCTCCTATTTCTTTACCTTGATATTCATATTCATTCATTATTATCATTAAATAGCAGGTGATCAACATTAAATAGCAGGTGATTATCATTAAAGGGGAACTCCAACATTTTGGGAAATTAGCTTATTTAACATCTTCCCTGGAGTTAGACAAGAAGATACATACCTTTTTTGTCTCTGTGCGTGCATTTTAGCTTTGGGAATAGACGCTCCGTTAGCATAGCTTAGCTTCATCACTGGAAGTGAGGCTGGACAGTAGCCTTACAGTGCCTTACAGTGTATTGCAAGGTCTGACATTGACCAAACTTGATATGCATGACCTTGGTGGGCTCTAGGTCAACTCCTGAAAAGGGGGTCAATGTCAGACTTTGCAATCAAAAGTTAGGGGGCTAATAACCCTTGCCATAATTTCAGTGCGCCCCCTAACTTTTGATTGCAAGGTCTGACATTGACCCCCTTTTCAGGAGTTGACCTAGAGCCCACCAAGGTCATGCATATCAAATTTGGTCAATGTCAGACCTTGCAATACACTGTAAGGCACTGTAAGGCTACTGTCCTGCCTCACTTCCAGTGATGAAGCTAAGCTATGCTAACGGAGCGTCTATTCCCAAAGCTAAAATGCACGCACAGAGACAAAAAAGGTATGTATCTTCTTGTCTAACTGCAGGGAAGATGTTAAATAAGCTAATTTCCCAAAATGTTGGAGTTCCCCTTTAAATAGCAGCTGATTATCATTAAATAGCAGGTGATTATCATTAAATAGCAGGTGATCATCATTAAATAGCAGCTGATTATCATTAAATGAGCTGTGGCAATGTCACAGAGTGGACATGTTGTCTCTTCACAGAGCGGACATGTTGTCTCCACAGAGTGGAATGCCAGGTGGCTAACTGTGTTTCCTCTCCACAGGGTTTGCCGGGGCTGAAGGGACCCCCAGGAGACGCAGTCATTCAGTTCATCCAGTACCCCGGCATACCTGTAAGCTTTTCATTTCATCTTTCATTTCCTTTTGATCTATACAGGAATAGTAATAATAAAATACAGAAGGAAGGATTTACGGAGGAGTGAGGGAAGAGAAATAGAGGAAGAAAGTATTGAAGAGCAGCAGAAGATGAAAGAGAGAAGATAAATAAAAAGAAATATAGCCACAAGCGGCAATTCCCGGGGTTCAAGCCATTACGATTTCAAAATAATTTCACAATAGTTTTGTGACCATGCAGGCACAGACTATGGGTCCTGTTACGTTCAATCCTAAAATATGGCTCGTTTAGGCCTTGAACGTAAAGTGGTGGACACAGGGAGACGGACAAATATCCAAAAATAACTATATTTATTGGCACAACTGCAAAAAGAATGGGGAGCTGGGTGCTCCAGACTCCCTAGTTCAGGATATAATTAAAGTAAAGCACATGGTCCAAAAATAAAGCAACAAAAATGGTCAAGCAGCAAAAGGCAAAAATGGTGGAAAAGGCAGTGTGAGCAGGTGAGGTCTGGAGAGCTGTGACAAGGATGAGCTCTGTGAAGTGAGAGAACGAGAACTTGACTGCAGCCTGCACTCTGCATTTGTAGGGCGTGGTGCCTCATCACCACACCTGTGGCAAATTAGAAAAGCGGCCATTTTAGTGACAAGCAAAAACAACAGAAGAGTGTGTCAATCACACCACCCATTAGTGACAGCACACTACAACCACAATGTGAATATGCATCACAGACAGTAAGTATCCCTCCACCATGTGAAAGTAATACGTAACAGGTCCTTTAGAAGGGTCTTCAAATTGTTTTATATTATAAGCTACCAGATTCACTAATTCAATAATATGTAAGCTACCACATTCACTAATTCAACAATATGTAAGCTAATACATTCACTAATTCAGATTCAGAGTTTTATTTGCCACATGGAAGCAATATAATCATAGAGTTTTCATACAAAATCATAAATACCATACCATGGGCAAAAGGAGCAGGAAGAAGAATAATTCTTATAGTTACCTGCCCCCTAATTCAACAATATGTAAGCTAATACATTCACTAATTCAACAATATGTAAGCTAATACATTCACTAATTCAACAATATGTAAGCTACTGGTTACACATTCACTAATTCAACAATATGTAAGCAAAACAATTCACTAAATCAACAATATGTAAGCTAACATATTCACTAATTCAACAATATGTAAGCTAACACAAATTGGACTACTCAAACTCAGTTCTTGCAGGGCTACCCAGCAATGCCCTGAACAGGCTGCAGTATGTCCAGAATTCCGCTGCTAGGGTTCTGATCCGCACCAAGTCCTGGCACCACATCACTCCCACCCTCATTCACCTCCACCTCTTGATACAGATCAAGTTCTGTATCAATTTCAAGACCCTCCTCATCACCTACAACTCCCTTCACTCCCTTGCCTCCCGGTACCTAGCTGACCTCCTCCATCCCTACATTTCACCCCGGAGGCTGCGGTCCTCTGACTCCGGTCTCCTCTCCATCCCCACCACCAACCTGCACACTGTCGGTCCCAGAGCCTTCTCTGTGGCCGCACCCACCCTCTGGAACATACTCCCTGCAAACATCCGCAACGCTACATCCCTGGACTCATTCAAATCTCAACGCAAATCTCACCTCTTCACCAAATGTATTAATGACTCTGCCTGACTTCCATCTTTTCTTTTCACTTAATTGTTCCTCTGATCTCAATTGCGCCTTGCGTCTCATGAAAGGCGCTATATAACTGTAAGAAATTATTAATATTATTATTATTACCAAACTCAATGTTGTCTTGAACAATACCTTGTTGTTTTTCCCGTCGTAATCCCATGGCTTCCTGTGTTGCAGGGTGACATGGGAGAACTAGGCATTACAGGACGTCACGTGAGTAACGGTCTTCATTAACGCTCTACAGAACACAGTGTACATGTGACTTGATGCTATGCACCCGTCTCCACACAGAGCGTCAGACCCGGGACAGATGGAGCAGAGCCGGGTCTGATGTCTGTGTGAAGACGTGAAGCTGGAGAAAAGGTGGATTAAACTGAGCCGCGTCTGATCCTCCTCACGTCCTATAGGAGAGAAACCCAAGCTGACCCGGCGCTGGTTCTGTGTAAAGCATAGCCAGTGTTTTGTAAAAACGACAGTACAATTCACCACGTAGCTCATTACTGTATGCAGTTATTAAGATATGATGATGTGATAGTAGTGCATTGTGTCATTTGGATATGAGAAGTGACTGGTTAAACACTTTCTAACATTCACCAATTCAACAATATGTAAGCTACCGGTTACACATTCACTAATGCTACCATTATGTAAGCTAACACATTCACTAAATCAACAATATGTAAGCTAACACATTCACTAATTCAACAATATGTAAGCTAACACATTCACTAAATCAACAATATGTAAGCTAACACATTCACTAAATCAACAATATGTAAGCTAACACATTCACTAATTCAACAATATGTAAGCTAACACATTCACTAATTCAACAATATGTAAGCTAACATATTCACAAAATCAACAATATGTAAGCTAACACATTCACTAATTCAACAATATGTAAGCTAACACATTCACTAATTCAACCATATGGAAGCTAACACATTCACTAAATCAATAATATGTAAGCTAACACATTCACTAATTCAACAATATGTAAGCTAACACATTCACTAATTCAACAATATGTAAGCTAACACATTCACTAATTCAACTGAATGTAAGCTAACAGTATCCACTAAATCAATAATATGTAAGCTAACATTCACTAATTCAACTGAATGTAAGCTAACAGTATCCACTAAATCAACAATATGCAAGCTAGTTATCACTTTCACTAATTCAACATGCTAATAAACTTGATTCCATTACGTGTCAAATGTGTTGATAAGCTGAGTAAACATAGATATTGATATTTTAAATGGCATATCATTTATAGGCTATAGGCTACTATACTGAATGCTTATTTATGTTGCAATGATGGTTTTTCCGCATTATCTGATGAATGATTAGTTCATTAGATTAACAAACAAAAAAACAATTAACAGAATAAATTGAATGGGACTTATTGTTATAGAAGGTGCGAGTGCGAGCACATCTCAAATAGTTTCTTACCAGGTGTGCGATCTAGACAGATTATTTTACAGTTAAATGAGTCGCCAGCACTCAGGGAAACCACCTTTAGGTACTTTAATTTGCCACGGGTAGGCAAACACCATGATATTGTCCGATACGTCAGTTTACCGCTGCTTAAACGCGTTGTCACTGTGTTTTCCAGGGAGAGCGGGGTCTACCCGGTCCTACCGGGCCCAGCGGTCTGCTCGGGCTGGACGGCATCGACGTGAGTAGCTGTTAGATCCTCCTAGAACTTACAGACATACCTCCACATTGATGTGAGTAGCTGTTAGAACCTCCTAGAACTTACAGACATACCTCCACATCGACGTGAGTAGCTGTTAGAACCTCCTAGAACTTACAGACATACCTCCACATTGATGTGAGTAGCTGTTAGAACCTCCTAGAACCTACAGACATACTGTACCTCCACATTTAGAATAGAATAAAATAGATTAGATGTATTATCACATTGTGTGAACACAGCACAGGTGAGTGACAATCTGTTTGGTTCCTTAATTTAGAACACTATATACAGTGTTTAGAACATGTTACTGAGAACACTATATACAGTGTTGAGAACATGTTATTGAGAACACTATAGTATTGAGAACATGTTATTGAGAACACTATAGTGATGAGAACATGTTATTGAGAACACTACAGTATTGAGAACATGTTATTGAGAACACTATAGTGATGAGAACATGTTATTGAGAACACTACAGTATTGAGAACATGTTATTGAGAACACTACAGTATTGAGAACATGTTATTGAGAACACTATATACAGTATTGAGAACATGGTATTGAGAACACTATATACAGTATTGAGAACATGTTATTGAGAACACTACAGTATTGAGAACATGTTATTGAGAACACTATATACAGTATTGAGAACATGTTATTGAGAACACTACAGTATTGAGAACATGTTATTGAGAACACTATAGTATTGAGAACATGTTATTGAGAACACTACAGTATTGAGAACATGTTATTGAGAACACTATATACAGTATTGAGAACATGTTATTGAGAACACTATATACAGTATTGAGAACATGTTATTGAGAACACTATATACAGTATTGAGAACATGTTATTGAGAACACTATATACAGTATTGAGAACATGTTATTGAGAACACTATATACAGTATTGAGAACATGTTATTGAGAACACTATATACAGTATTGAGAACATGTTATTGCGAACATGTTATTGAGAACACTATATACAGTATTGAGAACATGTTATTGAGAACACTATATACAGTATTGAGAACATGTTATTGAGAACATGTTATTGAGAACACTATATACAGTATTGAGAACATGTTATTGAGAACATGTTATTGAGAACACTATATACAGTATTGAGAACATGTTATTGAGAACACTATATACAGTATTGAGAACATGTTATTGAGAACACTATAGTGATGAGAACATGTTATTGAGAACACTATATACAGTATTGAGAAGATGTTACTGAGAACACTATATTGTTACATGTTATTTGTTTGTATTTCCACAGGGTTTACATGGCATACCTGGGCTCAGAGGACCACCTGTAAGTTTATCACATTAATAAGTTAGCTGTATTTACTGTATTCAGGGCTGCTAGGCCCATAGAGGAGATGCAAGTGGCCTTGCCTGGTCCAGAATTCAGCAGAGCATTTTTAGATAAGATTCGATTCGATTCAAATGTATTGTCATTATTATGACATGTTAGTACTACTGAGTAATAGTGCTAATCAGATGTATGCACAGAGTTGTAGTATTAATATGTACAGTGAAACAGGTATAAAGACACTATGGTAGTAAGTCATACTGGCCAGCAGCGTACGTACAGACAGATAAGAATAAATATATATACACAGCATTATTGTACATGCTATCATACAGACGTATATTGGTTTTGCGACGTTACCCCGCTTTATAGATAACATTCAGCCACTAGATGGTGCTATATATGACATTCAGCCACTAGATGGTGCTATAGATAACATTCAGCCACTAGATGGTGCTATAGATGACATCCAGCCACTAGATGGTGCTATAGATAACATTCAGCCACTAGATGATGCTACAGTAGCTAGATGACATTCAGCCACTATATAGTGCTATAGATAACATTCAGCCACTAGATGGTGCTATAGATAACATTCAGCCACTAGATGGTGCTATAGATAACATTCAGCCACTAGATGGTGCTATAGATAACATTCAGTCACTAGATGGTGCTGTATAGATAATATTCAGCCACTAGATGGTGCTATAGAGATAACATTCAGCCACTAGATGGTGCTATAGATAACATTCAGCCACTAGATGGTGCTATAGATAACATTCAGCCACTAGATGGTGCTATAGATAACATTCAGCCACTAGATGCCACACTAGAACACCAGCATGTCATGTATCCACGTGGGGAAATGGGAAGTAGGGAGAGGATACATGCAACATGTAAACAACATTCATTTTGGAGCCGGATATTTTTTTCAAATGATAAATTCATCTTGAATCTTTATTATTTAAAGAAAAAAAAGATGGGCAGGGGTTGTACTTTTCTTCTGCACCTTTATAAAAGCTCTGTGGATGTATTATTATTTTTAGATGATTACTCTGCATAAGCATGTTATCTATCTATAGCACCTTTAACTGCACTCTAACTCTGACTCACTCTTACTGCTCGGTCCATTTACCAGCTGCTCTCTGTTTCAGGGAGAGAAAGGTAGATCACTGCCAGGACAGAAAGGAGAAGAGGTAACACAGCTGTGTGTGCGTGTGTGTGTGTGTGTGTGTGTGTGTGTGTGTGTGTGTGTGTGTGTGTGTGTGTGTGTGTGTGTGTGTGTGTGTGTGTGTGTGTGTGTGTGTGTGTGTGTGTGTGTGTGTGTGTGTGTGTGTGTGTGTGTGATATGCCCAGACAAATGGGGAATAGTTTAAGGTCACTATTTCTCTAGAAGTGAGAAAATAATAATAATATTCTGCAAGCCTTTTAACTGTAATTTGTCTGTATATTACATACCTATTACATAACACACATTATATCCTATATAATTGTATATGAATTCCTCTTGTTTCTTTGTTTACATACATTGTTTACAGCTTGTTATATTACGTTTTATTTTGTTTTCTTTTTTTGTCGCCATCTTGGTCTATATACTTATTGTCAAGTATACTATACTTATTGTTTATGTGTCTTGTAAGCCCATATGGGCTGGGCATACATCTAAGACACAAATGTTTCATTTGTCATTTTATTTGGTTGTTTGTTTGAGGTGTGTTTTAATTATTTCCCTTACCACTGTGATGTATGTATCGTCTGTCTCTTTTCTATTTTATTTCATTTGTTCTCTCTGTGACGCTTCTAGACTTGTGTTCTCTCACCAGGCCTTCATTGTAAATAATAATGTGTTCTTAATTCACCTGCCTGGTTAAATAAAATAAAATTAATAGAAAATAGAATTCGGATCACAGGTTTCACTTTTTCCACTCTCATCTCAACTATAATCGTATTCATTTAAAAACAATAGTATTATTCACATAACAACTAGACTCTTCTTAGATGGGGACCCTGGACCCTTGAGTATCAATGAATGGACATGTTGGACAGTCACTGCTGTGCTATAATATATATATATATTAGTGCTGTCAGGCGATTAAAAAAAAAATCTAATTAATTACAGGATTTGTAATTAATTAATCTAATTAATCGCATTTTAATCGCATAACCATTTTATGCCTGATATTCTATATTCTATAATCATATTTCAAATTGCATGTGTCCGGGTGGCAGAATTCAGTACTGTATCTACAAAACCTTCTGTTTAATCATCTTCCATCTATTAATTTGCTTAGATTTTTCAGGTCTGGTCAATTTGAGCATGGTGTTATTCACAGTCAAAGATATAAAAAAAATGTATTGATATTCTCATTTGGTTCATTACAATTTACTCAAAATAAAATCTTCATTCAATCAATCACCGCGCAGATTGATTGATTGAATGAAAATGTTATCAACAGATTGCAGAATGGGTACAATACAGTACGGCTCAATACACACAATTGTTAAGGGGATGCAGACCAGAGAAAGACTTTCGTCTTGTTTACATCAGGGTCCCCCATTTTCAATTCATAATGAATTGTAAGTAAGGGTGCAACTTGCACCGTGCAATCCATTCTTTGTGGATCTAGCCCACAGTATTTCTGACACTGGGAATACATTCCCTGAGATTCATAGATGTCCCTAGAATCAGATACCAAGAACATGCAAATGGACCATATTAAAAAAAATCTGTAAATGTGTATTCTACATTCTTATGGAATGAATGAGATTTAAAAAAAAAAAAATCAAATTTTGAGTTAATTTTCATAACGGGATAATTTGCTGTGTAATTAATTAATCTAATTAACGCGATAAACTGACAGCCCTAATATATATAATATATATTATATATATATATATAATATAATATATATATATGCAACCTATACATTCTGTGTTCTGTATGTACTGATGTGTTTGGCTGTGTCTCCTGCAGGGGGACCAGGGTCTGCAGGGGCCTCCGGGACCGTTTGAGATCGTCGACCCCCCAGAGGACTTCTACATCAAAGGCAACAAGGTGGAGACATCTTACAACAGTAGCTCTTATAGGAGACATCTTACTGACATCTTACTGACATCATACTGACATCTTACAACAGTAGCTCTTATAGGAGACATCTTACTGACATCTTACAACAGTAGCTCTTATAGGAGACATCTTACTGACATCTTACAACACTAGCTCTTATAGGAGACATCTTACTGACATCATACAACACTAGCTCTTATAGGAGACATCTTACTGACATCTTACTGACATCTTACTGACATCTTACTGACATCTTACAACACTAGCTCTTATAGGAGATATCTTACTGACATCTTACAACAGTAGCTCTTATAGGAGACATCATACTGACATCTTACTGACATCTTACAACAGTAGCTCTTATAGGAGATATCTTACTGACATCTTACAACAGTAGCTCTTATAGGAGACATCTTACTGACATCTTACAACACTAGCTCTTATAGGAGACATCTTACTGACATCTTACAACACTAGCTCTTATAGGAGACATCTTACTGACATCTTACTGACATCTTACAACAGTAGCTCTTATAGGAGATATCTTACTGATATCTTACAACAGTAGCTCTTATAGGAGCCATCATACTGACATCTTACTGACATCTTACTGACATCTTACAACAGTAGCTCTTATAGGAGATATCTTACTGACATCTTACAACAGTAGCTCTTATAGGAGACATCTTACTGACATCTTACAACAGTAGCTCTTATAGGAGACATCTTACTGACATCTTACAACAGTAGCTCTTATAGGAGACATCTTACTGACATCTTACAACAGTAGCTCTTATAGGAGACATCTTACTGACATCTTACTGATATCATACAACAGTAGCTCTTATAGGAGACATCTTACTGACATCATACAACAGTAGCTCTTATAGGAGACATCTTACTGACATCATACAACAGTAGCTCTTATAGGAGACATCTTACTGACATCTTACTGACATCATACTGACATCTTACAACAGTAGCTCTTATAGGAGACATCTTACTGACATCTTACAGCAGTAGCTCTTCTAGGAGACATCTTACTGACATCATACAGCAGTAGCTCTTATAGGAGACATCTTACTGACATCTTACAACAGTAGCTCTTATAGGAGACATCTTACTGACATCATACAACAGTAGCTCTTATAGGAGACATCTTACTGACATCTTACAACAGTAGCTCTTATAGGAGACATCTTACTGACATCATACAACAGTAGCTCTTATAGGAGACATCTTACTGACATCTTACTGACATCTTACTGACATCTTACAACACTAGCTCTTATAGGAGACATCATACTGACATCATACAACAGTAGCTCTTATAGGAGACATCATACTGACATCATACAACAGTAGCTCTTATAGGAGACATCTTACTGACATCTTACAACACTAGCTCTTATAGGAGACATCATACTGACATCTTACAGCAGTAGCTCTTATAGGAGACATCATACTGACATCACACAACAGTAGCTCTTATAGGAGACATCTTACTGACATCATACAACAGTAGCTCTTATAGGAGACATCTTACTGACATCATACAACAGTAGCTCTTATAGGAGACATCTTACTGACATCTTACAACACTAGCTTGTAACAGCGTAACAGAAAGAAGCATTTTGTATAAAAGTATTCTGTACTTCTGTATGACAACTAATAAAGAAACTAGCTCTTATAGGAGACATCTTACTGACATCATAATGACATCTTACTGACATCATACAACGGTAGGTATTATAGGAGGCCTCTGTACTGCATTCATTCACCCTGCGATGCTCCAGACTGTAGACAAATGCTACACAGTAGAACCAAATTGGTTTACTGTGATCCAAACAAACAGGGTAGAGAATCAAAGCAAAGAGGCTCAAAGCCTCGGCCTTCTCGAGTCGGACTCCACCGCGATACGACGTTTGACTTGCTCCATGTCGGTGCTTCTCCTGTCTCCCTGACCCCGGCTGTGTGTCTCTTGCAGGGGGACAGAGGCGTGACGGGGCTGTGTGGTCCACGGGGGCTGGACGTGAGTGTTTCAACGTGTCAGTCTGTGTCTGAGTCTGAGACGTACTGTACCTGAGGAGTAGGTCAGGTTACAACCACTAGGTCAATACTAGTACAGTGGGTCAATGGCAATTAGGTATATTTGGTTGTTAAACCCAGAAAAAGAGGTTGATAATACTCCATAAAGTCCTCAACTACACAGATGATACATGATACAGATGATGAATCTAGTATACAATTTAATCATGTATATATTCTTTCTCATTATTATTCTTATTATAATTATGATTATTATTATTATTACTTGTGTTGTTGTTATTATTATTATTATTATTATTATTATTATTATTATTTTTTTTTTTTTTGATCCACTTTTTCTCCCATTTTTTCTATATTTTCTCCCATCCCAATTTCGTATCATCCAATTCAACCCTCCCCTGTCACGAACGCTGTTTCTTGCCTCCCACAAGCCGGCTGCAATGTGGACTAAGTCATACATAGCACAAGTCCCCTCCGGTACTTGAGGTAACAGCAGTCGCATCTTTTCACCTGCGCAGCTCGACCTCTCAGTGTCGAGGAGTAACGCGTGGGAGGCTCACGCTGCCCCCGACACTTCCTGATTCTACTGCGCAGGCGCACCAACCGACTTGTAGGAGTCGCTTGTTCACAACGTTCGATCCCCACCCTTCAGTTTTCCCTCCCCGTAATACGGCCAATGTGTATTACTGCGGACGACCAGCCAAACTGAAAAACAATGTGGAGAGCTGGATTCGAACACGCGAATCCTAGCGTCTCCACACTGGTGGCGAGTGCCTTAGACCACTACACCACCTAGCCGCCTATTATTATTATTATTATTATTATTATTATTATTATTATTATTATTATTATTATTATTATTATTATTATTATTATTATTATCATTGTTATTATTATTACCATTATTATTACCATTATTGTTGTTGTTGTTTTGTTGTTGTTACTACTGCTACTACCACCACTACTGCTACTACTATTACTACTATTACTATTACTACTATTACTATTACTATTACTACTATTATTACTATTACTATTACTACTACTACTACTACTACTACTACTACTACTACTACTACTACTACTACTACTACCAATACTACTACTATTACTACTATTATTACTATTACTACTACTACTATTACTACTACTACTACTACTACTACTACTACTACGTCCGTAACCTTGGCATCATCCTGGACTCCACCCTTTCTTTCCTCCCCCATGTGAACCACATAACCAAATCTGCCTTCTATCACCTCCGGAACATTGCTCGTCTTCGCCCCTCCCTATCACTCTCCGCTGCTGAAACACTGGTTCATGCATTCATATCATCAAGACTAGATTACTGCAACAGCATCCTCTACGGCTCACCAAACACTATTCTCAATAAACTCCAATATGTCCAAAACTCTGCTGCCCGCATGCTCACCTCCACCCGTCGCTCTGATCACATCACCCCTGTCCTCCACGACCTCCACTGGCTTCCAATCAAATACAGGATACATTTTAAAATACTACTCATCACATTTAAAGCCCTCAACAACCTTGCCCCTCCCTACCTGTCCGACCTCCTCCACCGTCACACGCCCACCCGTCGCCTTAGGTCTGCAGATGCCAACC
Organism: Notolepis coatsorum; assembly: GCF_963971535.1. Taxonomy (NCBI): domain Eukaryota; kingdom Metazoa; phylum Chordata; class Actinopteri; order Aulopiformes; family Paralepididae; genus Notolepis; species Notolepis coatsorum. The sequence continues at coordinate 252,587,168 of NC_140165.1, read as the reverse complement.
TCCTAACACCTCCCACGACCAAGCTCCGGACCTGGGGTGACAGGGCCTTTGCTGCTGCTGCCCCCTCCCTCTGGAATGCCCTCCCCAGCCATATCCGTGATGCAAACACCCTGACATCTTTTAAATCAGCCCTCAAAACCCACCTTTTCAATCTTGCTTTTGACCTCTAATTCTGTCGGTTTTATTTTATTTTGTCATGTATTATTTTTGTTCTGTTTTGTTCTGTTTTTTTGTTTTGCCATAGTTTGTCTCTCCTGCCCATGTGAAGCGTCTTTGAGCACCTGGAAAAGTGCTATATAAAATAGATGTATTATTATTATTATTATTATTATTACTACTATTACTATTACTACTATTACAACTACTACTACTACTACTACTACTACTACTACTACTACTACTACTACTACTACTACTACTACTACTACTACTACTATTACTATTACTATTACTACTATTATTACTATTACTATTACTACTACTACTAATACTACTACGATTACTACTATTACTACTATTACTACTACTACTACTACTACTACTACTACTACTACTACTACTACTACTACTACTATTACTATTACTATTACTACTATTATTACTATTACTATTACTACTAATACTACTACTATTACTACTATTACTACTATTACTATTACTACTACTACTACTACTACTACTACTACTACTACTACTACTACTACTACTACTACTATTACTACTATTACTATTACTACTATTACTACTATTACTATTACTACTATTACTACTACTACTACTACTACTACTACTACTACTATTACTACTATTACTACTATTATTATTACTACTATTATTACTATTACTATTACTACTACTACTACTACTACTACTATTACTACTATTACTATTACTACTATTACTATTACTACTACTACTACTACTACTACTACTATTACTACTACTATTACTACTACTACTACTACTACTACTACTACTACTACTACTACTACTACTACTACTACTACTACTATTACTACTATTACTATTACTACTACTACTACTACTACTATTACTAATACTACTACTAGTAAAACTATTACTACTACTACTACTAATACTAATACTACTACTAGTAAAACTACTACTACTACTACTACTACTACTCTACTATTATTACTAGGGATGCTCGATATTGGCTTTTTTACATATACCGATATTGTCCAACTCTTAATTTCCGATACCGATATCAACCGATATCACATTTTAATGCCGATAACGGCCGACAATATCGGTAGGCCGATAATATCGGACATCCCTAATTATTACTACTACTACTACTGCTACTACTGCTACTACTATCCCACATGTTCGTTTGTGGGGTTAATGTCTTGCTACATGTCCTGTGTGTCATTGTATTGTTTGTGGTGCATTGGTACAGTAACTGCTCTCTGACTGGGATCTACTCTGTGATCTACTCTGTGATCTACTCTGTGATCTCTGACTGTGATCTACTCTGTGATCTACTCTGTGATCTCTGACTGTGTTCTACTCTGTGATCTACTATGTGATCTACTCTGTGATCTCTGACTGTGCTCTACTCTGTGATCTCTGACTGTGTTCTACTCTGTGATCTACTCTGTGATCTCTGACTGTGTTCTACTCTGTGATCTACTCTGTGATCTACTCTGTGATCTCTGACTGTGTTCTACTCTGTGATCTACTATGTGATCTACTCTGTGATCTCTGACTGTGTTCTACTCTGTGATCTACTCTGTGATCTCTGACTGTGATCTACTCTGTGATCTACTCTGTGATCTCTGACTGTGTTCTACTCTGTGATCTCTGACTGTGTTCTACTCTGTGATCTACTCGGTGATCTACTCTGTGTTCTACTCTGTGATCTACTCTGTGATCTACTCTGAGATCTACTCTGTGATCTCTCTCTGACTGTCATGACTGTGTTCTACTCTGTGATCTACTCTGTGATCTCTGACTGTGTTCTACTCTGTGTTCTACTCTGTGATCTCTGACTGTGTTCTACTCTGTGATCTACTCTGTGATCTACTCTGTGATCTACTCTGTGTTCTACTCTGTGATCTACTCTGTGATCTACTCTGTGATCTACTCTGTGATCTACTCTGTGTTCTACTCTGTGATCTACTCTGTGATCTACTCTGTGTTCTACTCTGTGATCTCTGACTGTGTTCTACTCTGTGATCTACTCTGTGATCTACTCTGTGATCTCTGACTGTGTTCTACTCTGTGATCTACTCTGTGATCTACTCTGTGATCTCTCTCTGACTGTCGTGACTCTACCCACAGGGCTTTGACTCCCTCCCTGGACTCAAAGGAGAGAAAGGAATCATTGGGTTTCCTGGTAACAGGGTAAGAGGTGTTCTATCATTAGTTATGAAACCAGGTCAACACAATGTACTCTTATGTACTTTGACTCTGTGTCGACTAACCATTGACTAACCATGGAAGAGGTATGTGCATTAACCCTTCCACTACCACACTACAGACGTCTGTAGTGTGGTAGTGAAAGGGTTAACCTTATGTAGTGTGGTAGTGGAAGGGTTAACCCGTTGTCATGTGGCAGTGAAAGGGTTAACCTTCTGTATTGTCGCAGTGAAAGGGTTAACCCTTTGGTAGTGTGGTAGTGAAAGGGTTAAGCAATGAGGACAATTCACTTGTATTCATCCAGTGTATTGATGCCACAGTGGGTTGGGTCGCCACCTGGTGGTGCGATGTGACATTACCAACCCTAACCTCTTTCCCTTTTCATTCAGCTTGAGCCGTACATCCATGCTTCTATTTTGACTGTTCATTTTATATTGTATTTGTATTGTTATGTGTAGTACTGTTTGCGGCACTATTTCTGCCTGTGTAAATTGTGCAGCTTGTGTTGTTTTTTTTATTAGTATTGTAATATTTAATTTTAATATCTAATATTGTAATATTTTAGTAATGCATTGTGCAAAGTGCAAAGGTTGGTCAACCTCTGTTGTTTCTAAATGTGCTATATGAATGCATTTACCCTTTACATTGACCTTGACCTCATCACGCCGTTGTTGTCTGTGTTCTTTAGGGCTACCCAGGGAACCCCGGACTCCCTAGCTATCAAGGAATAAAGGTTTGCCTCCAACTTCTACAGTGACTACATTTACATACACACACTTTAAAGGGGAACACCACCTACATCAGGAATTACAATGTGTTATTTCCATGTTCCAGGAATGTTCAATCAATATATTCAATCAATATACTTATATTCAATCAATATATTTTTTATCTTACCTTTATTTTACCTCTTTTTCGAGCAAGACCTGGCCGATAGATACCAATTTCCTCTCTGTGCGTTCAGTAGAAAGCTATCTGGCTGCAAGCTAGCCTAGCTTAGCACAAATGAATGAATGCAGATACGGACCACTAGCCTAGCTTAAAACTCCAGGAGAGGTGTTTTGGCCAACAGCTGTGCTAGGCACAATATTAGCATGTTCCTTTTAAGGCAGGGGTCTCAAACTCAATGTACCTGGGGGCCGCTGGAGGTAGAGTCTGGGTGAGGCTGGGCTGCATTATATATATATATATATATATATATATATATATATATATATATATATATATATATATATATATATATATATATATATATATATATATATATATATATATATATATATATATATATATATATATGATACATTTTTTATTTTATTTTTGCAAAATCAACTCTGCCTCTCTTTGTTAACTACAACAAGCAATGCTGTTTGATAATAAAGTACTCAACCTCTACTGTCTTTAACTATGAATGAATACAACACTCTAACTTACCATGTGTGTGTGTGTGTGTGTGTGTGTGTGTGTGTGTGTGTGTGTGTGTGTGTGTGTGTGTGTGTGTGTGTGTGTGTGTGTGTGTGTGTGTGTGTGTGTGTGTGTGTGTGTGTGTGTGTGTGTGTGTGTGTGTGTGTGTGTGTGTGTGTGTGTGTGTGTGTGTGTGTGTGTGTGTGTGTGTACAGGGTCTTCTAGGCAGCCCAGGGTTGCCAGGCCTGATTGGAACAGAAGGCCTAAAGGTTAGTCTCTGGGAGTGACTAGTATATATAGTGCTGATCAGATGTATGTACAGTTGTAGTATTCCTATGTACAGTGACTCAGGTATAAAGACACTATGGTAGTAAGTCATACTGGCCAGCAGCGTAACTAGTAAGAGTAGGTAAGGGATATGTACAGATATAGACGTAGTATCTACAGATATGTAAAAAGGGTAATATGCAGGTATGTAGAGCAGACAGAAGTATACGTATATATATATATATCAAGTTTCAAGTTCAAGTTTCTTTAATAGTTGTCATACAGAAGTACAGAATACTTTTATACAAAATGCTTCTTACTGTTACGCTCCAGAGACTGTGCTAGACAAGATAAGTATGAAATAAAATAGTATAGCATGTAAAAATAGAAGTAAAAATAGAAGTCACAGTGTTCAGTATGTACACATGTACAATGTTCGATGCAGAATAGAAGTAACTGAGTTACCATACAATATACAATATACTAATATACAATACTATATAGTGCAAAGCAGAAATGGGATGAGTTACAATTTAGGTATGGGTTGTATATATATATATATATATATATATATATATATATATGGTATATACAGCATTATTGTACATACTATCATACAGAGTTATATGGGTTATATACAGGTGTATAAGTAGGTATATAGAAGGATATAGAAATCATCAAGGTTTTAAGGTTAAGGTGTTTTAAACACTCATTTGAGTAGTGGAAAAGGGGTAGGATTAAATAAGTGTATACTTCTTCCTACTCCATTTCGAACATGTAAATTGAGTTATGTTTTGCTTTTGTTTATTTATATATATTTGTTCATTTAATTTCTTGAGATCAATGATTTGTTTTGATTTTATATTGTTTGTATTTATTTATTCAAATCAAATCAAAATCAGATCACTTCTAGTAATAGCTAGTCTGTGTCTGCTTTGAATGTGAATTAACGTGTGAGTTTCTACCAGGGCTTTGAGGGAGACCCCGGCCTTAAAGGACCCACGGAGTATCGCCAGGTCAACCACACGGGTAAGAGCTCAGCAGGCCGCTGTTGCATCACAAACCAGCTGTTTTTAATCAGACCATCAATCACCATCAGGGTCTACGGCGTGTGGTTAGACGACAGCTTATTTAGAAAAAATAAATAACGCACATCCTCCATCCCTTGGTGCTGAGCCAAACTGTAAAAACAGTAGTACATGAAACAAAGCGGGGCTTGCAAGTCACTTTTGATGCACCAAGGTGTTTTAATTGTGACAAAAAATAGCAGATACAACGTTTCGGGTCGAAACGTTGTATCTGATATTTTCTGTCACAATTAAAACACCTTGGAGCATCAAAAGTGACTGGCGAGCCCCGCTTTGTTTCATAGATAACAGCTTATACCTCTCATCTCTCAGACACATTTGTGTGACTTGACATGTTGACTTGTCATAGATGAGTAATCAACGGTGTAACCGAAATATATATGTATAATGAATATTCTACATCTATGGTTACAGCATAGTGCATATTAATGAATATTCTATATATATATGGTTACAGAATGATGAATATTATATATCTATGGTTACAGCATAATGAATATTCTATCTATATGGTTACAGCATAATGAATATTCTATATGGTTACAGAATGATGAATATTCTATATCTATTGTTACAACATGATGTATATTCTATATCTATGGTTACAGCATGATGAATATTCTATATCTATGGTTACAGCATGATGAATATTCTATATCTATGGTTACATCATGATGAATATTATATATCTATGGTTACAACATGATGAATATTCTATATCTATGTTTACAACATGATGAATATTCTATATTATATGTACTATCTATCTATAAATGTGACCTTCTTCATCCTGTCAAAATGTGAATTTGTCTTTGATTGAATCTGAAATGTTCTGCTCTGATTTCTCTTGTCTCTACGTGCTTCTCATTCCAGGGTTGTGGTCAATTCACTTGATTCAGAATGTTATTTCAAAGAAAATACATTGATTGATTGATTGATTGATTGATTGATTGATTGATTGGTTGATTGCATTCAAAGTCTAGTGTTGACCACAATCCTGTCTTATTCAAATCACCTCAGTAGAAGAAGAAGACATTCTTCTTCTATGGTGCATTTTGAGTTAGACGTTGGCCGAGTGGACAAAAGAAATCCAGGAAACATTTACGAGATTCAACGTTTGTGTCACTGTGTGTGTGTGTGTGTGTGTTTGTCTCCTCACTATGATGTCACCATTGTCTGCATCTCTGGTATGACATCATCGTCGTCTTGGTGTGTGTGATGTCATGTCCCATGTGACCGTCATGTGACCTCGGCGTTCAGGTTGCGGTGAGCAGCGCAGCGTTCATGACATTTACATTTTAGATACATGTCTTACTCTTTACACCTGGTACTAAAGTCTGTACGCAGGTACAGGAGAGGGTGTCTAGACTGTATGGAATAATAAACACATGTACAGTAGACACCCTCGAGCAGTGGAGTACGGAGGCCCAGAACGTCTTTATTTATTATTCTATTGCCGTTTTTACCAGTGGCAGCTCTTGAAGGCTGAAATCAGGACGGCGTGGTCACATGAACCAGCTCGCAACCATCCCGAGTTCTGGACACGGTTCTGGATACTTATCCTACTTCTGTTGTATCGAGATAATGCAATTAATGAATCCTTTCATCATGAGAAAACAGACTTTTTTATATCGAGATTAACGAAATAATAAGGCGCTATCACTAGAAAACGGCAATAAAATAATAAATAAAGACGAGTCCCCTGATAGAGCAATTATTATTTTGAAAACGGTCCTTTTCACTTTTTCATGCCCTAAAGATTTCTATAAACTGGGACATCGACTACTTCCATGTGTTCTGATTGTCCTACCTGCAGGTGAACCCATGTCATGGATGGACAGCATTCCATACTGGGGTAGTGAAAGGGTTAACCTTCTGTAGTGTGGTAGTGAAAGGGTTAAATGCAGCAGCTAATCCTAAATGTAACTTGAAGCCCTATCTAGATACAATGTAGACACAAGTTCTTATCTGGATTCAGGGTTTTAGTGCCAGGTGTGACCTGCATGTTGTTTTATCTCCCTCTTTAGTGCCAGGTGTGACCTGCATGTTGTTTTATCTCCCTCTTTAGTGCCAGGTGTGACCTGCATGTTGTTTTATCTCCCTCTTGTGGCTGTTTGTGTTGTATTGTTGTGTTGTTGTGTTGTTGTGTGGAACATCCTAAATTAATGTTATTTATCCTTTGAATGAACCGACTGACTTTGCAATGTGCTGTAATTATGAGGCTATAGCCTGCAAGTATGCATACTTCTCCATGAGTCCCCTAGGGTGCTTGGTCTGGGTTAACCTGGGGCCAAGTATGCATACTTCTCCATGAGTCCTCTAGGGTGCTTGGTCTGGGTTAACCTGGGGCCAAGTATGCATACTTCTCCATGAGTCCTCTAGGGTGCTTGGTCTGGGTTAACCTGGGGCCAAGTATGCATACTTCTCCATGAGTCCTCTAGGGTGCTTGGTCTGGGTTAACCTGGGGCCAAGTATGCATACTTCTCCATGAGTCCTCTAGGGTGCTTGGTCTGGGTTAACCTGGGGCCAAGTATGCATACTTCTCCATGAGTCCTCTAGGGTGCTTGGTCTGGGTTAACCTGGGGCCAAGTATGCATACTTCTCCATGAGTCCTCTAGGGTGCTTGGTCTGGGTTAACCTGGGGCCAAGTATGCATACTTCTCCATGAGTCCTCTAGGGATGACACGGTGGACTACAGACTTGTTGTGAATAGAAAACAATTCAATAACCCTAACTAACCTTACTGTCATGCACTTGTCCTAATAAACTAACCTACACTGTAGCACTCAACACTTTGATGAACATTGTTGCTCAGCTGATAGAGTTGTACCCTTCCTGCTGTCTTGTCGTACAAAACGTGTAAGTCGCTTTGGATAAAAGTGTCAGCTAAATGACTAAATGTAAATGTAGAAGAAGCACATCTTCGTGTGTCATAGTAATAATAGATAAGATAAGATAAGTATTCCTTATTGGTCCCCTTGGGGAAATTTGAGCATCATAGCAGCATTGGGGAGGGGGAAGGGTGGGTACAGGTATGGGTAATAGTAGAAATACATAATAATATAGGCAATACAGATCTGAATATAAAATATGAGAAAAATAAACATTGTAAACAAAAGGTGCAGATGAGGGTCTGTAAGTCTATATTATATGTTATAATGAATATAGGCCATAAAGGATTCATGGCTGCCTTCTTAAGTGACCCAGCCGACGTCTGACTCATGCATGTTGCTTCTGGTGGGTACGGCCTCTCTGTCCACGTGTGGATCTGTGTGGGTGCTGTTGAGCTGCTGGTCGTTGGCTTTGCATGCAGGGTAGACTTTCCTCTGGAAACCCTCTGAAGACTAATTAAAAATATTGTCCTGTTATTTCCATGTTCTAGGAAAATGTCAGTCAATATTTGTGAATTTAAACTACTCTCTTATTTACTAGATTAGATTCAAATGTATTGTCATCATTCAGCACAAGTACAGTACAACCTAAATATGTTTGGCATCCAATCAGAGTGCAAATGTAACAGTAAAGTGCAAATGTGATTCAACTGGGTATAAAATATATAAATTAGTACTACTGAGTAATAGTGCTAATCAGATGTATGTACAGAGTTGTAGTATTAATATGTACAGTAATACAGCTATAAAGACACTATGGTAGTAAATCATACTGTCTAGCAGCGTACATAGTAAGAGTAGGTAAGGGCTAATGTTCTGAGCTAAAGAGAGAGAGATAGTATCATGTAAACATGATTATATGCAGGTATGTACAGACAGATGTGGATATATAGATATATGAATATAAGAATAAATATATTATGAGCTAGGTACTGTTCTGAGCTATAGGTACTGTTCTGAGCTATAGGTACTGTTCTGAGCTATAGGTAATGTTCTGAGCTATAGGTAATGTTCTGAGCTATAGGTACTGTTCTGAGCTATAGGTAATGTTCTGAGCTATAGGTACTGTTCTGAGCTATAGGTACTGTTCTGAGCTATAGGTAATGTTCTGAGCTATAGGTACTGTTCTGAGATATAGGTAATGTTCTGAGCTAATGTTCTGAGCTATAGGTAATGTTCTGAGCTATAGGTACTGTTCTGAGCTATAGGTACTGTTCTGAGCTATAGGTAATGTTCTGAGCTATAGGTACTGTTCTGTTCTGAGCTATAGGTACTGTTCTGAGCTATAGGTACTGTTCTGAGCTATAGGTACTGTTCTGAGCTATAGGTAATGTTCTGAGCTATAGGTACTGTTCTGAGCTATAGGTACTGTTCTGAGCTATAGGTACTGTTCTGAGCTATAGGTACTGTTCTGAGCTATAGGTAATGTTCTGAGCTATAGGTACTGTTCTGAGCTATAGGTACTGTTCTGAGCTATAGGTAATGTTCTGAGCTATAGGTACTGTTCTGAGATATAGGTAATGTTCTGAGCTAATGTTCTGAGCTATAGGTAATGTTCTGAGCTATAGGTACTGTTCTGAGCTATAGGTAATGTTCTGAGCTATAGGTAATGTTCTGAGCTATAGGTAATGTTCTGAGCTATAGGTAATGTTCTGAGCTATAGATAATGTTCTGAGCTATAGGTACTGTTCTGAGCTATAGGTACTGTTCTGAGCTATAGGTACTGTTCTGAGCTAATGTTCTGAGCTATAGGTAATGTTCTGAGCTATAGGTAATGTTCTGAGCTATAGGTAATGTTCTGAGCTATAGATAATGTTCTGAGCTATAGGTACTGTTCTGAGCTATAGGTACTGTTCTGAGCTATAGGTACTGTTCTGAGCTATAGGTACTGTTCTGAGCTATAGGTACTGTTCTGAGCTATAGGTACTGTTCTGAGCTATAGGTAATGTTCTGAGCTATAGGTACTGTTCTGAGATAGGTACTGTTCTGAGCTATAGGTACTGTTCTGAGCTATAGGTACTGTTCTGAGCTATAGGTACTGTTCTGAGATAGGTACTGTTCTGAGCTATAGGTACTGTTCTGAGCTACAGTAGTTAATATTGGTAAATGTAAATGGATAAATGTTCTGTTTCAGAACTTTGAACACTACTATAGAATAAAGCTAATTTATACAACAGGTAGGTCAGACCACGCATTGTGATTGGTCGAGAACGTTCTAAGCCATGAGTATATTCATGATACACTCTTGGTTAAATCACCATGAATATACCACTGTGCGCTGGCTTTAGAATGTTGTAGAAAGTTTCAACTGCCATTCATCAAACGGAAACTGTCAACATGACCTACTCCGAGTGGATAGATATAGAGGAGTGTAATGCAAGCGAAAGTCGGAAAAAGTCATCATCAGCGCCTCGGACGGTTCCAGTTCAGTGCCCAGGCCGTCCACTTGGTGGTGTTGAAGGGTTAATTGCGGCTTTTCTCCACCGCGTCCAGCTCATCTTTCGTTGGATTGGCACGTCTAATAATGCTGTTTTTATGAATACCGTTAGATGTAGGCCCGTCCTCTATATCTATCCACTCGTTTATAGTTAACAGGTACGTTAAATTAGACTAATACATCATTCGTTTGCGTTGCCAAGCTGGTTGATAGCCTACACCATTTGAAATTCCATAGCAACGATACATCGTTAGGAAAATTTATTATACAACAAGTTCACTGAAATCGATATAAAATACCCTAGAATTGTCTCTCGAACCGGTGGGATATCGTGAATATTGCCACTCTGTGATGCCTACACCACTCGAGCTTCGCTCTCGCGGCTGCGGGCGCATCACAGCCGTGGAAATATTCATGATATTCCACTGGTTCTCGTGTATTATGTAAGGGATAATGTATAGCTACGAGGTCATTGTCGCAAAATAATTGACCGACACAGAGTTTAAAATACCGAGGCGCCTCGGCGAGGTGTTTTAAACGTCAGTGAAGGTCAATTATTTTGCGACAATGACCTCGTAGCTATACATTATCCCTTACATAATACACGAGAATTCGGCGAATATTAAAACGCCATGTAATAATGCTTAATAAACCAAACATTCTGTGGGTCCACAACATCAGTCTCCCATTGTGTGGACTGATACCCGGTGACGTCACACGTTTGAGTCTTACCTCTCAGGTGTCTGGCTTTGGGAGAGAGATGTACAGTCGATGTTCACAAATATAGACCATGGAAATAACATATTCTACAATAATATATTTGAAATGCTTTGAAGCGATTGAGGTGGGGCTGAACCAACAGAACTGTACCTCTTGCTGCAGGTAATCTAGGGGAGTCAGGCTTCCCGGGCCGGCTCGGACCTCCAGGAGACATCGGGGAGATGGGCATGCACGGGCCCCCCGGTCCCCATGGAAGATCCATAAAGGGTAGGTACCAGTGGGGTGTGTGTGTGTGTGTGTGTGTGTGTGTGTGTGTGTGTGTGTGTGTGTGTGTGTGTGTGTGTGTGTGTGTGTGTGTGTGTGTGTGTGTGTGTGTGTGTGTGTGTGTGTGTGTGTGTGTGTGTGTGTGTGTGTGTGCGTGCGTGTGTGCGCATGTGTGTGTGTCAGAAAGAGTGTGTGTGAGAGAGAGAGAGGAGAGAGAGAGAGCATGCAATTTAACAATTAAATAAAACCAGTCCATTATATAGTAATCTCCTCTTTTCCTATCCTCTCATCTCTCCTTCCCTCTCTCTCTCCTTCCCCTGTCACCTCATCTATCTCTCCTCATCTCCTTCATCTCCTCTCCCTGTACTCCTGGTCTTCACCTCCTCTCTTCTCTCCTCATCTCCTTCATCTTCTCTCCTCTCTCCTCATCTCCTTCATCTCCTCTCCTCTCCTACTCTCCTTCATCTCCTCTCCTCTCTCCCCCCCCCCCTCTCTCTCTCTCTCTCTCTCTCTCTCTCTCTCTCTCTCTCTCTCTCTCTCTCTCTCTCTCTCTCTCTCTCTCTCTCTCTCTCTCTCTCTCTCTCTCTCTCTCTCTCTCTCTCTCTCTCTCTCTCTCTCTCTCTCTCTCTCTCTCTCTCTCTCTCTCTCTCTCTCTCTCTCTCTCTCTCTCTCTCTCTCTCTCTCTCTCTCTCTCTCTCTCTCTCTCTCTCTCCTCAGGTTCACCAGGAGCTCCAGGACCTCAGGGGGCTCACGGTCTGACAGGAGAGAAGGGAAACCGCGGCCAGGTGTTTACAAACGGCCCGACGCCTGGAGAGCCTGGGAAACATGGGGGCCCGGGGCCTAAAGGAGGCACGGGACAGAAAGGACTCGCAGGTTTGATACCCGTCTCTTTACTCATCTGACTCCTCTGAGTGACAGGAGAGTTACTTTGTGAGTGACAGGAGAGTTACTTTGTGAGTGACAGGAGAGTTACTTTGTGAGTGACAGTAGAGTTACTTTGTGAGTGACAGTAGTTACTTTGTGAGTGACAGTAGAGTTACTTTGTGAGTGACAGTAGAGTTACTTTGTGAGTGACAGTAGTTACTTTGTGAGTGACAGTAGTTACTTTGTGAGTGACAGTAGTTACTTTGTGAGTGACAGTAGAGTTACTTTGTGAGTGACAGTAGAGTTACTTTGTGAGTGACAGTAGTTACTTTGTGAGTGACAGTAGTTACTTTGTGAGTGACAGTAGTTACTTTGTGAGTGACAGTAGTTACTTTGTGAGTGACAGGAGTTACTTTGTGAGTGACAGGAGAGTTACTTTGTGAGTGACAGTAGAGTTACTTTGTGAGTGACAGTAGTTACTTTGTGAGTGACAGGAGAGTTACTTTGTGAGTGACAGTAGAGTTACTTTGTGAGTGACAGTAGTTACTTTGTGAGTGACAGTAGTTACTTTGTGAGTGACAGGAGAGTTACTTTGTGAGTGACAGGAGAGTTACTTTGTGAGTGACAGGAGAGTTACTTTGTGAGTGACAGTAGTTACTTTGTGAGTGACAGTAGAGTTACTTTGTGAGTGACAGTAGTTACTTTGTGAGTGACAGTAGTTACTTTGTGAGTGACAGTAGAGTTACTTTGTGAGTGACAGTAGAGTTACTTTGTGAGTGACAGGAGAGTTAATTTGTGAGTGACAGTAGAGTTACTTTGTGAGTGACAGGAGAGTTACTTTGTGAGTGACAGGAGAGTTACTTTGTGAGTGACGGTAGAGTTACTTTGTGAGTGACAGTAGTTACTTTGTGAGTGACAGTAGAGTTACTTTGTGAGTGACAGTAGAGTTACTTTGTGAGTGACAGTAGAGTTACTTTGAGTGACAGTAGTTACTTTGTGAGTGACAGTAGAGTTACTTTGTGAGTGACAGTAGTTACTTTGTGAGTGACAGTAGAGTTAATTTGTGAGTGACAGTAGTTACTTTGTGAGTGACAGGAGAGTTACTTTGTGAGTGACAGGAGAGTTACTTTGTGAGTGACAGTAGAGTTACTTTGAGTGACAGTAGAGTTACTTTGTGAGTGACAGTAGTTACTTTGTGAGTGACAGTAGAGTTACTTTGTGAGTGACAGGAGAGTTACTTTGAGTGCCAGTAGAGTTACTTTGTGAGTGACAGGAGAGTTACTTTGTGAGTGACAGTAGTTACTTTGTGAGTGACAGTAGAGTTACTTTGAGTGACAGTAGAGTTACTTTGAGTGACAGTAGAGTTACTTTGTGAGTGACAGTAGTTACTTTGTGAGTGACAGTAGAGTTACTTTGAGTGACAGTAGAGTTACTTTGTGAGTGACAGTAGTTACTTTGTGAGTGACAGTAGAGTTACTTTGAGTGACAGTATAGTTACTTTGTGAGTGACAGTAGTTACTTTGTGAGTGACAGTAGTTACTTTGTGAGTGACAGGAGAGTTACTTTGTGAGTGACAGGAGAGTTACTTTGTGAGTGACAGTAGTTACTTTGTGAGTGACAGTAGAGTTACTTTGTGAGTGACAGTAGAGTTACTTTGTGAGTGACAGTAGTTACTTTGTGAGTGACAGTAGTTACTTTGTGAGTGACAGGAGAGTTACTTTGTGAGTGACAGTAGTTACTTTGTGAGTGACAGGAGAGTTACTTTGTGAGTGACAGTAGTTACTTTGTGAGTGACAGTAGTTACTTTGTGAGTGACAGTAGTTACTTTGTGAGTGACAGTAGAGTTACTTTGTGAGTGACAGTAGTTACTTTGTGAGTGACAGTAGTTACCTTGTGAGTGACAGTAGTTACTTTGTGAGTGACAGTAGTTACTTTGTGAGTGACAGTAGAGTTACTTTGTGAGTGACAGGAGAGTTACTTTGTGAGTGACAGTAGAGTTACTTTGTGAGTGACAGTAGTTACTTTGTGAGTGACAGTAGAGTTACTTTGTGAGTGACAGTAGTTACTTTGTGAGTGACAGTAGTTACTTTGTGAGTGACAGTAGAGTTACTTTGTGAGTGACAGGAGAGTTACTTTGTGAGTGACAGTAGTTACTTTGTGAGTGACAGGAGAGTTACTTTGTGAGTGACAGTAGAGTTACTTTGTAAGTGACAGTAGTTACTTTGTGAGTGACAGTAGAGTTACTTTGTGAGTGACAGGAGAGTTACTTTGTGAGTGACAGTAGAGTTACTTTGTGAGTGACAGTAGTTACTTTGTGAGTGACAGTAGAGTTACTTTGTGAGTGACAGTAGTTACTTTGTGAGTGACAGTAGTTACCTTGTGAGTGACAGTAGTTAATTTGTGAGTGACAGTAGTTACTTTGTGAGTGACAGGAGAGTTACTTTGTGAGTGACAGGAGAGTTACTTTGTGAGTGACAGTAGAGTTACTTTGAGTGACAGTAGAGTTACTTTGTGAGTGACAGTAGTTACTTTGTGAGTGACAGTAGAGTTACTTTGTGAGTGACAGGAGAGTTACTTTGAGTGCCAGTAGAGTTACTTTGTGAGTGACAGGAGAGTTACTTTGTGAGTGACAGTAGTTACTTTGTGAGTGACAGTAGAGTTACTTTGAGTGACAGTAGAGTTACTTTGAGTGACAGTAGAGTTACTTTGTGAGTGACAGTAGTTACTTTGTGAGTGACAGTAGAGTTACTTTGAGTGACAGTAGAGTTACTTTGTGAGTGACAGTAGTTACTTTGTGAGTGACAGTAGAGTTACTTTGAGTGACAGTATAGTTACTTTGTGAGTGACAGTAGTTACTTTGTGAGTGACAGTAGTTACTTTGTGAGTGACAGGAGAGTTACTTTGTGAGTGACAGGAGAGTTACTTTGTGAGTGACAGTAGTTACTTTGTGAGTGACAGTAGAGTTACTTTGTGAGTGACAGTAGAGTTACTTTGTGAGTGACAGTAGTTACTTTGTGAGTGACAGTAGTTACTTTGTGAGTGACAGGAGAGTTACTTTGTGAGTGACAGTAGTTACTTTGTGAGTGACAGGAGAGTTACTTTGTGAGTGACAGTAGTTACTTTGTGAGTGACAGTAGTTACTTTGTGAGTGACAGTAGTTACTTTGTGAGTGACAGTAGAGTTACTTTGTGAGTGACAGTAGTTACTTTGTGAGTGACAGTAGTTACCTTGTGAGTGACAGTAGTTACTTTGTGAGTGACAGTAGTTACTTTGTGAGTGACAGTAGAGTTACTTTGTGAGTGACAGGAGAGTTACTTTGTGAGTGACAGTAGAGTTACTTTGTGAGTGACAGTAGTTACTTTGTGAGTGACAGTAGAGTTACTTTGTGAGTGACAGTAGTTACTTTGTGAGTGACAGTAGTTACTTTGTGAGTGACAGTAGAGTTACTTTGTGAGTGACAGGAGAGTTACTTTGTGAGTGACAGTAGTTACTTTGTGAGTGACAGGAGAGTTACTTTGTGAGTGACAGTAGAGTTACTTTGTAAGTGACAGTAGTTACTTTGTGAGTGACAGTAGAGTTACTTTGTGAGTGACAGGAGAGTTACTTTGTGAGTGACAGTAGAGTTACTTTGTGAGTGACAGTAGTTACTTTGTGAGTGACAGTAGTTACTTTGTGAGTGACAGTAGTTACTACAGGAGTTATTTTGTGAGTGACAGGAGAGTTACTTTGTGAGTGACAGTAGAGTTACTTTGTGAGTGACAGTAGTTACTTTGTGAGTGACAGTAGTTACTTTGTGAGTGACAGGAGAGTTACTTTGTGAGTGACATGATAGTTACTTTGTGAGTGACAGGAGAGTTACTTTGTGAGTGACAGTAGTTACTTTGTGAGTGACAGTAGAGTTACTTTGTGAGTGACAGTAGTTACTTTGTGAGTGACAGTAGTTACTTTGTGAGTGACAGTAGAGTTACTTTGTGAGTGACAGGAGAGTTACTTTGTGAGTGACAGTAGTTACTTTGTGAGTGACAGTAGAGTTACTTTGTGAGTGACAGTAGTTACTTTGTGAGTGACAGTAGTTACTTTGTGAGTGACAGTAGAGTTACTTTGTGAGTGACAGGAGAGTTACTTTGTGAGTGACAGTAGTTACTTTGTGAGTGACAGGAGAGTTACTTTGTGAGTGACAGTAGAGTTACTTTGTAAGTGACAGTAGTTACTTTGTGAGTGACAGTAGAGTTACTTTGTGAGTGACAGGAGAGTTACTTTGTGAGTGACAGTAGTTACTTTGTGAGTGACAGGAGAGTTACTTTGTGAGTGACAGTAGAGTTACTTTGTAAGTGACAGTAGTTACTTTGTGAGTGACAGTAGAGTTACTTTGTGAGTGACAGGAGAGTTACTTTGTGAGTGACAGTAGAGTTACTTTGTGAGTGACAGTAGTTACTTTGTGAGTGACAGTAGTTACTTTGTGAGTGACAGTAGTTACTTTGTGAGTGACAGTAGTTACTACAGGAGTTATTTTGTGAGTGACAGGAGAGTTACTTTGTGAGTGACAGTAGAGTTACTTTGTGAGTGACAGTAGTTACTTTGTGAGTGACAGTAGTTACTTTGTGAGTGACAGGAGAGTTACTTTGTGAGTGACATGATAGTTACTTTGTGAGTGACAGGAGAGTTACTTTGTGAGTGACAGTAGTTACTTTGTGAGTGACAGTAGAGTTACTTTGTGAGTGACAGTAGTTACTTTGTGAGTGACAGTAGTTACTTTGTGAGTGACAGTAGAGTTACTTTGTGAGTGACAGGAGAGTTACTTTGTGAGTGACAGTAGAGTTACTTTGTGAGTGACAGGAGAGTTACTTTGTGAGTGACAGTAGTTACTTTGTGAGTGACAGTAGAGTTACGTTGTGAGTGACAGTAGTTACTTTGTGAGTGACAGTAGTTACTTTGTGAGTGACAGGAGAGTTACTTTGTGAGTGACAGGAGAGTTACTTTGTGAGTGACAGTAGAGTTACTTTGAGTGACAGTAGAGTTACTTTGTGAGTGACAGTAGTTACTTTGTGAGTGACAGTAGAGTTACTTTGTGAGTGACAGTAGAGTTACTTTGAGTGACAGTAGAGTTACTTTGTGAGTGACAGTAGAGTTACTTTGTGAGTGACAGTAGAGTTACTTTGTGAGTGACAGTAGTTACTTTGAGTGACAGTAGAGTTACTTTGAGTGACGGTAGAGTTACTTTGTGAGTAATAATAATAATAATAATATTAACACTTAGTGGTCACTGGTCAGACACTCAGGGAAAAGGTGTGGTCGGTGTGCGACTAGAGGTTATATGAGTAATAAATCACATGTGTATAATGTGTATATTATTATAATAATAGTATGTCTCTGGCTGCAGGTACGTATTGTTTACCAGGAACCGCAGGAGAAGACGGAGGCGAAGGCGAGCAGGGACCTCCAGGGTCCAGAGGCTTCACAGGGTTCAAAGGTCAGACACCGTCCTGTGTCGTGGTCCTGTTTGTGTGTCGTCCTGTCTGTGTTGTTGTTCTGTCTGTGTTGTTCTGTCTGTGTTGTTGTTCTGTCTGTGTTGTTCTGTCTGTGTTGTTCTGTCTGTGTTGTTCTGTCTGTGTTGTTCTGTCTGTGTTGTTCTGTCTGTGTTGTTGTTCTGTCTGTGTTGTTCTGTCTGTGTTGTTCTGTCTGTGTTGTTCTGTCTGTGTTGTTGTTCTGTATGTGTTGTTCTGTCTGTGTTGTTCTGTCTGTGTTGTTCTGTCTGTGTTGTTCTGTCTGTGTTGTTGTTCTGTCTGTGTTGTTCTGTCTGTGTTGTTCTGTCTGTGTTGTTGTTCTGTCTGTGTTGTTCTGTCTGTGTTGTTCTGTCTGTGTTGTTCTGTCTGTGTTGTTCTGTATGTGTTGTTCTGTCTGTGTCGGTTCTGTCTGTGTGTTGTTCTGTCTGTGTTGTTCTGTCTGTGTTGTTCTGTCTGTGTTGTTCTGTATGTGTTGTTCTGTCTGTGTCGGTTCTGTCTGTGTGTTGTTCTGTCTGTGTTGTTCTGTCTGTGTTGTTCTGTATGTGTTGTTCTGTCTGTGTCGGTTCTGTCTGTGTGTTGTTCTGTCTGTGTTGTTCTGTCTGTGTGTTGTTCTGTCTGTGTTGTTCTGTCTGTGTTGTTCTGTCTGTGTGTTGTTCTGTCTGTGTTGTTCTGTCTGTGTTGTTCTGTCTGTGTTGTTCTGTCTGTGTTGTCCTGTCTGTGTTGTTCTGTCTGTGTTGTTCTGTCTGTGTTGTTCTGTCTGTGTTGTCCTGTCTGTGTTGTTCTGTCTGTTGTTCTATCTGTCTGTTGTTCTGTCTGTATCGTTCTGTCTGTGTTGTTCTGTCTGTGTGTTGTTCTGTCTGTGTGTCGTTCTGTCTGTGTGTTGTTCTGTCTGTGTGTTGTTCTGTCTGTGTGTCGTTCTGTCTGTGTGTTGTTCTGTCTGTGTTGTTGTTCTGTCTGTGTGTCGTTCTGTCTGTGTGTTGTTCTGTCTGTGTGTTGTTCTGTCTGTGTGTCGTTCTGTCTGTGTGTTGTTCTGTCTGTGTGTTGTTCTGTCTGTGTGTTGTTCTGTCAGAACAGAGAGCCACCTGTCACACTCTGAACACCACGCCCTCTGGAGGGAACACCCTGCACAGTAACAATAAGAGGCTACAGGGAGGTGTAGTGGTTACATCATTGTTGTTTCCGGCAAGTCCACCTCGCTTAAAATGTCCCCATTGAACATTTCTAAATCGTCTCGTTTAAAACAAATAAAGCATGCACATTGGCATGGTGTACCTTTCTGTGCGTATTCATCCACAATCTATAGCTCAACATGAAAATGTTAGCAATTAATCGTAAAATAATGACGTCAAATTTTATTTCAACCAGAAATGCTTAAACAATAATGTTAGTGATAGAAGGGAACTCGTTTTGTGCAAAAATGGAAAGCTTAACAAGGTTCATGAGGCAGAATTATGACAATAGCCGATAATCCATTTTCCCAATGATACATCCCTATACGGGTGGACCGCGCAGGAAACTAAAGTGACGTCAGACTACACCTCCCTATTGAGCGTCAGGGTCCCAGTTTCCCCTCCTTGCTGTGACGCCTCACATCTTATTGGCCAGATCCACTTTCTCTTCTTTAAGGCTCAGATCAGAAGTTCAGAAGTTTATGAAAAGTTAGTTCTGGGTTATTTACCCTGTTGGTAGGTACTGATCCCACCACACAGCATATTTTAGGTATTTCTCTGACCCAAATGACACAAGTGTGTGTGTGTGTGTGTGTGTGTGTGTGTGTGTGTGTGTGTGTGTGTGTGTGTGTGTGTGTGTGTGTGTGTGTGTGTGTGTGTGTGTGTGTGTGTGTGTGTGTGTGTGTGTGTGTGCGTGTGTGCGTGTGTGTGTGTGTGTGTGTGTATGTGTGTGCATGTGTGCGTGTGTGCGTGTGTGTGTGTGTATGTGTGTGCATGTGTGTGTGTGTGTGTGTGTGTGTGTGTGTGTGTGCATGTGTGCTTGCAGGGGCTGATGGGGACTGTGCCTGTGGCCCTCCTACCCCGATGCCAGGGCCCAGCGGCCCCATGGGAGATCCGGGGTTGCCAGGGTTACCAGGCTTTCACAATGCCCCCGGCCTGCGAGGAGACACCGGTTTCCCTGGCGACAGGGGCGGGGTCGGCTTTGAGGTGAGTGACATCAGAGAAACAGACACCGCAGGTAGAGCAGGTGAGTGACATCAGAGAAATAGTCACAGCAGGTAGAGCAGGAGGACCTTTAAGAAAGTGAATACCAGGAAGGCAGCAGGACCGGACGGTATCCCCGGCCGCGTCCTAAAAGTTTGTGCCGACCAATTGGCCCCAGTATTCACTGACATATTTAACCTGTCCTTAGAACAGGCTGTCATCCCCACCTGTCTGAAGAAGTCCACCATCATCCCTGTACCCAAAAAATCTACGCCCGCTTGCCTCAACGACTACCGCCCTGTAGCTCTCACCTCCATAGCCATGAAGTGCTTTGAGAAGCTAGTGAAGGGCTACATCTGTTCCTCCCTCCCCATCAACCTGGACCCTCTGCAATTTGCATATCGCCCCAACAGGTCCACAGAGGACGCCATAGCCCATGTGCTGCACACAGCAGCATCACACCTGGACAAGAGGCAGGGGAACTATGTGAGAATGCTGTTCATCGACTACAGCTCAGCATTCAATACCATAGTCCCCTCCAAACTCATAGCCAAGCTCAGGGACCTGGGCTTGAACTATGACCTCTGCCAGTGGGCCTTTTACTTCCTGACGGGTAGACCCCAGGTGGTGAGAGCAGGCAACTGCACCTCCTCATCCATCACCCTCAACATAGGGGACCCCCAGGGCTGTGTTCTGAGTCCCCTCCTCTACTCGCTGTACACACACAACTGTGTGGCACAGCGGAACAACAACACAATCATTGCTCACGACACAGTAGTGGTGGGCCTGATCTCTGCAAACAATGAGAGGGCCTACCTGGAGGAGGTAGAGAATCTGGCGCGGTGGTGTCAGGAGAACTGCCTCTCCCTGAACGTCAGCAAAACAAAGGAGATGATTGTGGACTTTAGGAGGTCGGAGCCAGGGACTACAGCCCCCTCAGCATCGACAGGGCACCGGTTGAGAGAGTGAACAGCTTTAAGTACCTCGGAGTCCACATATCCGAGGACTTGACATGGACCACACACATTGACAGTGTTGTGAAGAAGGCACGGCAGCGCCTCTACTTCCTCAGGCGCCTAATGAAGTTCAACGTGAATCAGAAGATCCTTAAGAACTTCTACTCATGCACAATAGAGAGCATCATGACTGGCAACATCACCTCCTGGTTTGGGAATAGCACTGCACAAGACCGCAGCAGACTACAGAGAGTGGCCCGTTCAGCCGAACGCACAATTGGAGGGGGGCTTCCCACTCTCCAAGGCATTTACAACAAGCGGTGCATGGGTAAGGCTAAGAGAATAATCAAAGACTCTAGCCACCCAAACAACTGCCTCTTTGAACTGCTGCGGTCAGGCAAGCGATACCGGAGTCTCATGGCAAGCACAGAGAGACTCAGAAGGAGCTTCTATCCCCAGGCCATCAGGATGCTCAATGATAATAACTGCCTGCCTGGCTGTGCTGTGCCACTACCCCCTTCCCGCGAGGGCGTCACCACTCCCTCACGCTGGTCTCACCCAGCCTCACCCAACACATCAACTTTCCCACCCACAACAAAGGCCACACACTTGACCTTGTCTGCTCTGCCTCCCTACCCATATCAAATCCACACCCTATCCCATTCCCACTCTCTGACCACTACTGCATCCTTTTCTCTGCTCCCCTTCCCCCACCCCACCACTCCAACAAACGCACCATCTCTTTCCGAAACATAAAATCCATTGACCCTCTCACCCTGTCCCAGTCCATATCCTCTGCCTTTCCCCCTGACTCCGCCCCCTCTAACCCCGACTACTATGCCCTCCTGCTCAACTCCACTCTCTCTGACTCCCTTGACTCACTGGCACCCCTGAAAACCATCACTGTCTCATTCACCACCTCCTCCCCCTGGTACACTCCGGAACTCCGCTCCATGAAGCAGACCGGCCGCCAACTTGAACGGCTCTATAAAAAAACCCACCTCACCATCCACGCCGACCTCCACAAACAGCATGTCTCCTCCTACCGTGACGCACTTCAAGCTGCCAAATCCGCCCACTACTCCACCATCATCAACAGCAGCAACCGCAGCAACCGCAACCCCCGGACCCTCTTCTCCACTGTCAAGAAACTCCTACAACCCCCGGACAATAACTCACTCTCCTCCCCTGACCTCTGCAACTCGTTTCTCCTCTCCTTCAATAACAAAATATCTCAAATCAACAGCTCACTGACCGCACGCATTGCCAACTCCCCCACCCTCGCCCCCCCACTATCATTTTCCCCCCACCTGACTCCATCCCTCCCACCCCTTTTACTGCCTTCGCCCCAGTCGACTCCTCCTTCATCACAGACCTCATGACCACCTTCAAGTCCACTACCTGCTCCCTTGACCCCCTCCCCACTACTCTCACCAAGGCCTGCCTCCCTGCTCTCATCCCCCACCTCACCGCCCTCTTCAACCAGTCACTATCCCTAGGCCACGTCCCCTCCCCCTATAAACTCGCCGCTGTCACCCCTGACTTCAAAAAACCCACCCTCGACCCATCCAACCTCTCCAACTACCGCCCCATATCCAATCTCCCTTTCTTCTCCAAAACACTTGAACGCATTGCTGCCTCCCAACTCCACTCCCATCTCCAGTCCAACACCCTCTACGAACCCCTTCAATCTGGCTTCCGCCCTGCTCACAGCACTGAAACTGCACTGGTCAAAGTAATCAACGACCTCCTCATCTCCGCTGATGCTGGTGCCCTCAACATCCTGATCCTACTAGATCTTAGTGCAGCCTTTGACACAGTGGGTCAGGTCACTCCATCCTCCTCCAAAGGCTGCACCAACTGGGTGTTGAGGGCACAGCACTTGACTGGTTTTCTTCCTATCTCACTGACAGACATAAATTCATCTCCCTCTCCGGCCACACCTCTTCCCCTTCCCCAGTCACACAGGGGGTCCCCCAAGGCTCAGTCCTAGGCCCCCTGCTCTTCATCTGCTACATTCTCCCCCTCGGTCACATCATTCGCAAAGACAACCTCAACTTCCACTGCTATGCTGATGACACCCAAATTTACATCACCACACAATCCCCCCACAGCCCTCCCCTCAGTCACATTGAATCCTGCATCACTGAACTACAAACCTGGCTGACCCATAACCTCCTCAAATTAAATAGCGACAAGACAGAACTTTTCATCATCGGCACCAACACCACCCTCACCAGATCCGGACCCATCACACTCACCATCAATGACTCAACCATCACCCCCTCCCCCCTAGTCCGCAACCTCGGTGTCATCCTCGACCACACCCTCTCATTTGACCCCCATGTCCGCTCCATTGTCAAAACTTCATATTTTCACCTCCGCAACATTGCCAAAATCCGTCACTGCCTCTCCCCCCCTGCTGCTGAATCCCTCATACACGCCTTCATCTCCTCCCGCCTGGACTACTGTAGCTCCCTCCTCACTGGCATCACCTCCCGCTCCCTCCATAAACTGCAGATGGTCCAAAACTCAGCCGCCCGCCTCCTCACTAACACCCGGTCCCGCGAACACATCACTCCTGTCCTCCACTCTCTCCACTGGCTCCCGATCAAGGAACGCATTAACTTCAAAACACTACTCCTCACCTTCAAAGCCCTCCATAGCCTGGCCCCCCCCTACCTGACTGACCTCCTTCTCCCCTACCGCCCCACCCGTTCCCTCCGGTCCTCTTCCACTCTTTCCCTCACTGTCCCGTCATCCAAACTCAAAAGTTTTGGTGACCGGGCATTCTCACAAGCTGCACCCCGACTCTGGAACTCCCTCCCTCAGACCATCAGAGACTCTCCCTCACTCTCCACCTTCAAATCCAGACTCAAAACCTACCGGTTCTCCCAAGCATTCAACCTTCCTTACCCATAACCACCCTCCTCCAACTCGCCACCATTTCCCCCTTCCCCACGTTCTCTCCTCTCCTGCCCCCCCCCCCCCGACCCCCTTGGTTTTCCCTTACTCTCCTCCCGACTGTCTCCCCTACTCACTCCCGTAATTGTTATCCGTTACTCGTGGTTTTATGTTCCTGTGTATTCTTATTGTCCTCCGTTTCCCTGTGGTTCTCTGTTTATTTGTTTTCTTTGTTTCTTTTTTTGCCTATTGTTGTGACTTTGGGCCTTTGAAAAGCACTATACAAAATAAATGAATTATTATTATTATTATTATTATTATTACTATGTTACAAACCATCAAATACACTCACATCACACACATCCACACGCACACACTCACTTTAAATAAACAACTCACTGTAGCACCCACTTTACCCACTTTAGACACTTTAACACACTTTATATTTATATTATTGGTAAAGAGATTTGCACTACAACTCATACCTCATTGCACCTTACCCTAAGTTGTACCTCATCCCATTTCTGCATTGTACTTTATATTGTATTGTAACTCAGTTACTAATTTTTTTCCTACTCTGTATTGTATATTGTATATATGTATATTGAACACTTTTCTTTTGAACACTTTTGTTTACACTTGTTACGTACTTGACTTCTATTTTGTACGTATCTATTTAATTTTTTATCTAGCACACTCTCAGGAACAGAACAGGAAAAAGCATTTCATATAAAAGTATTCTGTATTTTTGTATGACAACTAATAAAGAAAGTTGAAACTAGAAGGTATATTCTCTGTAGGTAGAGATTCCTGTGTACTGTATGTATCAGTACTACACACTGAAAATACAGTATAAGCAGATATTTACATCTGGATTTCAGTACTCAACATGTCAAAATAACATTCTATCAAACAATATTATTCTCTGCTTATATTCATTAGGGTGATATTATTATGTATATATGATATTATTATTATTATTATTATTATTATTATTATTATTATTATTATTATTATTATTATTATTATTATTATTATTATGTATTCATTTCTAGGGTGATATTATTATTTATATATTATATTATTATTGATTCATTCCTAGGGTCTGCCAGGATTTCCAGGTGTCCGTGGTGTTAAAGGAGAGAAAGGAGACCTCTATGTGATGGATATCAAAGGTGAGTTGAGTCTCAGAGGGGAAGAGAGTTCACTCAGTCTGTCTCAGAGTTCACTCAGTCTGTCTCAGAGGTGAAGAGAGTTCACTCAGTCTGTCTCAGAGGTGAAGAGGGTTCACTCAGTCTGTCTCAGAGGGGAAGAGAGTTCACTCAGTCTGTCTCAGAGGTGAAGAGAGTTCACTCAGTCTGTCTCAGAGGTGAAGAGAGTTCACTCAGTCTGTCTCAGAGGTGAAGAGAGTTCACTCAGTCTGTCTCAGAGGGGAAGAGAGTTCACTCAGTCTGTCTCAGAGGTGAAGAGAGTTCACTCAGTCTGTCTCAGAGGTGAAGAGGGTTCACTCAGTCTGTCTCAGAGGGGAAGAGAGTTCACTCAGTCTGTCTCAGAGGTGAAGAGAGTTCACTCAGTCTGTCTCAGAGGGGAAGAGAGTTCACTCAGTCTGTCTCAGAGGTGAAGAGAGTTCACTCAGTCTGTCTCAGAGGTGAAGAGAGTTCACTCAGTCTGTCTCAGAGGTGAAGAGAGTTCACTCAGTCTGTCTCAGAGTTCACTCAGTCTGTCTCAGAGGTGAAGAGAGTTCACTCAGTCTGTCTCAGAGGGGAAGAGAGTTCACTCAGGCCATGTTTAGACGGAAACGCTAGCAGGTGAATCCGGATTTTTTTTTCTTCGGATGTGCCTTTTGTTTATACGGCAACGGCGGTTTTGCGGGGAGAATCCGCAAAAAAGTTAAACCACCTTCCTGGGTGGAAATCCTAGAAACGATACACCTTCGCGCTATCATCTGAACAGTCAAACCGCATAAAATTATGACGAAAGGGTTCTCAAGGCTCTCGTCGCATACTGCTTACGTCACAGGCATGCGCCAGTAGCCTAGAAGCGTAAACAAAGTGAACAAACATGTCTGATTCTATCCATGGCGATCACCTGAAGGCTACATTGGCAGTACTTTTAAATACACAAGAATCAGTCCCGCGGCTATCGCAACTATTAGTGACTGGAGCCACTGTCTGTGAGTGACTCTGCTTTGGTCCAATCACATTCCCCCACCCACAGTCTGCGAATCAGAGGCAGAGTAGGGCGGGTCTTCACAGCACGCCTGGTTGTCTCAACAAC
This sequence comes from Notolepis coatsorum, assembly GCF_963971535.1. Lineage (NCBI taxonomy): Eukaryota > Metazoa > Chordata > Actinopteri > Aulopiformes > Paralepididae > Notolepis > Notolepis coatsorum. The sequence goes on along the minus strand of NC_140165.1, from coordinate 252,561,057 downwards.
CTGAGGCAGTGTAGCGTATGGGTTGCGTGAATACTTTCCCTAACGGAGTTGCACTTCCGCGTTCGGTTCGCGCCATCTGATTGGCCACTGACGTTTCTGGTCATATGACATCTGCGCCAATCGTGTGACAGCGGGGCTCCGTCGTCTCGAGTCGTCTGCACGCAGAATTCCATCCCAAAACAGTAGACTAAACGCAACATTAAAAGTGACTTTTGCTGTTTCTGTTCAGACTCTCTCCGTCTAAACATGGCCTCAGTCTGTCTCAGAGGTAAAGAGAGTTCACTCAGTCTGTTCATCATAAACAGATTGTTTTTAGTAATACTGTTATGGTTTGTAACCGACCCCAATCGCACAACACAAGACAGGTATGAGAGTAAGCCAAAACAGGGCAAATATTTATTATAGAACAAAAAGCGGCACAGTCCCTTTAAGGGAAAACACAAAAACACTAGAGTCAAGGAAATAGGGAAAATGCGGCACTGTGCCTTTAAGAGGCGAACAGGCTAAGGGACTAAGGCTAGGGCCAGGGCTAAGGACCAGGGCTAAGTGTCAGGGCCAGGACCAGGGGCACTGGAGAGGGGGACAGGGACAGTGGCCCGGAGAGGCGGGCTGGAGACAGGGACAGAGAACAGGGTTAAGGCCTTGGACGGGGCGAGGGCCAGAGCTGCTTACAGGGATGAGGACAGGGTTCCGACGGCGGAGGCCTGGCACGGGGACAGGGGCCCGACGGCGGAGGCCTGGCACGGGAACAGGGGCCCGACGGCGGAGGCCTGGCACGGGGACAGGGGCCCGACGGCGGGGGCCTGGCACGGGGACAGGGGCCCGACGGCGGAGACCTGGCACGGGGACAGGGGCCCGACGGCGGAGGCCTGGCACGGAGACACTCCTCCTCCTCCTCGGATGCTGCAGACGGGCAGCGCAGAACAAAGGGGGTCCCAGGGGACCGGGATGGGAACACGCCGTCCTCCCGTGGAATACTAGGGAGCGACGACGAGCCTCACCCCAGGAACGAGAGACGCCTTCCTCCCGTGGAATCGGGAGCGATGGCGAGCCGCCTTGACGTCTGGAGTGGGAACACTGGAAAACCTCCCGTAGAGAATTAGAGAGCGAAGACGGCGTCCCACTCCAGGCAAACGGCGACAGGTGGTGATGGCTGGGCCGTCGTCTCACGCCGGAGACGCGGCAGGTGATGGTGACGTACAGAATGGTAACGTACAGAATGGTAACGTACAGAACTCCATGAACACAGACACAGATACAGACCTGCCACCTAAGTACTCTCCCGAGCAGATTGCAAACTCCCAACAGGTGCGTGAGGGTAGAGGAACAGAATGTCCAAGGGTGGGGGCTGGTGAAGAGTAGGAGGCAGGCAAAAGTTCTCACAAGGGTGGGGGCTGGTGAAGGAGAGTAGACAGGGAATGTCCAAAGGTAGGGGCTGGTGAGGAGAGGACAGGGAAAAAAGGTCCAGGGAAGCAGGCGAATCCTCACAAATACTGTGCATGAGCATTATACTAGAGGTTCCTGTAGTGGGCAGCTTGATTTGCCAGGTCCAAAAACCAACGCTGAGATCTTTTATTTTTAGAGCATTAACTCTTTGGAATAACCTGCCTCAAAAGTTAAAACCTCTGCTGCATTTACAGTAGATTTACTTTTTAAAATAATCTTAAATTGTATTTAACACTGTAAAGTATTTGTTATAATTGTTTTTGTATGTTTTTTTGTGTGGACCCCAGGAAGACTAGCTGGTTGCTATGGCACCAGCTAATGGGGATCCGTAAAAAAATCGAAATAAAAAATTAAAAAATCTCATCTCCAGGTGTGACAGGGATACAAGGCCAGCGTGGGCCCCCAGGAAGACCAGGCTTTTCAGGCAGGAGAGGAGAGGACGGGCTCCCTGGAGCTCCAGGTGACCTGGGTCCTGAGGTCAGTCTGCCTGCTCACTGCTCACCACTTCACCCTTTCACTACCACACTACCAAATGGGTTAACCCTTTCACTGCGACAATACAGAAGGTTACCCCTTTCACTGTCACACGACACAGGGTTAACTCTTTCACTACCACACTACAGAAGGTTAACCCTTTACTATCACACTACAGACGGTTAACCGTCTGTAGTGTGATAGTAAAGGGTTAACCTTCTGTAGTGTGGTAGTGAAAGGGTTAAAGGTGTACTATGTAAGACGTGTGATCCGCATACAATTACGTAGAACAAGCGTGTCATTTAGTGGGTCTACGCGGTCCTCGTTCCATCGGTGCGGCAATATGGATCATCTAATGACATGCTTGTTACACATAATTTGACATGGTTGAGTCTACATGGTCCTCGCCATTTCAGACTGTTAAAGGTGCTATAGATAACATTCAGCCACTAGATGTCACATTAGAGCACCAGCATGTAATTTATCCAATCAGGTGCATTCCACATGGGGACATGGGAAGTAGGGAGGGTACAACATTAATTTTACAACATACATAGTAGTAGTAGTAGTAGTAGTAGTAGTAGTAGTAGTAGTAGTAGTAGTAGTAGTAGTAGTAGTAGTAGTAGTAGTAGTAGCAGCAGTAGTAGTAGTAGTAGTAGTAGTACTGTAGTACTAGTAGTAGTAGTAGTAATAGTAGTAATAGTAGTAGTAATAGTAGTAGTAGTAATAGTAGTAGTAATAGTAGTAGTAGTAATAGTAGTAGTAGTAGTAGTAGTAGTAGTAGTAGTAGTAGTAGTAGTAGTGTAGTAGTAGTAGTAGTAGTAGTAGTAGTAGTAGTAGTAGTAGTAGTAGTAGTAGTAGTAGTAGTAGTAATAGTAGTAGTAGTAATAGTAGTAGTAATAGTAGTAGTAGTAATAGTAGTAGTAGTAATAGTAGTAGTAGTAATCGTAGTAGTAGTAGTAGTAGTAGTAGTAGTAGTAATAGTAGTAGTAGTAGTAGTAGTAGTAGTAGTAGTAATAGTAGTAGTAGTAGTAGTAGTAGTAGTAGTAATAATAGTAGTAGTAGTAGTAGTAGTAGTAGTAGTAATAGTAGTAGTAGTAGTAGTAGTAGTAGTAGTAGTAGTAGTAGTAGTAGTAGTAGTAGTAGTAGTAGTAGTAATAGTAGTAGTAGTTATAATAGGTATATTCTACTATGAGCATTTAGATTATATTCTATATAAGCTCGTTCATCAGTGTCCTTTAACCTCTTCCACCCGACAGGACCGGTACCGGTCCCGAAATGACATCTGGTCATACATCAATATTTTCCAGACTGTTCTATAAAACTAGCAATTTTAATTTCAAACGTATTCAAGTATAAACATCATAAACAGCATTTAGAATGTATATATCATCAATACGTTAGTTTAGGAATAGGTTAAAGTGTTATATAGATAGATTTTCCTCTTTGGAATGTCTGTATAATCCGCGAGACGCAACCATTTTGTAAAACCGGGGGAATGGGAATTGTAGTTTTTTTGCTGCCATTTTGTAGCGGACTTCCACAGGTCTGGTTTTGCGTTGACATTTTTTAAAACAACACTTCCTGGAAGATTCTATTGGGTTCAAGGTTCATAGTACTTTATGAATTATTTCAATAACTGCTATTATTCAGGATAATTCTACCACCAAAGGTAATGTTTATGACAAATATTGAAACGTAGTTAGTTTATCTTCCCTATTGTTAGCATGTAGCAACAATTAGATCTGAAATGAGTTTCAAAACGGTTGCACCCTAATCAAAATAAAAAGCTACTGTATTTACAGTGACTTGACTTAAACCCTTTTGCTCTTTGGGGAGCATAGGTCATTCATGAACTCTCTCCAGCTGGTTCGGTGTTGGGCGATTTTCTCTGCTTCCTTCCATGATGTTCTTTCTTCCTTGAGATCCGCCTCGACAGACCTTCTCCAGCTGTTTCTGGGTCTTCCTGGCTTTCTCTTCCCCTGTGGATTCCAGGTTAAGGCCTGCCTGGTTGTGTTGGAGGATGGTTTTCTCAGGGTGTGTCCAATCCAGCCCCATTTCCTGCGTTTGATTAGGGTTTCAAGTGGTTCTTGTTGAGTGGTTTGCCAGATCTGTTCGTTTGTGATGGTGTTTGGCCAGTAGATTCCCAGGATGTGTCGTAAACATCTGTTTATGAAGGTTTGCAGTTTGTTTGAGGTTGCTTTTGTGGTTCTCCATGTTTCTGCTCCGTATAATAGAACTGATTTGACATTGGTGTTGAAGATGCAGAGTTTGGTCTTTGTGGAGATGTGGTTTGAATTCCATGTTTGCTTCAGTATTAAAAATGCTGTTCTTGCCTTCCCTATTCTTGCTTTGATGTCTTTGTCGCTGCCTCCGTCCTTCCCCATGATGCTTCCCAGGTATGTGAAGGTGTCCACCTCGTCCAGTGCTTCTCCGTCCAGTTGTACGGCCTCTTCTAAATTGTGGTTCATCTTCATCTCCTTTGTTTTTGCTTTATTGATGTGTAGTCCTGTGGTAGCTGCAATTGTGGCAAGTTTTGTGAGTTTGGTCTGCATTTGTGTTTGTGTGTGTGATAGGAGGACTATGTCGTCGGCAAAGTACAAATCCTCTAATTGAGACCACATTGTCCACTGAATGCCCAGATTTTGTTTGGCTGTGGTTTGTTTCATGATCCAGTCGACTGCCAGAAGAAAGAGGAAAGGGGACAGTAGGCAGCCCTGTCTGACTCCTGTCTCTACTGTAAAGCTGTCTGTGAGCTGGCCGTTGTGTATTACTCTGCAGGATGATTGTAGGTACAGCTGTTGGATGATGGTTATGAACTTCGTTGGGATACCGTAATGTGCCATGAGTTTCCATATAGTGTCTCTGTCTAGACTGTTGAATGCTTTGTGAAGTCGATGAATGCGAGGTGGAGAGATGTGTTCCATTCCAGGGTCTGTTCTATGATAATGCGGAGGGTGGCAATGTGATCTGTACATGATCTGTCCTGTCGGAAACCTGCTTGTTCTTCTCGAAATTCTTTGTCCACTTCTTTGGACAGTCTTTCCAGGATGATCCTGCTCAAAATCTTCCCTGGCACAGATGTGAGCATGATGCCCCTGTAGTTGTTACAGTCCTTCAGATTGCCTTTTTTGGGGAGCTTCACCAGGTATTCCTCTGCCCAGTCGCTTGGCACCTTTTCTTCATCCCAGATCTGTCCAAAGAGTTTGTGGAGTAGTGTTGTTGCCATTTCTGGGTCTGCTTTTATGGCCTCTGGGGGTATTCTGTCAGGTCCTGGTGCTTTATTGTTTTTCAGTTTTTGAATGGCCTTTTTTATTTCTTGTTTATTGGGCTTGTTGTTGGTATTGACCGGTAGGGAGTGTACCGCTGGATGGATGTTGGCTAGCGCTGTCGGTTTGGGTCTGTTCAGTATGTCTCTGAAATGTTCTGCCCATCTCTTCAGCTGAGCCTCTTGCTTTGTGAGTGTTTTTCCTTCTTTGTCTAATATTGGTCTGTCTGGAGTTTTGCGTTTATTAGCCAGTTTCCTTGTGATGTCGTAGAGTTCCTTCATGTTGTGTTGAGCTGCTGCTTCTTCTGCTTGAGTTGCCAGGTTATTGATGAATTGTTTTTTGTCGTTCTTGATGCTCCTTTTTACCCGCTTGTCTGCCGTGGTGTAGTCTTGTTGTGCTTTCACTTTTGCAGCTCTTGTGCAACTATTGTTGAGAGTGTCTTTGGCTTGTTTGCGAGTCTGAATTTTCTGTAGTGTTTCTCCTGTCATCCACTCCTTGTGGTGCCTTGTCTTCCTCCCACATGTGTCCTCACATGTCTCCGTCCCTGCCCTCTTCATGTTCTGCCAACGTTCATCGATGGATTGATGTTCTTCCAGTTGGCTCAGGGGATGGAACCGGTTTGAGAGGCTGATTTTAAATTTCTCTCCGGTGTTCTGATCTTGGAGGAGGCTGACATTGTACATTGTACTGACTTTTTTTGCAGTGTTGGTTAGGGATGCCCCGATCGATCGGCCACCGATCGTTATCGGCCGATACTCAGTATAAATATGCGATCGGTGATCGTGATAATGCTTTATTTTCGCCGATCGTCACACCCGATTTCACTCGCTGTCGCTGAGTTCTGTCTCAACACCGGGTGGTGCGGTGTCTGCTCATCCCTCCAGCACGCATGTAAACACGGGTCTAGTAGTGGTCTACTCTAGTGGGACGGGACACGGGAGGACGGCGTCTCCATGAGCTAACGTTAGCTTAGCTACCGTTACAAAATGACCCAGTCAACTATTCACTTTTAGTTTAATACATGATGAGGCATTGTCTAACCGAACGGTATCTAGCCGGCCAGCTACCGATAGCTCCTGACATAAACAAACGCTCCACAAAGTCTAGTAGAGTGTATGATACCTGTTAGCTGTTAGCTGTTAGCTCACGTTAGCGCAAGCTAGTTCACTGTTCAAAACGAAATGTCCCATTGAACTAAATAATTCACTGAGGCGTTGTATTAACGTTATATATCCGGCTAGCAGTAGCTACAGATAACTCCTGATATCAATGTCTTAGAACACTGATTCAATGCGTATTCGAGCTGAGGGCTTGTGAATGTGATTTAACGTTATACCAATACTAGGGTCCAGCTGCAGCGCCGGAGAATCCTTGCCGTAGCTCGAGGCTACTCGAGTATAGGGTCCAGGTGCAGCTCCTCTTTTCACTCTGACGTCTTGGAGGGATCTCCTGAATTTCTGTCTGATGCATATATGGTCAATCTGGTTCTCTGTTTTGTGGTCTGGTGAAATCCATGTGGCTTTATGAACTCGTTTGTGCGGAAACTGTATTTACAGTAGATTTCATTATCTGTTCTCATGCACGCCTGGTGATACTAAATCCAAATTGAACTCGGGCATTTGAAAGATAATATATATATAGAAATGTGCGAATTGGCTATAATAAGGTAATTTATAAGCCTGCTATTCTATATTCTATAATAATATTTCAAATTGCATTGGTCCGGATGGGAGAATTCAGTACTGTATCTACAGAACCTTCTGTTTAATCATCTTCCCTTTATTCATTTCCTTAGATTGTTTGTACACATGATCTCAAGAAGGTACTGAACGAGATCAGTGGCAGTTTTTAATGTTTGGTCATTATTAGCATGGTGTTATTCACTGTCAAAGATGCAAATAAAAATCATAAATCATATTCTCCTTTGTTTCATCACAATCTAAGCAAGCCTAGTAATTGACACACTATTTCTGACAATGGGAATACATTCACTGAGGTCCATAGATGTCCCTAGATACCAAGAATATGCAAATGGACTTGTAGAAGTGGAGCAATATTCCATTTACCTAGGTATATATTTTAGGCGGATTTTCAGAAAATAAGCTCCGGGCTTTGGTCATTGTGATGCTACTGTCTGACTCTCATATTGAACGATGTCTGTTCACTGTCAGGGGGACAGCTTCACGGGGTTCCCTGGGGACAGAGGGTACCCGGGTTTCAACGGCCCGAAGGGCTTCCTGGGCCCCGCCGGCCCCCCGGGGTCTGACGTGACCGGGGCGGTGGGACAGCGAGGGCTCCCTGGAGACTCTGGAGCTCAAGGACATGTGGGCTTTCCGGGATACAAGGGAGCCAAGGGTAAGCAGCAGACCTGGGCCCTCATTTATCAACGTTGCGTACGCACAGATATGTGCTTAACCCTTGCGTACGATAATTTCTAAGCAAAGTGTGGGACTTATCAATTTGAACTTGTGCTTGACTTTGTGCTTATATCTACGCACAGCTCGGAGCATGCGTAGCTGGCGCCCGGTGGTAGAATATGTTTAAAACGCGGAAATAAGCACTGACTGCGCTCCGCGTATAACTCAACTCGTTATTATTTTGCGCATAGATTGCAGAAATACGGGAACGTTTTGATTATATTTAAAAGGCTTTGCCATTGTTAAACGTAATAAGTGGAACCCCGAAGCTGTAAGCAGAATACAAGTCATATGAACACGCACGAATCGTGGGCCACGATATAGTGTTCTTCCCCCTTCCTACTGTATAAGAAAGAATAAAAAACACATTGCAACGAGAACAGAGGTTATTTGTTTGAGTGTATGTGTATTACAAAACCCTTGCAATAAATGTGTCTTAAATGAATGAAAATACATGCTCTGGATACAGAGCATATATCATGTGGGTGATATCATGACTTGTATTCTGCTTACAGAATTTCACTTATTTAGTTTTACAATGTCAAAGCCTAAATCAAAACGTTCCCATATTTCTGCAATCTATGCGCAAAATAATAACGAGTTGAGTTCTAACAAAGAACGTATTACATGCTGGGTGGGCTGATAGAGTAAACTATGATATGAATATAAATATGATATGATATAAGGTATACTGGTCCGTCCGCGAGGATAGCGAGAAGTCGGATAGCCATTAAATGCCATTTGAGAATTAATGCAAAGCGACGGCCTATAGCCTATACATATTATTTAATGTTTTCATAAGCGTAAAGATACAACAGCTAGATTAATGATCAAGTTAGTTTATTGTGCAGGGTTCGCAGGGCTGTGTCATGTGCTATTATATATGTGCAAGTTACTGTTGCATAATGTAGGCTATGGGCTGGCTGCTATTATATGTAATTCATATAGGCTACCTAATACCGACAACAAAATAGATTGTATCATATGCCTCTACACACATCATATTATACCCGGTAGCCAATCCATTTTCCAGCATGGTTATAATAATGACACACCAATGCGCCAAACAGACAGTGGTTAACGAACGGTCTTTATTAGTATTTTGAGCTGTCCAGGCAGAATTGCAGCAATGGTCTTAGGGAGTCGTTGATATCTGACATCACCATGTACAAGTCCGCCAGCATTTTATTTATTATCCCATAACACGGGTTGTCCGGTTGTGTCTTCTTGTGTCTACTGCTGCTGCAAACGTTAATCTCCCTCTGGACTATTATAATAATAATAATTTCTTAGATTTATATAGCACCTTTCATGAGACCCAAGGCGCTTAACAGTGGAGGGGGCAAACTAAGGGGAAGGAGATCAGAGGAACTATTAAGTAAAAAATAAAAGATAGAAGTCAGGCAGAGTCATTAATACATTTGGTGAAGAGGTGAGATTTGAGTAGTGATTTGAAAGAGTCCAGGGATGTAGCGTTGCGGATGTTTGCAGGGAGTATGTTCCAGAGGGTGGGTGCGGCCACAGAGAAGGCTCTGGGACCGACAGTGTGCAGGTTGGTGGTGGGGATGGAGAGGAGACCGGAGTCAGAGGACCGCAGCCTCCGGGGTGAAATGTAGGGATGGAGGAGGTCAGCTAGGTACCGGGAGGCAAGGGAGTGAAGGGAGTTGTAGGTGATGAGGAGGGTCTTGAAATTGATACAGAACTTGATCTGTATCAAGAGGTGGAGGTGAATGAGGGTGGGAGTGATGTGGTGCCAGGACTTGGTGCGGATCAGAACCCTAGCAGCGGAATTCTGGACATACTGCAGCCTGTTCAGGGCATTGCTGGGTAGCCCTGCATGAACTGAGTTTGAGTAGTCCAGATGGGAGGTGATGAAGGAGCGTATGAGTGTCTCTGCTACGGAGTCGGGGAGAGATTATGGATTATAAAATACATGTGCTTCCTTATATGATTGTAACAAGCTATCCTTCTGTGTGTATTGTCAACCCCTCCCCCGTGTTGTGTAGGTGTCACCTTGCCTTGTGTACCTAGTAACCCGGGCCCCCCAGGAGAGAAGGGAGACTCCGGACAAACAGGTAAAACCTGTGACAATACAGACGGTTAACTCTTTTCACTGCCACACGACAAAGGGTTAACCCTTTCACAACCACACTACAGAAGGTTAACCCTTCCACTACCAATGGGGCGACAGTGGCTCGGGAGGTAGAGCAGTCGTCTGGCAATCCAGAAGTTCCCGGTTCGATTCCCGCTCCTCCCAGGCAGCGTGACGATGTGTCCTTGAGCAAGACACTTAACCCCTAATTGCTCCCGATGAGCAGGTTGGCACCTTGCATGGTTGCCTCTGCCGTCTGTGTGTGAGTGAATGTGTAAGTAAATGGGTAAAATGTGAGTAACAAATTGTAAAGCGCTTTGGATAAAAGTGCTATATAAAAAAGCAGCCATTTACCATTTACCACACTACAGATTGTTAACCAGATCCCAATAAACCAAATGTGGGACAAAGGGTATGTTTGTGAGGGACTGTCCCTGTCCCCTCCTTCAAGGCTCATCCGCCACTGTCCTCATTAAAATGACCACAAGCCTAATATGTTTTGCCCTTATTAATTTTTTTTATTTTCCTTTTGTCTCTAATGGGTGTTAAGTACTCAAAATAAATAAAATGACCACCCAGACTTACAATCACTTATGATTATAGCTAGGTCTGGACCCCCAATCTTATCACACACATGCACACGCACACATAATGACCACCCCTCACACCGCTTTTTCACTCTCCTGCCCTCCGGGAGGACAGTGAGGAGCCTCCGAGCTGCAGGACCAGCAGACTGAGAGACCAGGACCAGCAGGCTGAGAGACAGCTTCATACACCAGGCTGTCAGGAAGCTCAACCCTCTCCCAGCTCTCCCCTCCTCTCTTACTCTGCCACCACAGAACCTGGACTAAGAACCCCCCCCCACTGACACACACACACACACACACACACACACACACATACACACATACACACATACACACATACACACATGCACGCACGCACGCACGCACACACACACACACACACACACACACACACACACACACACACACACACACACACACACACACACACACACACACACACACACACACACACACACACACACACACACACTTACCTGCCTCCACAGAATCTGGACTCCTCTCTTACTCTGCCCCCCACAGACTCTGGACTAACCCCCCCCCCACTGACACACACAGACACACACTGCCACTTTACTCTACTGCCATTATTTAGTTTATTTATTTAGTGTACATCATATTAGTTTACTGCTATATCCATCATCTCACTGACACTTTACTGCCATTATTGTATTATTATATTTTACTGCCATTATTTATTATCCATACTTACTATGTACCACTGCTGCTAAAGGTTTTGCACTAAGTTCTTTTTTACCTCTATATCTACATTCACTCATACATTAACTTTTTTTAGCTAGTCTACATTGTATATAGTCCTGTATACTGTCCATATGTTACTTTATGTTTATAGTGTACTTTATGTTTATATTAGATCTTGTTCTTTATATACACTGTGTATATAAATTCACAAGTCCAGGGATTCACACTGGCACTGCAGTGATGAGAGCAGGAACAGCCGAGCAGCGGAGATAACAGCAGCGCGTGGAACTGATCTGATCCGTAGCGCGCGTTTATCCCTTGCCTGGCTCGTCACAAACGGACCCTCCGCGAGGATGCGGTGTCACTCGCGGTCAGATACTAGTAGTAGTAACGTTACGCGACGCATTTCTTCACATTGGCTGGGGGTGGGGGGGGGGGGGGGGGGGGGGCGTTAGCACGGATGACGACCAATCATGCGGGACATGGTCTCAATTTGTGTGATGCGTGAAAAGAGACAGAAATGCTGTACAATCACGCACAATGCGTGACGTCTGGTCACCAACCTTATGTAGTGTGGTAGTGAAAGGGTTAAAAACTTTAAATGCATTATCATTATACAGCACAAGTACAGTACAACGTAAATAAATTGTCATCTAACCAGTAAAGTGCTATAAATAAATAAAATAAATAGTAATATACAATGTATAACTGATTAAAATGGGGTATATATAAATGAGTACTACTACTGAGTAATAGTGCTAATTGGATGTATGTACAGTGTTATAGTATTAATATGTACAATGATACAGGTATAAATACACTATGGTAGTAAGTCATACAGGCCAGCAGTATAACTATTAAGAGTAGATGAGATACATATAGATATAGTATACAGGTATGTAAAAAGGATAATAGGCAGGTATATTCAGACAGATGTGGATAAATATACATGTGGTAAATATAAATATATAAATACTGTTATTATTATGGGTAGATTTAGGCAGTTAGTCCCGTCTGATGAACAGTTAATCGGCTCATCACTGGACTCCAATGCTGCTCAATGCTCAGCCACTTTACTGCACCCTCATGCATCAATATAACGTACAATTATTTTAGCCTACTATGCTACTATGTATCAGGTCTGTGTACTTATTTTAATTTTAATTGTATTGTTCATACCGCAGCCAGTTGATCCTGTATTCCATCCTGTGAATATTCAACACTGTATTGTTATTTTAATTCTAATTAGTGTATACACCTGACCACATTGTGCACAGTTCTACAGCCCTGGCCTATTTAAATTTAAATTAAAATTGTATAAATATCATATTGTGCTTCTATGTTCATTTAGTTTATATTCCGTTGAATTTTATTCACCTTTTTATTTTTATTCTACCATAATTGTCTGTCCGTCAATGTCGCACCAAAAACAAACAAATCAAATTCCTTGTATGTGAAAACTACTTGGCAATAAAGATCGTTCTGATTCTGATTCTGAGTAGGTAGGTATACATTAACCCTTTCACTGCCACACGACAGAAGGTTAACCCTTTACTATCACACAACCGACGGTTAACCGGCTGTTGTGTGGCAGTGAAAGGGTTCACCTTCTGTGTCGCAGTGAAAGGGTTAACCGTTTGGTAGTGCGGCAGTGAAAGGGATAAGTAGGCAACAGAGTTCAGCGTTTATTCATCACATACATACCAGGGCATACAGTGAAATGTGGTTGGCCATGCCCGCTACGATTGTGCAATAAAACAATAGTAATAGTAGTAATAATAATAAGATAACTAGATATGGTATGGGGGGGGGGGGGGGGGGGGCTGTTATCATGGTACAGAGTTCAGAGAGATGACAGCTGAGGGGAAAGAAGCTGTTCCTGAGTCTGCTTTACTTGTAGCAGAGATTCCTGTAGCGCCACCCAGGGGGGAGGAGGGCAAACAGTCCATGATTGTGATGAGAGGTGTCCTTGACCACGCATGCCTTCCACAGTGACACCTGTGCTGTTCTTGTGTCTAACAGGATACACAGGGGACCTGGGACCCCCCGGATACCCCGGTCAGCAGGGCCCGGAGGGGGTGAAGGGAGAGACGGGAGACCTGGGACTAGCAGGACCATCTGGACAGACAGGTAGAGGGTGTGGCTCTGCCTCTAGACAGGCACATGTCATAGGTTACTATCACACCTAGGACCAGGATATGGTCATACCATCATATCATGTTATTATTTTATGGTATAATTATATTTGATGTTTTTCTCTATTACTATGCCTATATTACTACCTACTATGCTAATATGTCTATACTACTATGCCTATATTACTATCTACCTGTAGTACTCGAGTTCAGGACTCAGACTGGACTGATTTTCAGGACTCGTGACTCGACTTGGACTTGGACTCGAGCATTGACTGCATTCGGACTCGGGAGGTGCAGACAAGGACTCGGACTTGTTAATTGATATATACAGTGCATTTCTTTTTGGTAATAGGCCCTAATCATTTGACATAAGATATTGATGGCTATATAAATACTGTAACATTATTTATGCAAGGGCAGACACGTGTGTTCCACCTACATGCAGATTCACGTCGATACCCTCATGTTCAGTGCTTAAGAAGCCTAAAGAGACGCCCCGAATCGTGCGCTTTGCTTACATGGTTTACATCAAATTCCAGCAAGAGCACTGCTAGATGTTTGATATGTGCATAACAAACTATTGAAGAGAAGACCGGGACAACCTCCAACTTCAACAGACATCTGTGCTGTGGACTCAACCTTGATGACTTGGACTTGGACTCAGACTTGACTCGGGCTCTCCTTTGGTGCCTCGGACTTGGACTCGGACTCGAACACTGGGGACTCTCGACTTGGACTCGAGATTTAGTGACTCGACTACAACACTGCTACTACCTACTATGCTAATTATGTCTATACTACTATGCCTATATTATTATATCAAGTTCAACACTGTTTGACTAACAATCTTACTGGCTCTTAGCTGCGAGAGTTGTACCTTCCTGCTGACTTGTTGTACACAACTTGTAAGTCGCTTTGGATAAAAGTGTTCAGCTGAATGACTGAATGTAAATTAATCAGGTAATCAGTGCTGATATGCCCTCCTCCCCTCCCTCTCCAGGGAACGTGGGCTGTGTGGGCGACACGGGGGACCTGGGTGCTGAGGGACCGAACTACGACGGGACGCCAGGTAGAAGCAACCTGCTCAGCCTTTTTCATATTAGATTACATTACATGCCATTATACAACACAGGTACAGTACTCCAACCAGAGTAATATACAATGTACAGGTGATTGAACTGGGTATAAAATATATAAATGAGTACTACTGCGTAATAGTGCTATCAGATGTATGTACATGGTTTTAGTATTAATATGTACAGTGATACAGGTATAAAGACACTATGGTAGTAAGTCATACTGGCCAGCAGTGTAACTAGTAAGGGATATGTACAGATATAGATATAGTATCTACAGATATGTAAAAACGAAAGGATTATATGCAGGTATATACTGACAGATGACAGATATATATATATATACGGTAGGTATATATATATATATATATATATATATATATATATATATATATATATATATATATATATATATATATATATATATATATATATATATATATATATAGAGTATATTAATATGGTAAGAATAAATAAAACTAAATATATATATACTGCATATACAGCATTATTGTACATGCTATCATACATGTTATTGTATGTACATGAGTTATATGGGTTATATGCAGGAGTATAAGTAGGTATATAGAAGGACTATATGCAGCTATGTATCCAAATGCTTTACTTAGTTAAAGATAGGATTACCCTGATAGAATATTACTCTGGTAAAATGGTAAAGTAAGTAATATATGATGATATAGCGAGGCCAAGTATCACTTCTGTTAATGTTGAGGTAATAGGGCTCATTGTCTCATTCGTTTTCACACACATGTCACAAGACCATTTTCCGTCCCTTCTATTTCAATTCAGTTAACCCTCCAGTCACCCTTCAAAAAACGCCCCACATTTCACCCTAGTGACGGAAACTGCGATCTCATTAAAACATATCTTTTTCATGTATTGTTACCATTTTTCCCATATTTTTTTAGTCCTCACCATACATATCGAATATTTATTCCTTTTCAGGATTTAAATATTTTGTATTATTAGGGTTACCCTAACCCAAACCCCTAACCCTAACCCTAAAGAAAATAATGGTTAAAATCCTGAATAAATGCACAAACTACCTCTTGGAGGCCTCATCCATCCTTTTATCATGTTACTTATGATTCATTCTAATTTTAAACTGTACAGGCTGTGTATTAAAAAAAATTGTTTAACATGGGAGTCAACCTGTTCATTTCTGCGACTAGGGTGGAAGGTGTATAAAACGCGCTTAACACATCCACCGCCAATCACGTTGTACGACGGGTTTCAAGGTCATGCGAATTCCGCCATTCCACGGCGTACAACGTTATTGAGATCATATTTCATTTTTTCGCCATGGTATTCATAATTCCCTCACCCAGCCTCGGCTGAGACAGTGGGACTCGGCACAACCGTGCAACGCTTCAATACCGCCGCCTGGTGGATGATCGGGCGAGTTACAACCGGAAATGGATCTCTGGTGATCTCCGTGCATCTGGGAAATGCGTCCGGCAGTCACATATTGTTGCGGGACTCTAGACACACATCTGTGTCTATGGATCGCTGCCATAACTCAATAATCGATATGATTTGGGCGTTTATTGCGCCATACAAACCGGAAATGGATCTAGTCGATCGACGTCAAATAAGTGGGATCTTTTTCCTCCAGTCTCATCGGCGAACGGTAAGAGGACATTATGTTACTTTCAGCGTGATTGTTTATTATTATTAATGCAAACCGCTCTGATCAATATATCACCCATACTACATAAAGCATTTAACGACGATCACGGAATTATAACGTGATGAGTCATAACGTTTAGGATCGTATTCAGTTGGATTTTTTTATATAGCGTGTATCTCGAATAAACTGCAATCGACAATCTATATTATGCGTTTAGGCCTATAACTAGCGTTCTAGGAATTACTGCAGAAAACGATAAAAACATACTTATATTCTAGACGGTATTTTCGTATGAATATATGAATGAAAAAGTATAACGTTCCCACATCCTGAACGATAGCTAATCGATGTTGAATGGGCCATAGTAATGTCAATTTAGCAATACAATTTAAAAAGTTATAGCCCTGCAAAGAAGGGGAACATGTCCATAGGCTTAGACTGGTGGCAGTGATCATACATTGATGGATATAAGTGTGGCAGTTAATGTGTTAATAGTGATTTTTGAGAAAAAACAAACATGGATTATTGTAATGTGACTCAAAGATGTGATACTGAGCTACTTTCCTGGCATATACATAAAATATAGCCAACGCTATCCACAAAAGAAAAAAGGCTATTTGACGAGAATTGCGACAAAGGTGCCCGGAAGGTTAAATACAATTTGGGAGACAAAATGGTGCATGTGAAACTGTTGGAAGTGGAATCGACACAAACTGAACTCTCTCTCTCCGCTCCGCAGGGTCCCCTGGTCTCCGCGGCTCCTCGGGGCTGAAGGGGCCCGTCGGGGACTCTGTGATCGGAGCCCCAGGACCCATCGGCTTCACGGGTCCACTAGGCCCGTCTGGACCTAAAGGAGTCCCTGGACTGCCGGGTCCAATAGGAGAGACGGGTAACTCTTCTATTCTAGTAGGACTTCAGTGTGTGGCCGTAGTCATAGATGGTCAACAGATCCTGGATCAGGGCTCTAAAGGTAATCTTGTGATTCTCCAGGGCTCGCCGGACTGTCTGGGAAGCCAGGGGTCAAGGGGGAGTGGGGAGACACCGGGGCCACAGGCAGACCAGGAGCCGCAGGCCCCAGACCAGAGAAGTGTGATGCAGGAGACGTGGGCCTCTCGGGGCCCATGGGGATTCTGGGACGTTTAGGACCCCCAGGTAAACACTAACTCCAATGCCATATACTTTCATATCATAATCATATATATATATATAATTTTCTTTTCAGATTGATTGATTACGCTCTTGTACCTGTCCTCTCCTCTCATATCCTCTCTTTTCCTCTTGTAACTGCCCCCCGGCATGGTGTAGAAATAAAGATGTGGTTATGTTTCGTACAGGTGCTTTTATTAATTTTCTCTTTTCTTTTGCATTTTAGCATAGCAGCACTGTAGCTTTTCTTTTGTAGTCGTCGTTGCACCGTGGTTGTACAGGTTGTGACGGTTGCACCATGAAAACTATGACAGTCAAAACACAAATATACACAATTAGTTATATTGTTCACAGAACCACAACAAAGCACATAATGCGTTCAAACAAACATTTGAACTTAATGATAGCAAGGGTGAACTCGTCTTCCATAACAAAAGGGCATTTAGGGAAACTAATAATAATAAGTAACGTTACTTGTTCGGCAGCAGGTGCTCTTGATTAGAACCGAATCAGTCAGTGCACCACTTTACATGTCTACAACACGCAAAATATAGACATCTCCAATAATAATAATACATTTTAGTGTTCAACGTTGAGTAATTCAACGTTAATTACTGAAGTAAGGTCCTTGTACTCTATATAGTTCGCTGTCTGCTCCGACGTTGTCTCTTGGTTACTTCCTGTATTAGTTACAGGTCTCTTTGAGAACAAACAGGATCCTGTGACCTTTATACTATAGAAAAGACGAGCTCTGCCCCCATGTGGACACTAAAGGAAAATGCACAAGCGGCAACTGAGATATTAACCCAGGGTTTCTTGAATAGAAAGTTTAATATTCTGAGCTAATAAAGAAAAGTTGATCATCTAGACCAATGTAAATGAAAGCTTACTGATAATAAAGATGATAGGCATCTTGACCCTTGGCGGTCATTTACACCTCTCCTCTCCTATCCTCTCATTTCCTCTCTTCTCTTCTCGTCTCACCCCTCCTCTCATCTGCTCCTCTCCACTCCTCTCATATCCTGTCTTTTCCTCTCCTCTCCTATCCTCTCCTTCCCCCTCCTGTCCTCTCCTGTCCTCTGTTCTCCTCTCCTATCCTACCCTCTCCTCTCATCTTCTCTGCTCCTCTCCTCTCCTCTTCTCTCCTCATCTCACCTCTCCTCTGCTCCTCTCCCCTCCTGTCCTCTCCTCTTCTCGCCTCGCCTCATCTCTCCTCTGCTCCTCTCCTCTCCTCTTCCCCCCTCTCAGGTTGTGCAGGAGAGAAAGGAGCCAAAGGGGGGGATGGTCTGCCAGGCGTTGGTCCTAACGGCCCAGATGGGAAACCAGGTTCTCCAGGGTTCCCAGGGTATCTGGGTCCCCAGGGACCCGCTGGACTGGAAGGAGACCCAGGACACAATGGAGCTACTGGACAGAAAGGTGAAGCTGCAATACTTAGTCTGAAAATGGGAAAAACGTTAATGCTAACATCAAAGACTGATTTAGAGACTATCTTTAAATCAATAGACACGCTGACTATGAGACAGGATTTAAATCAACAGACACACACTCACTAGGAGACAGGTTTTAAATCAACAGACACACACTGACTAGGGGACAGGTTTTAAATCAATCATTTCAAAGAGAGGAAGCTAGGATTAATGACACCTGCAACATGTGAAGGAGTGAGCGGAAGCTAACACTAATGACACCTGCAACATGTGAAGGAGTGAGCGGAAGCTAACACTAATGACACCTGTGAAGGAGTGAGAGGAAGCTAACACTAAAGACACTAACATGTGAAGGAGTGAGAGGAAGCTAACACTAAAGACACTAACATGTGAAGGAGTGAGATGAAGCTAACACTAAAGACACCTGTAACATGTGGAGGAGTGAGAGGAAGCTAACAATAAAGACACCTGTAACATGTGAAGGAGTGAGAGGAAGCTAACACTAAAGACTCCTGTAACATGTGAATGAGTGAGAGGAAGCTAACACTAAAGACACTAACGTGTGAAGGAGTGAGAGGAAGCTAACACTAAAGCCACTAACATGTGTAGGAGTGAGAGGAAGCTAACACTAAAGACACTAACATGTGAAGGAGTGAGAGGAAGCTAACACTAAAGACACCTGTAACATGTGAAGGAGTGAGAGGAAGCTAACACTAAAGACACTAACATGTGAAGGAGTGAGAGGAAGCTAACACTAAACACGCCTGTAACATGTGTAGGAGTGAGAGGAAGCTAACACTAAAGACACCTGTAACATGTGTAGGAGTGAGAGGAAGCTAACACTAAAGACACCTGTAACATGTGAAGGAGTGAGAGGAAGCTAACACTAAAGACACTAACATGTGAAGGAGTGAGAGGAAGCTAACACTAAAGACACTAACATGTGAAGGAGTGAGAGGAAGCTAACACTAAAGACACTAACATGTGAAGGAGTGAGAGGAAGCTAACACTAAAGATACTAACATGTGAAGGAGTGAGATGAAGCTAACACTAAAGACACTAACATGTGTAGGAGTGAGAGGAAGCTAACACTAAACACACCTGTAACATGTGTAGGAGTGAGAGGAAGCTAACACTAAAGACACCTGTAACATGTGTAGGAGTGAGAGGAAGCTAACACTAAAGACACTAACGTGTGTAGGAGTGAGAGGAAGCTAACACTAAAGACACCTGTAACATGTGAAGGAGTGAGAGGAAGCTAACACTAAAGACACTAACATGTGAAGGAGTGAGAGGAAGCTAACACTAAAGACACTAACATGTGAAGGAGTGAGAGGAAGCTAACACTAAAGACACTAACATGTGAAGGAGTGAGAGGAAGCTAACACTAAAGATACTAACATGTGAAGGAGTGAGATGAAGCTAACACTAAAGACACTAACATGTGTAGGAGTGAGAGGAAGCTAACACTAAACACACCTGTAACATGTGTAGGAGTGAGAGGAAGCTAACACTAAAGACACTAACATGTGAAGGAGTGAGAGGAAGCTAACACTAAAGACACTAACATGTGTAGGAGTGAGAGGAAGCTAACACTAAAGACACTAACATGTGAAGGAGTGAGAGGAAGCTAACACTAAAGACACTAACATGTGAAGGAGTGAGAGGAAGCTAACACTAAAGATACTAACATGTGAAGGAGTGAGAGGAAGCTAACACTAAAGACACTAACATGTGAAGGAGTGAGAGGAAGCTAACACTAAAGATGTAACATGTGAAGGAGTGAGAGGAAGCTAACACTAAAGACACTAACATGTGAAGGAGTGAGAGGAAGCTAACACTAAAGACACTAACATGTGAAGGAGTGAGAGGAAGCTAACACTAAAGACACCTGTAACATGTGAAGGAGTGAGAGGAAGCTAACACTAAAGACACCTGTAACATGTGAAGGAGTGAGAGGAAGCTAACACTAAAGACACTAACATGTGAAGGAGTGAGAGGAAGCTAACACTAAAGACACTAACATGTGAAGGAGTGAGAGGAAGCTAACACTAAAGACACCTGTAACATGTGAAGGAGTGAGAGGAAGCTAACACTAAAGACACTAACATGTGAAGGAGTGAGAGGAAGCTAACACTAAAGACACTAACATGTGAAGGAGTGAGAGGAAGCTAACACTAAAGACACTAACATGTGAAGGAGTGAGAGGAAGCTAACACTAAAGACACTAACATGTGAAGGAGTGAGAGGAAGCTAACACTAAAGACACCTGTAACATGTGGAGGAGTGAGAGGAAGCTAACAATAAAGACACCTGTAACATGTGAAGGAGTGAGAGGAAGCTAACACTAAAGACACTAACATGTGAAGGAGTGAGAGGAAGCTAACACTAAAGACACTAACATGTGAAGGAGTGAGAGGAAGCTAACACTAAAGACACCTGTAACATGTGAAGGAGTGAGAGGAAGCTAACACTAAAGACACTAACATGTGAAGGAGTGAGAGGAAGCTAACACTAAAGACACTAACATGTGAAGGAGTGAGAGGAAGCTAACACTAAAGACACCTGTAACATGTGTAGGAGTGAGAGGAAGCTAACACTAAAGACACTAACGTGTGTAGGAGTGAGAGGAAGCTAACACTAAAGACACCTGTAACATGTGAAGGAGTGAGAGGAAGCTAACACTAAAGACACTAACATGTGAAGGAGTGAGAGGAAGCTAACACTAAAGACACTAACATGTGAAGGAGTGAGAGGAAGCTAACACTAAAGACACTAACATGTGAAGGAGTGAGAGGAAGCTAACACTAAAGATACTAACATGTGAAGGAGTGAGATGAAGCTAACACTAAAGACACTAACATGTGTAGGAGTGAGAGGAAGCTAACACTAAACACACCTGTAACATGTGTAGGAGTGAGAGGAAGCTAACACTAAAGACACTAACATGTGAAGGAGTGAGAGGAAGCTAACACTAAAGACACTAACATGTGTAGGAGTGAGAGGAAGCTAACACTAAAGACACTAACATGTGAAGGAGTGAGAGGAAGCTAACACTAAAGACACTAACATGTGAAGGAGTGAGAGGAAGCTAACACTAAAGATACTAACATGTGAAGGAGTGAGAGGAAGCTAACACTAAAGACACTAACATGTGAAGGAGTGAGAGGAAGCTAACACTAAAGATGTAACATGTGAAGGAGTGAGAGGAAGCTAACACTAAAGACACTAACATGTGAAGGAGTGAGAGGAAGCTAACACTAAAGACACTAACATGTGAAGGAGTGAGAGGAAGCTAACACTAAAGACACCTGTAACATGTGAAGGAGTGAGAGGAAGCTAACACTAAAGACACCTGTAACATGTGAAGGAGTGAGAGGAAGCTAACACTAAAGACACTAACATGTGAAGGAGTGAGAGGAAGCTAACACTAAAGACACTAACATGTGAAGGAGTGAGAGGAAGCTAACACTAAAGACACCTGTAACATGTGAAGGAGTGAGAGGAAGCTAACACTAAAGACACTAACATGTGAAGGAGTGAGAGGAAGCTAACACTAAAGACACTAACATGTGAAGGAGTGAGAGGAAGCTAACACTAAAGACACTAACATGTGAAGGAGTGAGAGGAAGCTAACACTAAAGACACTAACATGTGAAGGAGTGAGAGGAAGCTAACACTAAAGACACCTGTAACATGTGAAGGAGTGAGAGGAAGCTAACACTAAAGACACTAACATGTGAAGGAGTGAGAGGAAGCTAACACTAAAGACACTAACATGTGAAGGAGTGAGAGGAAGCTAACACTAAAGACACCTGTAACATGTGAAGGAGTGAGAGGAAGCTAACACTAAAGACACTAACATGTGAAGGAGTGAGAGGAAGCTAACACTAAAGACACTAACATGTGAAGGAGTGAGAGGAAGCTAACACTAAATACACTAACATGTGTAGGAGTGAGAGGAAGCTAACACTAAAGACACTAACATGTGAAGGAGTGAGAGGAAGCTAACACTAAAGACACTAACATGTGAAGGAGTGAGAGGAAGCTAACACTAAAGATACTAACATGTGAAGGAGTGAGAGGAAGCTAACACTAAAGACACTAACATGTGAAGGAGTGAGAGGAAGCTAACACTAAAGACACCTGTAACATGTGAAGGAGTGAGAGGAAGCTAACACTAAAGACACTAACATGTGAAGGAGTGAGAGGAAGCTAACACTAAAGACACTAACATGTGAAGGAGTGAGAGGAAGCTAACACTAAAGACACTAACATGTGTAGGAGTGAGAGGAAGCTAACACTAAAGACACCTGTAACATGTGAAGGAGTGAGAGGAAGCTAACACTAAAGACACTAACATGTGAAGGAGTGAGAGGAAGCTAACACTAAAGACACTAACATGTGAAGGAGTGAGAGGAAGCTAACACTAAAGACACTAACATGTGAAGGAGTGAGAGGAAGCTAACACTAAAGACACTAACATGTGAAGGAGTGAGAGGAAGCTAACAATAAAGACACTAATATGTGAAGGAGTGAGAGGAAGCTAACACTAAAGACACCTGTAACATGTGAAGGAGTGAGAGGAAGCTAACACTAAAGACACTAACATGTGTAGGAGTGAGAGGAAGCTAACACTAAAGACACTAACATGTGAAGGAGTGAGAGGAAGCTAACACTAAAGACACCTGTAACATGTGTAGGAGTGAGAGGAAGCTAACACTAAAGACACTAACGTGTGTAGGAGTGAGAGGAAGCTAACACTAAAGACACTAACGTGTGAAGGAGTGAGAGGAAGCTAACAATAAAGACACTAACATGTGAAGGAGTGAGAGGAAGCTAACACTAAATACACATGTAACATGTGTAGGAGTGAGAGGAAGCTAACACTAAAGCCACTAACATGTGTAGGAGTGAGAGGAAGCTAACACTAAAGACACTAACATGTGAAGGAGTGAGATGAAGCTAACACTAAAGACACTAACATGTGAAGGAGTGAGAGGAAGCTAACACTAAAGACACTAACATGTGAAGGAGTGAGATGAAGCTAACACTAAAGACACTAACATGTGAAGAAGTGAGAGGAAGCTAACACTAAAGACACTAACATGTGAAGGAGTGAGAGGAAGCTAACACTAAAGACACCTGTAACATGTGTAGGAGTGAGAGGAAGCTAACACTAAAGACACTAACATGTGAAGGAGTGAGAGGAAGCTAACACTAAAGACACTAACATGTGAAGGAGTGAGAGGAAGCTAACACTAAAGACACTAACATGTGTAGGAGTGAGAGGAAGTTAACACTAAAGACACTAACATGTGAAGGAGTGAGAGGAAGCTAACACTAAAGACACTAACATGTGAAGGAGTGAGAGGAAGCTAACACTAAAGACACTAACATGTGTAGGAGTGAGAGGAAGCTAACATTAAAGATACCTGTAACATGTGTAGGAGTGAGAGGAAGCTAACACTAAAGACACTAACATGTGAAGGAGTGAGAGGAAGCTAACACTAAACACACCTGTAACATGTGTAGGAGTGAGAGGAAGCTAACAATAAAGACACCTGTAACATGTGAAGGAGTGAGAGGAAGCTAACACTAAAGACACTAACATGTGAAGGAGTGAGAGGAAGCTAACACTAAAGACACCTGTAACATGTGAAGGAGTGAGAGGAAGCTAACACTAAAGACACTAACATGTGAAGGAGTGAGAGGAAGCTAACACTAAACACGCCTGTAACATGTGTAGGAGTGAGAGGAAGCTAACACTAAAGACACCTGTAACATGTGTAGGAGTGAGAGGAAGCTAACACTAAAGACACCTGTAACATGTGAAGGAGTGAGAGGAAGCTAACACTAAAGACACTAACATGTGAAGGAGTGAGAGGAAGCTAACACTAAAGACACTAACATGTGAAGGAGTGAGAGGAAGCTAACACTAAAGACACTAACATGTGAAGGAGTGAGAGGAAGCTAACACTAAAGATACTAACATGTGAAGGAGTGAGATGAAGCTAACACTAAAGACACTAACATGTGAAGGAGTGAGAGGAAGCTAACACTAAAGATACTAACATGTGAAGGAGTGAGATGAAGCTAACACTAAAGACACTAACATGTGTAGGAGTGAGAGGAAGCTAACACTAAACACACCTGTAACATGTGTAGGAGTGAGAGGAAGCTAACACTAAAGACACTAACATGTGAAGGAGTGAGAGGAAGCTAACACTAAAGACACTAACATGTGTAGGAGTGAGAGGAAGCTAACACTAAAGACACTAACATGTGAAGGAGTGAGAGGAAGCTAACACTAAAGACACTAACATGTGAAGGAGTGAGAGGAAGCTAACACTAAAGATACTAACATGTGAAGGAGTGAGAGGAAGCTAACACTAAAGACACTAACATGTGAAGGAGTGAGAGGAAGCTAACACTAAAGACACCTGTAACATGTGAAGGAGTGAGAGGAAGCTAACACTAAAGACACTAACATGTGAAGGAGTGAGAGGAAGCTAACACTAAAGACACTAACATGTGAAGGAGTGAGAGGAAGCTAACACTAAAGACACTAACATGTGAAGGAGTGAGAGGAAGCTAACACTAAAGACACTAACATGTGAAGGAGTGAGAGGAAGCTAACACTAAAGACACCTGTAACATGTGGAGGAGTGAGAGGAAGCTAACAATAAAGACACCTGTAACATGTGAAGGAGTGAGAGGAAGCTAACACTAAAGACACTAACATGTGAAGGAGTGAGAGGAAGCTAACACTAAAGACACTAACATGTGAAGGAGTGAGAGGAAGCTAACACTAAAGACACCTGTAACATGTGAAGGAGTGAGAGGAAGCTAACACTAAAGACACTAACATGTGAAGGAGTGAGAGGAAGCTAACACTAAAGACACTAACATGTGAAGGAGTGAGAGGAAGCTAACACTAAAGACACCTGTAACATGTGTAGGAGTGAGAGGAAGCTAACACTAAAGACACTAACGTGTGTAGGAGTGAGAGGAAGCTAACACTAAAGACACCTGTAACATGTGAAGGAGTGAGAGGAAGCTAACACTAAAGACACTAACATGTGAAGGAGTGAGAGGAAGCTAACACTAAAGACACTAACATGTGAAGGAGTGAGAGGAAGCTAACACTAAAGACACTAACATGTGAAGGAGTGAGAGGAAGCTAACACTAAAGACACTAACATGTGAAGGAGTGAGAGGAAGCTAACAATAAAGACACTAATATGTGAAGGAGTGAGAGGAAGCTAACACTAAAGACACCTGTAACATGTGAAGGAGTGAGAGGAAGCTAACACTAAAGACACTAACATGTGTAGGAGTGAGAGGAAGCTAACACTAAAGACACTAACATGTGAAGGAGTGAGAGGAAGCTAACACTAAAGACACCTGTAACATGTGTAGGAGTGAGAGGAAGCTAACACTAAAGACACTAACGTGTGTAGGAGTGAGAGGAAGCTAACACTAAAGACACTAACGTGTGAAGGAGTGAGAGGAAGCTAACAATAAAGACACTAACATGTGAAGGAGTGAGAGGAAGCTAACACTAAATACACATGTAACATGTGTAGGAGTGAGAGGAAGCTAACACTAAAGCCACTAACATGTGTAGGAGTGAGAGGAAGCTAACACTAAAGACACTAACATGTGAAGGAGTGAGATGAAGCTAACACTAAAGACACTAACATGTGAAGGAGTGAGAGGAAGCTAACACTAAAGACACTAACATGTGAAGGAGTGAGATGAAGCTAACACTAAAGACACTAACATGTGAAGAAGTGAGAGGAAGCTAACACTAAAGACACTAACATGTGAAGGAGTGAGAGGAAGCTAACACTAAAGACACCTGTAACATGTGTAGGAGTGAGAGGAAGCTAACACTAAAGACACTAACATGTGAAGGAGTGAGAGGAAGCTAACACTAAAGACACTAACATGTGAAGGAGTGAGAGGAAGCTAACACTAAAGACACTAACATGTGTAGGAGTGAGAGGAAGTTAACACTAAAGACACTAACATGTGAAGGAGTGAGAGGAAGCTAACACTAAAGACACTAACATGTGAAGGAGTGAGAGGAAGCTAACACTAAAGACACTAACATGTGTAGGAGTGAGAGGAAGCTAACATTAAAGATACCTGTAACATGTGTAGGAGTGAGAGGAAGCTAACACTAAAGACACTAACATGTGAAGGAGTGAGAGGAAGCTAACACTAAACACACCTGTAACATGTGTAGGAGTGAGAGGAAGCTAACAATAAAGACACTAACATGTGTAGGAGTGAGAGGAAGCTAACACTAAAGACACTAACATGTGAAGGAGTGAGAGGAAGCTAACACTAAAGACACTAACATGTGAAGGAGTGAGAGGAAGCTAACACTAAAGATACTAACATGTGAAGGAGTGAGAGGAAGCTAACACTAAAGACACTAACATGTGAAGGAGTGAGAGGAAGCTAACACTAAAGACACCTGTAACATGTGAAGGAGTGAGAGGAAGCTAACACTAAAGACACTAACATGTGAAGGAGTGAGAGGAAGCTAACACTAAAGACACTAACATGTGAAGGAGTGAGAGGAAGCTAACACTAAAGACACTAACATGTGAAGGAGTGAGAGGAAGCTAACACTAAAGACACTAACATGTGAAGGAGTGAGAGGAAGCTAACACTAAAGACACCTGTAACATGTGGAGGAGTGAGAGGAAGCTAACAATAAAGACACCTGTAACATGTGAAGGAGTGAGAGGAAGCTAACACTAAAGACACTAACATGTGAAGGAGTGAGAGGAAGCTAACACTAAAGACACTAACATGTGAAGGAGTGAGAGGAAGCTAACACTAAAGACACCTGTAACATGTGAAGGAGTGAGAGGAAGCTAACACTAAAGACACTAACATGTGAAGGAGTGAGAGGAAGCTAACACTAAAGACACTAACATGTGAAGGAGTGAGAGGAAGCTAACACTAAAGACACCTGTAACATGTGTAGGAGTGAGAGGAAGCTAACACTAAAGACACTAACGTGTGTAGGAGTGAGAGGAAGCTAACACTAAAGACACCTGTAACATGTGAAGGAGTGAGAGGAAGCTAACACTAAAGACACTAACATGTGAAGGAGTGAGAGGAAGCTAACACTAAAGACACTAACATGTGAAGGAGTGAGAGGAAGCTAACACTAAAGACACTAACATGTGAAGGAGTGAGAGGAAGCTAACACTAAAGATACTAACATGTGAAGGAGTGAGATGAAGCTAACACTAAAGACACTAACATGTGTAGGAGTGAGAGGAAGCTAACACTAAACACACCTGTAACATGTGTAGGAGTGAGAGGAAGCTAACACTAAAGACACTAACATGTGAAGGAGTGAGAGGAAGCTAACACTAAAGACACTAACATGTGTAGGAGTGAGAGGAAGCTAACACTAAAGACACTAACATGTGAAGGAGTGAGAGGAAGCTAACACTAAAGACACTAACATGTGAAGGAGTGAGAGGAAGCTAACACTAAAGATACTAACATGTGAAGGAGTGAGAGGAAGCTAACACTAAAGACACTAACATGTGAAGGAGTGAGAGGAAGCTAACACTAAAGATGTAACATGTGAAGGAGTGAGAGGAAGCTAACACTAAAGACACTAACATGTGAAGGAGTGAGAGGAAGCTAACACTAAAGACACTAACATGTGAAGGAGTGAGAGGAAGCTAACACTAAAGACACCTGTAACATGTGAAGGAGTGAGAGGAAGCTAACACTAAAGACACCTGTAACATGTGAAGGAGTGAGAGGAAGCTAACACTAAAGACACTAACATGTGAAGGAGTGAGAGGAAGCTAACACTAAAGACACTAACATGTGAAGGAGTGAGAGGAAGCTAACACTAAAGACACCTGTAACATGTGAAGGAGTGAGAGGAAGCTAACACTAAAGACACTAACATGTGAAGGAGTGAGAGGAAGCTAACACTAAAGACACTAACATGTGAAGGAGTGAGAGGAAGCTAACACTAAAGACACTAACATGTGAAGGAGTGAGAGGAAGCTAACACTAAAGACACTAACATGTGAAGGAGTGAGAGGAAGCTAACACTAAAGACACCTGTAACATGTGAAGGAGTGAGAGGAAGCTAACACTAAAGACACTAACATGTGAAGGAGTGAGAGGAAGCTAACACTAAAGACACTAACATGTGAAGGAGTGAGAGGAAGCTAACACTAAAGACACCTGTAACATGTGAAGGAGTGAGAGGAAGCTAACACTAAAGATACTAACATGTGAAGGAGTGAGAGGAAGCTAACACTAAAGACACTAACATGTGAAGGAGTGAGAGGAAGCTAACACTAAAGATGTAACATGTGAAGGAGTGAGAGGAAGCTAACACTAAAGACACTAACATGTGTAGGAGTGAGAGGAAGTTAACACTAAAGACACTAACATGTGAAGGAGTGAGAGGAAGCTAACACTAAAGACACTAACATGTGAAGGAGTGAGAGGAAGCTAACACTAAAGACACTAACATGTGTAGGAGTGAGAGGAAGCTAACATTAAAGATACCTGTAACATGTGTAGGAGTGAGAGGAAGCTAACACTAAAGACACTAACATGTGAAGGAGTGAGAGGAAGCTAACACTAAACACACCTGTAACATGTGTAGGAGTGAGAGGAAGCTAACAATAAAGACACCTGTAACATGTGAAGGAGTGAGAGGAAGCTAACACTAAAGACACTAACATGTGAAGGAGTGAGAGGAAGCTAACACTAAAGACACCTGTAACATGTGAAGGAGTGAGAGGAAGCTAACACTAAAGACACTAACATGTGAAGGAGTGAGAGGAAGCTAACACTAAACACGCCTGTAACATGTGTAGGAGTGAGAGGAAGCTAACACTAAAGACACCTGTAACATGTGTAGGAGTGAGAGGAAGCTAACACTAAAGACACCTGTAACATGTGAAGGAGTGAGAGGAATTGATTGATTGATTGATTGATTGATTGATTGAAAAGTTTATTAACAGATTGCAGAATGGGTACAGTACAGTACAGCTCAATACATACAATTGTTAAGGGGATGCAGACCAGAGAAAGACTTTCGTCTTGTTTACATCAGGGTCCCCCATTTTCAATTCATCATAACATATATGACATACATGACATACAGATAGACAGTACTGCTACATCTATACATTTATGACATATCAGATTTGCAAATACAGTACTGTTTGTGATACAAAAGTGTCCAGAAAAAGAGTGTATTTGGCGTAGAAACTGTACATTGGAGGAGGTTGGGTGGGTGGGGTTTGGGGTTGCAGTCAAGCTAGTCAGGTCAAGCAGTAGTCTGACTAGCTTGTTTTGAGATGTTTGTAATTTGTTTTTTAGTGCCTTTGAGGTGCTTTGGTACCATGAGGTGCAAGCATAGTCGTAGTACCCTTGAATGAGTGCTCCTGCTAGAGTCTTCAGGGTATTCTTGTTTACCAGTGAGGAGATCCGGTACAAGAATCGCGTTCGTTGGTTGACTTTTTTTTATTACATTGGATGCCATTTTGTCACAGGAAAGATTAGCCTCTAGGATGGAACCCAGGTAGGTAATTTCCTCTTTCCTTGTGATAATCACCCACTGTAACCGAGAAGCCGTCGGTCTTGCTGAGTTTGTTATTTGAACCGAAGAGAATGGACTCTGTTTTGCCCATGTGTATTGATAGTTTGTTGTCGGCGAGCCATATGCAGATTTTGCCTAGTTCCGAGCTG
The DNA here is from genome assembly GCF_963971535.1 of Notolepis coatsorum. Taxonomy (NCBI): domain Eukaryota; kingdom Metazoa; phylum Chordata; class Actinopteri; order Aulopiformes; family Paralepididae; genus Notolepis; species Notolepis coatsorum. Next base: position 252,530,869 of record NC_140165.1, on the reverse strand, counting down.
AGGGCTTTATCAACCTGTAACTTGTTCTTGTCAGAGACGAGATGAAGTGAGTACTAGAGGCTGCCTACCCGAGATGAAGCGAGTACTAGAGGCTGCTAACACTAAAGACACTAACATGTGAAGGAGTGAGAGGAAGCTAACACTAAAGACACTAACATGTGAAGGAGTGAGAGGAAGCTAACACTAAAGACACTAACATGTGAAGGAGTGAGAGGAAGCTAACACTAAAGATACTAACATGTGAAGGAGTGAGATGAAGCTAACACTAAAGACACTAACATGTGAAGGAGTGAGAGGAAGCTAACACTAAAGATACTAACATGTGAAGGAGTGAGATGAAGCTAACACTAAAGACACTAACATGTGTAGGAGTGAGAGGAAGCTAACACTAAACACACCTGTAACATGTGTAGGAGTGAGAGGAAGCTAACACTAAAGACACTAACATGTGAAGGAGTGAGAGGAAGCTAACACTAAAGACACTAACATGTGTAGGAGTGAGAGGAAGCTAACACTAAAGACACTAACATGTGAAGGAGTGAGAGGAAGCTAACACTAAAGACACTAACATGTGAAGGAGTGAGAGGAAGCTAACACTAAAGATACTAACATGTGAAGGAGTGAGAGGAAGCTAACACTAAAGACACTAACATGTGAAGGAGTGAGAGGAAGCTAACACTAAAGATGTAACATGTGAAGGAGTGAGAGGAAGCTAACACTAAAGACACTAACATGTGAAGGAGTGAGAGGAAGCTAACACTAAAGACACTAACATGTGAAGGAGTGAGAGGAAGCTAACACTAAAGACACCTGTAACATGTGAAGGAGTGAGAGGAAGCTAACACTAAAGACACCTGTAACATGTGAAGGAGTGAGAGGAAGCTAACACTAAAGACACTAACATGTGAAGGAGTGAGAGGAAGCTAACACTAAAGACACTAACATGTGAAGGAGTGAGAGGAAGCTAACACTAAAGACACCTGTAACATGTGAAGGAGTGAGAGGAAGCTAACACTAAAGACACTAACATGTGAAGGAGTGAGAGGAAGCTAACACTAAAGACACTAACATGTGAAGGAGTGAGAGGAAGCTAACACTAAAGACACTAACATGTGAAGGAGTGAGAGGAAGCTAACACTAAAGACACTAACATGTGAAGGAGTGAGAGGAAGCTAACACTAAAGACACCTGTAACATGTGGAGGAGTGAGAGGAAGCTAACAATAAAGACACCTGTAACATGTGAAGGAGTGAGAGGAAGCTAACACTAAAGACACCTGTAACATGTGAATGAGTGAGAGGAAGCTAACACTAAAGACACTAACGTGTGAAGGAGTGAGAGGAAGCTAACACTAAAGACACTAACATGTGTAGGAGTGAGAGGAAGCTAACACTAAAGACACTAACATGTGAAGGAGTGAGAGGAAGCTAACACTAAAGACACCTGTAACATGTGAAGGAGTGAGAGGAAGCTAACACTAAAGACACTAACATGTGAAGGAGTGAGAGGAAGCTAACACTAAACACGCCTGTAACATGTGTAGGAGTGAGAGGAAGCTAACACTAAAGACACCTGTAACATGTGAAGGAGTGAGAGGAAGCTAACACTAAACTCGCCTGTAACATGTGTAGGAGTGAGAGGAAGCTAACACTAAAGACACCTGTAACATGTGTAGGAGTGAGAGGAAGCTAACACTAAAGACACCTGTAACATGTGAAGGAGTGAGAGGAAGATAACACTAAAGACACTAACATGTGAAGGAGTGAGAGGAAGCTAACACTAAAGACACTAACATGTGAAGGAGTGAGAGGAAGCTAACACTAAAGACACTAACATGTGAAGGAGTGAGAGGAAGCTAACACTAAAGATACTAACATGTGAAGGAGTGAGATGAAGCTAACACTAAAGACACTAACATGTGTAGGAGTGAGAGGAAGCTAACACTAAAGACACCTGTAACATGTGTAGGAGTGAGAGGAAGCTAACACTAAAGACACTAACGTGTGTAGGAGTGAGAGGAAGCTAACACTAAAGACACCTGTAACATGTGAAGGAGTGAGAGGAAGCTAACACTAAAGACACTAACATGTGAAGGAGTGAGAGGAAGCTAACACTAAAGACACTAACATGTGAAGGAGTGAGAGGAAGCTAACACTAAAGACACTAACATGTGAAGGAGTGAGAGGAAGCTAACACTAAAGATACTAACATGTGAAGGAGTGACATGAAGCTAACACTAAAGACACTAACATGTGTAGGAGTGAGAGGAAGCTAACACTAAACACACCTGTAACATGTGTAGGAGTGAGAGGAAGCTAACACTAAAGACACTAACATGTGAAGGAGTGAGAGGAAGCTAACACTAAAGACACTAACATGTGTAGGAGTGAGAGGAAGCTAACACTAAAGACACTAACATGTGAAGGAGTGAGAGGAAGCTAACACTAAAGACACTAACATGTGAAGGAGTGAGAGGAAGCTAACACTAAAGATACTAACATGTGAAGGAGTGAGAGGAAGCTAACACTAAAGACACTAACATGTGAAGGAGTGAGAGGAAGCTAACACTAAAGATGTAACATGTGAAGGAGTGAGAGGAAGCTAACACTAAAGACACTAACATGTGAAGGAGTGAGAGGAAGCTAACACTAAAGACACTAACATGTGAAGGAGTGAGAGGAAGCTAACACTAAAGACACCTGTAACATGTGAAGGAGTGAGAGGAAGCTAACACTAAAGACACCTGTAACATGTGAAGGAGTGAGAGGAAGCTAACACTAAAGACACTAACATGTGAAGGAGTGAGAGGAAGCTAACACTAAAGACACTAACATGTGAAGGAGTGAGAGGAAGCTAACACTAAAGACACCTGTAACATGTGAAGGAGTGAGAGGAAGCTAACACTAAAGACACTAACATGTGAAGGAGTGAGAGGAAGCTAACACTAAAGACACTAACATGTGAAGGAGTGAGAGGAAGCTAACACTAAAGACACTAACATGTGAAGGAGTGAGAGGAAGCTAACACTAAAGACACTAACATGTGAAGGAGTGAGAGGAAGCTAACACTAAAGACACCTGTAACATGTGAAGGAGTGAGAGGAAGCTAACACTAAAGACACTAACATGTGAAGGAGTGAGAGGAAGCTAACACTAAAGACACCTGTAACATGTGAAGGAGTGAGAGGAAGCTAACACTAAAGACACTAACATGTGAAGGAGTGAGAGGAAGCTAACACTAAAGACACTAACATGTGAAGGAGTGAGAGGAAGCTAACACTAAAGACACTAACATGTGTAGGAGTGAGAGGAAGCTAACACTAAAGACACCTGTAACATGTGAAGGAGTGAGAGGAAGCTAACACTAAAGACACTAACATGTGAAGGAGTGAGAGGAAGCTAACACTAAAGACACTAACATGTGAAGGAGTGAGAGGAAGCTAACACTAAAGACACTAACATGTGAAGGAGTGAGAGGAAGCTAACACTAAAGACACTAACATGTGAAGGAGTGAGAGGAAGCTAACAATAAAGACACTAACATGTGAAGGAGTGAGAGGAAGCTAACACTAAAGACACCTGTAACATGTGAAGGAGTGAGAGGAAGCTAACACTAAAGACACTAACATGTGTAGGAGTGAGAGGAAGCTAACACTAAAGACACTAACATGTGAAGGAGTGAGAGGAAGCTAACACTAAAGACACCTGTAACATGTGTAGGAGTGAGAGGAAGCTAACACTAAAGACACTAACGTGTGTAGGAGTGAGAGGAAGCTAACACTAAAGACACTAACGTGTGAAGGAGTGAGAGGAAGCTAACACTAAAGACACTAACATGTGAAGGAGTGAGAGGAAGCTAACACTAAAGACACTAACATGTGAAGGAGTGAGAGGAAGCTAACAATAAAGACACTAACATGTGAAGGAGTGAGAGGAAGCTAACACTAAAGACACCTGTAACATGTGAAGGAGTGAGAGGAAGCTAACACTAAAGACACTAACATGTGTAGGAGTGAGAGGAAGCTAACACTAAACACACCTGTAACATGTGTAGGAGTGAGAGGAAGCTAACACTAAAGACACTAACATGTGAAGGAGTGAGAGGAAGCTAACACTAAAGACACTAACATGTGTAGGAGTGAGAGGAAGCTAACACTAAAGACACTAACATGTGAAGGAGTGAGAGGAAGCTAACACTAAAGACACTAACATGTGAAGGAGTGAGAGGAAGCTAACACTAAAGATACTAACATGTGAAGGAGTGAGAGGAAGCTAACACTAAAGACACTAACATGTGAAGGAGTGAGAGGAAGCTAACACTAAAGATGTAACATGTGAAGGAGTGAGAGGAAGCTAACACTAAAGACACTAACATGTGAAGGAGTGAGAGGAAGCTAACACTAAAGACACTAACATGTGAAGGAGTGAGAGGAAGCTAACACTAAAGACACCTGTAACATGTGAAGGAGTGAGAGGAAGCTAACACTAAAGACACCTGTAACATGTGAAGGAGTGAGAGGAAGCTAACACTAAAGACACTAACATGTGAAGGAGTGAGAGGAAGCTAACACTAAAGACACTAACATGTGAAGGAGTGAGAGGAAGCTAACACTAAAGACACCTGTAACATGTGAAGGAGTGAGAGGAAGCTAACACTAAAGACACTAACATGTGAAGGAGTGAGAGGAAGCTAACACTAAAGACACTAACATGTGAAGGAGTGAGAGGAAGCTAACACTAAAGACACTAACATGTGAAGGAGTGAGAGGAAGCTAACACTAAAGACACTAACATGTGAAGGAGTGAGAGGAAGCTAACACTAAAGACACCTGTAACATGTGTAGGAGTGAGAGGAAGCTAACACTAAAGACACTAACATGTGAAGGAGTGAGAGGAAGCTAACACTAAAGACACTAACATGTGTAGGAGTGAGAGGAAGCTAACACTAAAGACACTAACATGTGAAGGAGTGAGAGGAAGCTAACACTAAAGACACTAACATGTGAAGGAGTGAGAGGAAGCTAACACTAAAGATACTAACATGTGAAGGAGTGAGAGGAAGCTAACACTAAAGACACTAACATGTGAAGGAGTGAGAGGAAGCTAACACTAAAGATGTAACATGTGAAGGAGTGAGAGGAAGCTAACACTAAAGACACTAACATGTGAAGGAGTGAGAGGAAGCTAACACTAAAGACACTAACATGTGAAGGAGTGAGAGGAAGCTAACACTAAAGACACCTGTAACATGTGAAGGAGTGAGAGGAAGCTAACACTAAAGACACCTGTAACATGTGAAGGAGTGAGAGGAAGCTAACACTAAAGACACTAACATGTGAAGGAGTGAGAGGAAGCTAACACTAAAGACACTAACATGTGAAGGAGTGAGAGGAAGCTAACACTAAAGACACCTGTAACATGTGAAGGAGTGAGAGGAAGCTAACACTAAAGACACTAACATGTGAAGGAGTGAGAGGAAGCTAACACTAAAGACACTAACATGTGAAGGAGTGAGAGGAAGCTAACACTAAAGACACTAACATGTGAAGGAGTGAGAGGAAGCTAACACTAAAGACACTAACATGTGAAGGAGTGAGAGGAAGCTAACACTAAAGACACCTGTAACATGTGAAGGAGTGAGAGGAAGCTAACACTAAAGACACTAACATGTGAAGGAGTGAGAGGAAGCTAACACTAAAGACACTAACATGTGAAGTAGTGAGAGGAAGCTAACACTAAAGACACCTGTAACATGTGAAGGAGTGAGAGGAAGCTAACACTAAAGACACTAACATGTGAAGGAGTGAGAGGAAGCTAACACTAAAGACACTAACATGTGAAGGAGTGAGAGGAAGCTAACACTAAATACACTAACATGTGTAGGAGTGAGAGGAAGCTAACACTAAAGACACTAACATGTGAAGGAGTGAGAGGAAGCTAACACTAAAGACACTAACATGTGAAGGAGTGAGAGGAAGCTAACACTAAAGATACTAACATGTGAAGGAGTGAGAGGAAGCTAACACTAAAGACACTAACATGTGAAGGAGTGAGAGGAAGCTAACACTAAAGACACCTGTAACATGTGAAGGAGTGAGAGGAAGCTAACACTAAAGACACTAACATGTGAAGGAGTGAGAGGAAGCTAACACTAAAGACACTAACATGTGAAGGAGTGAGAGGAAGCTAACACTAAAGACACCTGTAACATGTGAAGGAGTGAGAGGAAGCTAACACTAAAGACACCTGTAACATGTGAAGGAGTGAGAGGAAGCTAACACTAAAGACACTAACATGTGAAGGAGTGAGAGGAAGCTAACACTAAAGACACTAACATGTGAAGGAGTGAGAGGAAGCTAACACTAAAGACACCTGTAACATGTGAAGGAGTGAGAGGAAGCTAACACTAAAGACACTAACATGTGAAGGAGTGAGAGGAAGCTAACACTAAAGACACTAACATGTGAAGGAGTGAGAGGAAGCTAACACTAAAGACACTAACATGTGAAGGAGTGAGAGGAAGCTAACACTAAAGACACTAACATGTGAAGGAGTGAGAGGAAGCTAACACTAAAGACACCTGTAACATGTGAAGGAGTGAGAGGAAGCTAACACTAAAGACACTAACATGTGAAGGAGTGAGATGAAGCTAACACTAAAGACACTAACATGTGAAGTAGTGAGAGGAAGCTAACACTAAAGACACCTGTAACATGTGAAGGAGTGAGAGGAAGCTAACACTAAAGACACTAACATGTGAAGGAGTGAGAGGAAGCTAACACTAAAGACACTAACATGTGAAGGAGTGAGAGGAAGCTAACACTAAATACACTAACATGTGTAGGAGTGAGAGGAAGCTAACACTAAAGACACTAACATGTGAAGGAGTGAGAGGAAGCTAACACTAAAGACACTAACATGTGAAGGAGTGAGAGGAAGCTAACACTAAAGATACTAACATGTGAAGGAGTGAGAGGAAGCTAACACTAAAGACACTAACATGTGAAGGAGTGAGAGGAAGCTAACACTAAAGACACCTGTAACATGTGAAGGAGTGAGAGGAAGCTAACACTAAAGACACTAACATGTGAAGGAGTGAGAGGAAGCTAACACTAAAGACACTAACATGTGAAGGAGTGAGAGGAAGCTAACACTAAAGACACTAACATGTGTAGGAGTGAGAGGAAGCTAACACTAAAGACACCTGTAACATGTGAAGGAGTGAGAGGAAGCTAACACTAAAGACACTAACATGTGAAGGAGTGAGAGGAAGCTAACACTAAAGACACTAACATGTGAAGGAGTGAGAGGAAGCTAACACTAAAGACACTAACATGTGAAGGAGTGAGAGGAAGCTAACACTAAAGACACTAACATGTGAAGGAGTGAGAGGAAGCTAACAATAAAGACACTAACATGTGAAGGAGTGAGAGGAAGCTAACACTAAAGACACCTGTAACATGTGAAGGAGTGAGAGGAAGCTAACACTAAAGACACTAACATGTGTAGGAGTGAGAGGAAGCTAACACTAAAGACACTAACATGTGAAGGAGTGAGAGGAAGCTAACACTAAAGACACCTGTAACATGTGTAGGAGTGAGAGGAAGCTAACACTAAATACACTAACGTGTGTAGGAGTGAGAGGAAGCTAACACTAAAGACACTAACGTGTGAAGGAGTGAGAGGAAGCTAACAATAAAGACACTAACATGTGAAGGAGTGAGAGGAAGCTAACACTAAATACACCTGTAACATGTGTAGGAGTGAGAGGAAGCTAACACTAAAGCCACTAACATGTGTAGGAGTGAGAGGAAGCTAACACTAAAGACACTAACATGTGAAGGAGTGAGATGAAGCTAACACTAAAGACACTAACATGTGAAGGAGTGAGAGGAAGCTAACACTAAAGACACCTGTAACATGTGAAGGAGTGAGAGGAAGCTAACACTAAAGACACTAACATGTGTAGGAGTGAGAGGAAGCTAACACTAAAGACACTAACATGTGAAGGAGTGAGAGGAAGCTAACACTAAAGACACCTGTAACATGTGTAGGAGTGAGAGGAAGCTAACACTAAAGACACTAACGTGTGTAGGAGTGAGAGGAAGCTAACACTAAAGACACTAACGTGTGAAGGAGTGAGAGGAAGCTAACAATAAAGACACTAACATGTGAAGGAGTGAGAGGAAGCTAACACTAAATACACCTGTAACATGTGTAGGAGTGAGAGGAAGCTAACACTAAAGCCACTAACATGTGTAGGAGTGAGAGGAAGCTAACACTAAAGACACTAACATGTGAAGAAGTGAGAGGAAGCTAACACTAAAGACACTAACATGTGAAGGAGTGAGAGGAAGCTAACACTAAAGACACCTGTAACATGTGTAGGAGTGAGAGGAAGCTAACACTAAAGACACTAACATGTGAAGGAGTGAGAGGAAGCTAACACTAAAGACACTAACATGTGAAGGAGTGAGAGGAAGCTAACACTAAAGACACTAACATGTGTAGGAGTGAGAGGAAGTTAACACTAAAGACACTAACATGTGAAGGAGTGAGAGGAAGCTAACACTAAAGACACTAACATGTGAAGGAGTGAGAGGAAGCTAACACTAAAGACACTAACATGTGTAGGAGTGAGAGGAAGCTAACATTAAAGATACCTGTAACATGTGTAGGAGTGAGAGGAAGCTAACACTAAAGACACTAACATGTGAAGGAGTGAGAGGAAGCTAACACTAAACACACCTGTAACATGTGTAGGAGTGAGAGGAAGCTAACACTAAAGACACCTGTAACATGTGAAGGAGTGAGAGGAAGCTAACACTAAAGACACTAACATGTGAAGGAGTGAGAGGAAGCTAACACTAAATACACTAACATGTGTAGGAGTGAGAGGAAGCTAACACTAAAGACACTAACATGTGAAGGAGTGAGAGGAAGCTAACACTAAAGACACTAACATGTGTAGGAGTGAGAGGAAGCTAACACTAAAGACACCTGTAACATGTGTAGGAGTGAGAGGAAGCTAACACTAAAGACACCTGTAACATGTGAAGGAGTGAGAGGAAGCTAACACTAAAGACACTAACATGTGAAGGAGTGAGAGGAAGCTAACACTGAAGACACTAACATGTGAAGGAGTGAGAGGAAGCTAACACTAAAGACACTAACATGTGAAGGAGTGAGAGGAAGCTAACACTAAAGACACTAACATGTGAAGGAGTGAGAGGAAGCTAACACTAAAGACACCTGTAACATGTGTAGGAGTGAGAGGAAGCTAACACTAAAGACACCTGTAACATGTGTAGGAGTGAGAGGAAGCTAACACTAAAGACACCTGTAACATGTGTAGGAGTGAGAGGAAGCTAACACTAAAGACACCTGTAACATGTGAAGGAGTGAGAGGAAGCTAACACTAAAGACACTAACATGTGAAGGAGTGAGAGGAAGCTAACACTAAAGACACTAACATGTGAAGGAGTGAGAGGAAGCTAACACTAAAGACACTAACATGTGAAGGAGTGAGAGGAAGCTAACACTAAAGACACTAACATGTGAAGGAGTGAGAGGAAGCTAACACTAAAGACACCTGTAACATGTGTAGGAGTGAGAGGAAGCTAATACTAAAGACACCTGTAACATGTGAAGGAGTGAGAGGAAGCTAACACTAAAGACACTAACATGTGAAGGAGTGAGAGGAAGCTAACACTAAAGACACTAACATGTGAAGGAGTGAGAGGAAGCTAACACTAAAGACACTAACATGTGAAGGAGTGAGAGGAAGCTAACACTAAAGACACTAACATGTGAAGGAGTGAGATGAAGCTAACACTAAAGACACTAACATGTGAAGGAGTGAGAGGAAGCTAACACTAAAGACACCTGTAACATGTGAAGGAGTGAGAGGAAGCTAACACTAAAGACACTAACATGTGAAGGAGTGAGAGGAAGCTAACACTAAATACACTAACATGTGTAGGAGTGAGAGGAAGTTAACACTAAAGACACTAACATGTGTAGGAGTGAGAGGAAGCTAACACTAAAGACACTAACATGTGTAGGAGTGAGAACGGAAGCTAACACTAAAGACACTAACATGTGTAGGAGTGAGAGGAAGCTAACACTAAAGACACTAACATGTGAAGGAGTGAGAGGAAGCTAACACTAAAGACACTAACATGTGAAGGAGTGAGAGGAAGCTAACACTAAAGACACTAACATGTGAAGGAGTGAGAGGAAGCTAACACTAAAGACACTAACATGTGAAGGAGTGAGAGGAAGCTAACACTAAAGACACTAACATGTGAAGGAGTGAGAGGAAGCTAACACTAAAGACACTAACATGTGAAGGAGTGAGAGGAAGCTAACACTAAAGACACTAACATGTGAAGGAGTGAGAGGAAGCTAACACTAAAGACACCTGTAACATGTGTAGGAGTGAGAGGAAGCTAACACTAAAGACACTAACATGTGTAGGAGTGAGAGGAGGCTAACACTAAAGACACTAACATGTGTAGGAGTGAGAGGAAGCTAACACTAAAGACACTAACATGTGTAGGAGTGAGAGGAAGCTAACACTAAAGATGTAACATGTGTAGGAGTGAGAGGAAGCTAACACTAAAGACACCTGTAACATGTGTAGGAGTGAGAGGAAGCTAACACTAAAGACACCTGTAACATGTGAAGGAGTGAGAGGAAGCTAACACTAAAGACACTAACATGTGAAGGAGTGAGATGAAGCTAACACTAAAGACACTAACATGTGAAGGAGTGAGAGGAAGCTAACACTAAAGACACTAACATGTGAAGGAGTGAGAGGAAGCTAACACTAAAGACACTAACATGTGAAGGAGTGAGATGAAGCTAACACTAAAGACACTAACATGTGAAGGAGTGAGAGGAAGCTAACACTAAAGACACCTGTAACATGTGAAGGAGTGAGAGGAAGCTAACACTAAAGACACTAACATGTCAAGGAGTGAGAGGAAGCTAACACTAAAGACACTAACATGTGTAGGAGTGAGAGGAAGTTAACACTAAAGACACTAACATGTGTAGGAGTGAGAGGAAGCTAACACTAAAGACACTAACATGTGTAGGAGTGAGAGGAAGCTAACACTAAAGACACTAACATGTGTAGGAGTGAGAGGAAGCTAACACTAAAGACACTAACATGTGAAGGAGTGAGAGGAAGCTAACACTAAAGACACTAACATGTGAAGGAGTGAGAGGAAGCTAACACTAAAGACACTAACATGTGAAGGAGTGAGAGGAAGCTAACACTAAAGACACCTGTAACATGTGTAGGAGTGAGAGGAAGCTAACACTAAAGACACTAACATGTGAAGGAGTGAGAGGAAGCTAACACTAAAGACACTAACATGTGAAGGAGTGAGAGGAAGCTAACACTAAAGACACTAACATGTGAAGGAGTGAGAGGAAGCTAACACTAAAGACACTAACATGTGAAGGAGTGAAAGGAAGCTAACACTAAAGACACTAACATGTGAAGGAGTGAGAGGAAGCTAACACTAAAGACACCTGTAACATGTGTAGGAGTGAGAGGAAGCTAACACTAAAGACACCTGTAACATGTGTAGGAGTGAGAGGAAGCTAACACTAAAGACACTAACATGTGTAGGAGTGAGAGGAAGCTAACACTAAAGACACTAACATGTGTAGGAGTGAGAGGAAGCTAACACTAAAGACACTAACATGTGAAGGAGTGAGAGGAAGTTAACACTAAAGATGTAACATGTGTAGGAGTGAGAGGAAGCTAACACTAAATACACCTGTAACATGTGTAGGAGTGAGAGGAAGCTAACACTAAAGACACTAACATGTGAAGGAGTGAGAGGAAGCTAACACTAAAGACACTAACATGTGAAGGAGTGAGAGGAAGCTAACACTAAAGACACCTGTAACATGTGAAGGAGTGAGAGGAAGCTAACACTAAAGACACATGTAACATGTGTAGGAGTGAGAGGAAGCTAACACTAAAGATACCTGTAACATGTGTAGGAGTGAGAGGAAGCTAATACTAAATATGTAACATGTGTAGGAGTGAGAGGAAGCTAACACTAAAGACACTAACATGTGAAGGAGTGAGAGGAAGCTAACACTAAACACACCTGTAACATGTTGTTGTGGCTGATGGTTGTTTAACACAGCAGGAGACGATATTTCCAATTTTAACAAGTAGGTAATTTATTTAGGAAAAGAAGTTCTTAACAGCAAAAGCTATGGATCGAGCAGAGGATCACCACAGCTTGAACAAAAAACACTCTACCCCTCAATCCCTCTGCTTGTCCCCTAAATCCCCTCTCAGTCCTGCCCCCACATGACAGATATGATGACGTGTCATATCATGTCAGATATGACATGACGTTCATTAAGATGACACGTAGATTTAACATCGGAGAGAGATAAAAACATTAAGAACATCGAAGAGAGATAAAGACATTAAGAAGAACATAGATTTAGATAAAAACATTAAGAACATCGAAGAGAGATAAACAAGATATGATGTACACACACGATATGATGTAAAACATTAAGAACATCGAAGAGAGAGTGAGATGTGTGTGTGTGTGTGTGTGTTTGTGTGTGTGTGTGTGTGTGTATGTGTGTGTGTGTCTGTGTGTGTGTGCGTCTGTGTACAGACGTGTGTGTATTGTATGTGTGTATTGTGTGTGTGTGTCTGTGTGTGTGTGCGTCTGTGTACAGACGTGTGTGTATTGTATGTGTGTATTGTGACACAGGGAATGTGTGTGTGTGTGTGTGTGTCGGTGTGTATGTCTGTACGACTGTGTGTGTCTGTGTGTGTGTGTGTGTGTCGAAGAGAGAGTGAGATGTGTGTGTGTGTGTGTGTGTTTGTGTGTGTGTGTGTGTATGTGTGTGTGTGTCTGTGTGTGTGTGTGTCTGTGTGTCTGTGTGTGTGTGCTGTGTCTGTGTGTGTGTGCTGTGTATGTGTGAAAGAGAGAAAAGACACAAGATTAGAGCACACGATATGATGTACTGAAATGTCCATCTGCCTATCTTGAGGTTGTTTTAAGAACATCAGCCAGACTGTCGCCCTAGTGTCTTTGAGCCCTGCTAGTTGACCTATATTAAACTAGTCAAGACTAACCCCTTTCCTACCTCCACCCCCGTATACACATTTTCCACAACATTCCCCCATTTGGGGCTATCCCTAGTCCCACCCAAATCATATAACCAAGAAAATGTGAACGTCTAACTAAACGAGAAACCACAATTATATAATAAAAGTTTAAATGCCTAATCTAAACCAGAAACCTTACTTCATTCACTGGACCCCTAACGGACCAACAAAGGCTGACTACCGTTCTTACCAAAACACAAAACCGTTCCAAACAAGAGTAATAATAAAACATCAACAAAATACCCCAATTTATAATCCTAACCTGACAGACAAATCCCCCTAACCTCCACCGCTTACCAAATGAGCCACAGTTCCGGCCGGAAACCGCGACTCTCATCAGGGAAAGGAGAAGTTGACCGTCAGAACTAAACATAGAACATCCCTCCCAAAGAAAAAATGACATTGTCTCTTCCATAACATTGAGTCCCAGTGTCCATCGCTCAGCCCCCCTTCCATGCCCACGCCATAGTCTCCTCACCGTATTGCCAAAAGTCACATTTTGCCAATACAGCAACCACCACGCCACACCTCCAGTCCCCGTAGAAGCATGTCCCCATGCCTGGACGGGAGGCGCTGGTCCCGACCTCACCACGTGTCCCCCATCTTCGACGGGAGGTGCCCATCTTGCCCACTGCGTTAGCCCCCCCCCTTTGTCCCTCCAGTCCCCAGAACCGATCCCCAGACCACTTCTTCTCAATGCTTCCTCAGGCTCAGAACCGACACTCTGCCGATGCCCCTTCCCATTCCGGTTTGACCAGGACCACGAGTAAAATAAACAAAAAATAATAAAAAAAAAAAAAATAATGCAATGATTTTCAATGGTTGCAATCTCTATGCCGAAGGATCATTAGAAAATCAGACTAAAATTCCTAGTTAAAGGAATAAACCAACAAAACTGCACTCAGACCATCCCCCGTCACTCTTAAAGGAAAGAACCAACAAAAAGAAAATGTCCCTACCTCACCATACCCCTAATCCTCTATCCCCTCGTCTCCCTCTAAGGCAGCATAAAGCTGAGGATATGGCCCGATTTGTGGCTCAATCTCTTTCTGTCCCACCATTTGGCTCGTTACGTGTGAAGTTACCAGCCTACCCAAGAGAGGCATACCACAACAGAAAAGGAGAACCAATATCAACCCTGCCACCCCAATGGATATCCCCGTCTGCATCACTATGCTTCCCCACTGTCCCAATCTTTCCAACACCCCACTCCCCCACCATTCTTCATTCCGGCCAGAATTCCCCCTCAACTCCTCCCTCAAATCCTTCAGCTTAGCCATGGCCTCGGAGAATTTTCCCCTGGCCCCACATTCGTCGGAATGAATGTGCAGCAGTACTGTCCAAACATGGAACAGACTCCACCCTTCTCCGCCATTAACCAGTTCAGAGCCTGTCTATTCTGCCACGCCACCGTACTGGTCGCGTGCATCTGGTCCCCCATTGCATCCAACGCCTCCTCGGTGTAGTTGAGATACCGCTGCTGATTGTAAAACAAATAGTTGATCCACCCGGTGTTCTTATTGACCGATATCCATGGCAGAATAGACTCAAACCCTGCCGCAATCTCATTCTTAGCCATGAACTCGGCTGGAATGCCCCTTGGCTGTCCTATGCTGTCCAGATACACCCTTGGGTCTGCCTTGTAGCTACGCTTCGTTCGAGAGATAGGAGACTCAGAAGGTCCTTCCGTCACTGATAATGGTAGGACCACCATTGGCATGATCGCCTGAACCCGGGCACATCTACCTGACCAATCTAAAGGAAGTGTATTCCTCAACCTCCTACCGCCGCAGAGCCAGTATTGATCCGCCAGTGCCATATCCTGGACATGAAAAGGGCAAGCTACAGGCCGTGGGTTGGTATCCACTCCCTTTAACACGACCCCGTGTCCACACTTTCCTTCTTTCGTGCAGTTAGTCGTGATGCTCCAAATAGTAGTGCACCGCCCCTCTGCCACCTCCCCTACGTCCCGGGTCCCCTCCTTTTGCAAGCACTCGAAATCCTTGGTCAGCCATAGTTTGACACCTCTGGGTATTGGCAACCCCGTCGCTACCCCCTGCACACGTACATCCAATTTCCTACAACGTTCCCGCATAGTGACATCCTTGAAATCCGTGACGTTTCCTGCCGCCTTAAAACGACTAGAGCCGAGAAACCCCAAACACTCTGCCTCGCACCAAGGGCGACTATTATGGGGCCCCTCCCATGCCTCTGCGTCCCTGTCACACTGAGCCCAACTGAACTTCGTGCCCTTCACCAGCAGCCTATCCGGACGTGCCTTGGAGCAGACATAACAATCCTCTATCTGATTCTGCGCGCTCGTGTACTGGACCCACTTAAACCACTCATTCCCTAAAGCCGCCCTATACATCGGGTCAGCCTCCGGGTCTTCCTCGTCATAGTCATAGTCGCCCCCATCTTGTTCCCCGGAAGGAAGCAAACCCCTCAACCTGGCCCAGAGTGAGCCCACTGAGTCCCTCAACGTTCCGGCTGTCCTCTGGAACATATCCTGTCCCCCCACCTCTTCCGACTCAGTGTCCTTGACCTCCCTTTTTCCCCTCACCCCTGTCCCCTGTGATTGGTTCGGGACAGGCTCAACCCTCCTATCTACCCCCACAACCCGATCCTTGTTAGTATAATGGTAAGTATCCCCGCCTGTAACGGGGGAATGGTCAAAATCAAAAACATGCCCTTGCGGTCCTACGGGAAACACCCCTTTTGGTTGTAGTCTTATCTTCTCCCCCCCTTCCTCGATGGAGGGCAGAGGGGGCGCCTGATTCTGAGCCTGGTCATGAAAGCCTGCCGGTACTTGAGCCTGAGCGGGACCCCGTGGGACTCCTACCCACTCAAACCCGTCATCCTCAAGGACGGGTCGACCGTGACGGTTCTCAATGACGTCGTTGTGCCCGGCCGACCGTCCGCACACTGCTGCCAACATCTGCGGGAGCATCAGCAGGCACTGCACCCTCCAGTTGCCGTCTCGGACCCTCCATGTCGGGTTCTGCATAACTGCGATCGATTGTATCCCCCAAGAGATCGCCGCTGGCCTTTATGCAGTGATTGAAGTGGAACCAGGTCGCTGATCCTTTGACTTGGACTGCCGTTCCAGTCGATCGGATCACCTCGTACGGGCCCTCTCTCCGGGGTGATGACCACTTTCTCTTGTGGACCTTTACGAAGACCAGGTCCCCAGGGATCAGTCTCGGTTTGGTGGCTTCCTTCTCCGCCTCCTTCACCCCCTTTTTCTCCTTTCTCTGCTCCTGTCGAAACACAGCTTCATGTATTTTAGTCACTTGCTGAAGATATTTTTTCAGATCTTGCTCAAAAATATCTAATGCCGGGCCCCTAGCCAGGTGTCTAAATGGCGGTGCTGGCATGCTGCGGCCTGTAAGCATTTCATGCGGTGTTAGCTGTGTTTGGCGGTTTACGCTGCTTCTAATAGCCATCAGAGCAAGTGGCAAAGCATCAATCCAGTTAAGCTTAGTTTGCATACAGATTTTCAACAGTTTGTTTTTAATGACCAGATTGGCCCTTTCCACCTTTCCCTGCGACCCGGGACTATAGACACAGGAAAGGCGCTGTTTTATACTTAATTTCTGCATCAGCCCTTTAACCACCTTGTCGATGAACTCGCGGCCATTATCGCTTTGTAATATCGTGGGAATTCCAAATCTCGGAATGACCTCGCGACACAGGAACTTGATCACTGTGTCCGCGTTCTTGTGTTTAGATGGAATGGCCTCAATCCAGCGACTAAAGCAGTCTTCTACTACCAGGAGGTATCGTTTGCCCTGCACTGGCGTTATCATATCCGTGTAGTCCATAATCAGATGTCTGAATGGTCCCTCAGGGAGGGGTGTGTAAGCCGCCACTGTCGGTACTCCTTTGCGCACATTGCCCTGTAAGCATGTTAAACACCTTGCTAGTGTAACGTCAATTTGTGCCTGAAGCTTTGGGGACCAAAATCCCATTTTCGTGATTCGTTTCAGGGTCTCTGCTCTTCCACAGTGATCAACACCATGAGCCTCAGGTATCACCAAGGACAGAAGATCGATGGAGGCGACTATCAAACCGTTATGACTCCTCCACAGACCATCTGCCCCCCTTACAGCCCCCCTCTCCGTCCACGACTGTTTCTCGGCCTGCGTGGCTGAGTCCTGAAGATCACTCAAATTATCCTCAGTTACCTCAGTCGTCAGTTCGGCCGCAAACATCAGAACAGCCGTGGACGGCACCGCAGCCGCCGCCTTCGCGGCCTCGTCCGCCGCGTTGTTTCCCGTCGTCACAAAGGACAGGTCTTTTCTGTGTGCCTGGCACTTTACGATAGCAATGCTTTTGGGCAACTTTACAGCCTGAATAAGCGCCACAACCTGCTTGTGGTGAAGGATCGGTGAGCCGTCCGATTTCTTAAAGCCTCTTGCCTTCCAAATGGCCGCGAATAGGTGGCATACGCCATGCGCATACGCAGAGTCTGTAAAGATGTTAACCGTGCGATCTTTAGCTATTATGCATGCTTCTGTTAGTGCTATTAGTTCTGCAAGCTGGGCCGAACATGGTTGCATGCATTGTCCGGCCTTTCTTGTTAGTGTTTCTCCGTTAGGTTTGCACTGTACGACGGCGTATCCTGACCTTAAATTTTCCCCCTCCCGATAGCAGGACCCATCCACAAAAAGTGAGAGTTCTGCTATCGCGAGCGGGTCGACTCCCAAATCAGGACGGAGTTTCACGAAAGCCTGTACCTCCACCTCGCACTCATGCGGTTGACCCTCGCTCGGGAGTGGTACCAGATCCGCCGGGTTACTGCCGTGGCATGTTTTTATCGTAACGTCCGAGTACTGCAGGAGCCTCATGTAAGCCTGTTGCCGTTGGCTGGTCAGAACAAATTTGCCTCTTTCAATCAAGTTTGCCAATTTGTGATGTGTCCAAATGCAAATGTCATATCCCATTGTCACGGCCGTTGCCTTCTCATACATCAAATGTGCTGCGGCCAGGGCCTGATAACAAGGTGGCAGACCCTGCTCTACCGGCGAAAGAGCTCTAGAGTAATATGCTATCGGTTGTTTTTTCCCACTCACCCCCTGTGTTTGAGTCAGGACAGCTGTCGCATGCTGCGCTCTATGTGAGACGAATAGGTGGAAACACTTCTCATAATCCGGCAGCGCCAGGGCAGGGGCCTGTAACAACAGACGCTTAATGTTTATGAACGCGTCCTCCCCCTCCTCGGTCCATGTCAAGGGAGCGCGAAGCTTGTCTGTACCCGCCTCTTTTATCATCATCCTCAACGACGCTGTCGCTATCGTATAGTCCTCCACCCACTCAGAGCTGTACCCAGTCATCCCTAAAAACGTCATCATCTGTCGGACCGTCAATGGCCTAGGTGCCTTGGATACAGCTTCGAGTTGCGTGGGTGAGATGTTTTTTATGCCCTTTTGAATGACGCGAGACAAGTACTCAACTTTTGGCTGGCAGTACTGCAGTTTTGAACGGGATGCCTTGTGGCCTCCCACGGCCAATCCACTCAAAACTTTGATGGAGTCCTCATGGCACTGCTGACGTGTATCCGAGCAGATTAGAATGTCATCTGCATACAGTAAAACCGTGCTGAGTAGTGTGTCGCACACTCCTTGCAAGTCTTCCTTGAGCGCCTTCGAGAAGTAATGCGGCGAGTGCGCGAACCCTTGTGGCAACCGGGTGTAAGAGTATTGTTTCCCCCTGTGGGTAAAAGCAAACAGATACTGAGACTCTTTTTCCAATGGAACACTGAAGAATGCCTGCGTGAGATCAATGACCGTATAGTACTGCGAGCTACTCGGGATGTTTGTCAGGAGGGTGTGTGGATTAGCGACTTCCGCCTCTGGTCCAGACACCACGTCGTTCACCGCCCTCAAATCGTGTACCAGTCTGTACCTAGCCCTGTCCGCCTTTAGCACTGGGTGGATAGGTGTATTACATCTGGATTTGAAAGGGACGAGCACTCCCCCCTTTAACAGTCCCTCAATCTGATGTGATATAGCTTCCTCCGACTCTGGCTTCATTGTATACTGTCTGATAAAGGGTGGTCTACAACCCTTCTTTAACCTGACCTTCACTGGCTGTGCCGACAATATTAGACCCACATCTGTGTCGTGTTTTGACCACAACCGTTCCGGGGTGCGCGCCAACATGTCCTGTTCCAGCAAAGCATCCGCCTCTGGAATAACGCAAGGGTCTCCTGGTAATCTGATTACTTGTGGTTTTGCCAAAACTGAAAAGGAAATCATTATTTTTATGAAACTCCCATCTGCGCTGTTCCAAATTAGCGGAGATTCCGTGGAGACCCACCTTTGAGTCTCGGATTCCTGTATCATTGAACCTAGATGTTCGGATTCGTAACCAGGATTTATTCTCAGAGTGATGTGTGGGGCGGCGTCTCTTAGTCTATGTTGTTCCCGTAGATACTTACCCGTGTTAACCCTCAACGCCGCGCCCTGTCTCCCTACAATTATCGTAGATGAGTTAATCTGCACCTGCTCGGGCTGTCCCTGCAACCATGCCTTGTTCCTAACTAGGTCACTATTCGTCAAATATTGTAGTGTGCAATGTGCCTCCATGTTTGTTTGTCTAGACTGAGGCAGTTGGGTTTTCAGAAATGGCTCCCAGGGGTCACAGACCCTTTGCAGCTCTGCATCTATGTTGCCCAGCCAGAACACAGTGGCCTCTTTCTCCCCCGTCCCTTGTAGCATCATTTGGTACACGTCTTGTTCAATTTGAATCCCCTCAGGCGTACATAGGATTTTACAGCCTAGTTTACACATTGCATCTCGTCCCAAGAGATTGCGCGGGGTGCTGTCCGAAATTAATACAGGTATTGTTATGGTCTTGTTGTTATACGTCATAGAGATTGGATCTGATGTGGGTATTAATTGTGTTTTTCCCGAGAATCCGACCGTCCGAACATACTGTCCAGACTGGGGTAAGTGAGCGGCGTATTTTTGCTTTATGCAGGAAAAACCTGCTCCAGTGTCTGCCATCATCTCTGTTAATTTGCCCTCCACTAGGACCTGCAGAATAGGTTCTTGCTCAGCTCCCTTGGAAACCACAATCATTTGATTTCCCCCCGTCGCATTCTCTGGGCACCCCTAGTGATTACCCCCCTGGTTTCGGGGCCCTCCTGTCTCCCCCTGGTCGTGGGGCCCTTGTGACTCCCCCTGGCGCACGGGTCTTCCATACTCCGAGCCGGGACGGTATGGTTGCCTACATCTCATTTCCCTGTGTCCCTGCATGCCGCAGTTCCAACAGTGGAAACGGGGAAACTGTTGTTCGTTCCCCGGTCCCTGTGTAAACCGTGGGCCTGATTGCCCATTCCCTGCCTGCCGCCTGGACGCCTGGTTCTGTGAACTATAGCCATAGCTTCTCACTACCTGAGGTGCAGGCGGGGGTCCCTGGTCCTGCATGGGTGGAGAGGTAGCAGATGACACCATTACTGCCTGCAACCTCCTTTGGGGCTGCAGTTGTTGCTGAGTTAACTTCCTTGAGTCATTTCTATCCTGTTCCCTGACTTTCTGCTCCTGAGCCCTTTGCTTCTCCACACTATGTGTTACATGTGCACAGAACAAAGGATAAGTCATGTCCATTAACCCCACCACGTCTTCCAGTCTATTCTTAACCACCTCTGGAAGCCCTCTCATCACACTTTCTCTAAACATCGCCCTCTGCAACGGGTCAATTTCTGGGTTGTGTCCTAGCTCACCTCTCCACTCCTTCAGTATTTTGTTCACATAGGTGCCAGGCCCTTCCGTCTCCATTATGGGGTTGCCCGCCAGTTTTGCCGGATTAATACGTGATGGATATTGATTCCTGAGTTTGTACCACAACGCCGCTCTATGCGCGTTGAATATGTCTCCATCATGGGCCTGCGTGTCGCATGCCACTCGCATCGATGTATCACCCATGATGTCCCGGCAGGCACCAATTCCTAGCAAGCGCGTCAACAGGGATTTGACGTCACCCACTGCTAGCAGAAAAGATGACGTATTTTCCTCAAACTGCGTGATCCACCTGGAGGCTCCTTCTGAAAGGTCCGGTAGTCTTGCTATTATGCCATCGATGTCTAGAGGTGACCATGGCATGTGAAAGATATCGTTCCCCTTTATTAGCAGGGGAAACTGGCCTGTACTTGTCACACTTCCCAGGAATGTAGGGGCGAAAGTCAGGGTTCCTGTAATGTTTCCTTTCTCCTGTGCTGGTTTCGTGTCGTTCTCATCTTCCTCATCAGTCAACAGTTTGGTGTGGCCACACGCCCCGTGTTTCCCTGATGTCTGCTGTGCCATATTTTGACGGGCCTCTTCCTCTATCTTCCTCCCGACTCCCTCCCTCTGCCTGCCCAGGTTCTCTACCTCCTCTTCCTCTGCATCATACAACTTCCGACGTACTGTCTCGCCATATGCCGCCAGGACTTTCGGATAGAGATCCTGCAGGGTCAGTTTGGGGGGGGTATCTCGCCTAAGGGAGGTCTCTGATCTAGCGGAGGTTTCTGACCTAGCGGGGGTTTCTGACCTAGCGGGGGTTTCTGACCTAGCGGGGGTCCCTAATTCCGTCTCCTCATATTCTCCTCTTATTGTCACAGTGCCCACCGGCAATTGCGTGACATAAGGTGGGGATGTTGGTTTCCCTATATCCGTCTCTCTCTGATTTAGCGCTAAAGCTTCCTGCCTGTATGCTCTCCCCTTCTGGGCGTAGAGCTTCATTACCCCCAACTCTTCTGTCCTCTTTTTCAACCTCTTTTTGCTGCTGTCGCCTGGCTTGTGGTTACGAATCATTACATTCATCTCTTCGCATATGTCGAGATCAAAAGTACCTCCGGAAGGCCATTTTGTGTCCCCGGCCTTTGTACGCCTCTGCCAACGGACACCAACCTTGAGAATTAGGTTCTTTATGAGCGGGTTCCGGTCTAACAGTATGTCCTCTGCTGTATGCATCGTTGTTTAGTGTGTATATGTGTTTATTGTGTTGTGTGTGTGTGTGTGGTTGTACTTCAGCTACTACTACTCTACAACTACCACTCCAGGACACAGTTAACCTAGATCTACAGTTACTACTACTCTACAACTACCACTCCAGGACACAGTTAACCTAGATCTACTACTACTACAGCTACTACTACTCTACAACTACCACTCCAGGACACAGTTAACCTAGATCTACTACTACTCTACAACTACCACTCCAGGACACAGTTAACCTGGATCTACCAGGACACAGTTAACCTAGATCTACAACTACAACGCTACTACAACTCGGTGTGTGTGTGTCTGTGTGTGACTGTGTGTGTGTGTGTGTGTGTGTGTGTGTATGTCGGTGTGTGTGTCTGTGTGTGTGTGTGTGTGTATGTGTGTATGTCGGTGTGTGTGTGTGTTTGTGTGTGATTGTGTGTGTGTGTGTGTGTGTGACTGTGTGTGTGTGACTGTGTGTGTGTGCGTCACAACCCGCTGTCTACCGGGACACAGGAATGTGTGTGTGTGTGTGTGTCGGTGTGTGTGTGTCTGTGTGTGTGTGTGTGTGTGTGTCTTTGCTGTGTGTGTGTGTGTGTGTGTGTGACTGTGTGTGTGTGTGTGTGTGACTGTGTGTGTGTGTGTGTGTGTGTGACTGTGTGTGTGTGCGTACTGTGTGTGTGTGTGTGTCACAACCCGCTGTCTACCGGGACACAGGAATGTGTGTGTGTGTGTGTCGGTGTGTGTTTGTCTGTGTGTGTGTGTGTGTGTGTGTGTGTCTTTGCTGTGTGTGTGTGTGTGTGACTGTGTTGTGTGTGTGTGTGTGTGTGTCTGTGTGTGTGTGTGTGTGTGTGTGTGTGTGTGTGTGTGTGTGACTGTGTGTGTGTGTGTGTGTGTGTGACTGTGTGTGTGTGTGTGTGTGTGTGTGACTGTGTGTGTGTGTGTGTGTGTGTGTGTGTGTATGTGTGTATGTCGGTGTGTGTGTGTGTGTTTTCTACCACCAGGGGTCAGCAAACCCAAGAGAGAAAGAGATGTGATGAGTCTGTATGCTACACCTTGGCCCACCAACAGGGGTCAGCAAACCCAGGAGAGAGAGAGAGAGAGAGAGAGAGAGAGAGAGAGAGAGAGAGATCAGGGGCCTGATCTCTGATCCAAGCCCTACTTTTTCCCAACCTGGTGCGTCCTATTGGGGTGTAATAGCTAACTTTTTAAGCGATGGGGGGTGTGTGTGTATTGTATGTGTGTATTGTATGTGTGACTGTGTGTGTGTGTGTGTGTGTGTGTGACTGTGTGTGTGTGTGTGTGTGACTGTGTGTGTGTGCGTGTGTGTGACTGTGTGTGTGTATTGTATGTGTGACTGTGTGTGTGTGTGTGTGTGACTGTGTGTGTGTGCGTGTGTGTGACTGTGTGTGTGTACGTGTGTGTGACTGTGTGTGTGTGTGTGTGTGTGTGTGTGTGTGTATTGTATGTGTGACTGTGTGTGTGTGTGTGTGTGTGTGTGTGACTGTGTATGTGTGCGTGTGTGTGACTGTGTGTGTGTGCGTGTGTGTGCCCAATAGTGCAAACAAGCTAGAGTCTCGTCTCACGCTGCCCAAATTGTTTTTTTTCTTTTTTTTTTTTTACTCTCTGCTCATATTATCACAGCTAGCCTCTCTGTAGCAACAACTTCACAAGCCAATAAGAAAACGAACAATAGTGTATCCGTAAACGTAATTAGTTTGACACAGAGAATGCCAGCCGTAATAGTGTGTTTTGAATAACAGCAGAGCGGCACCAGTTTTTGTTTTGAAAATTGAGAGTCTTATCTACAGAGGACAGAAGGCACAGTTATGTGTGTATGTGGAGAGTGTCGTAAAGGGATCAGGGAAAGGGGTCAGGGAGAAGTTTGAACAGATGGAAAAAAATTTGACCAGAGGTCGAAAACATGCAATTAAAATTGATTAGTGGCGCACTTATAGCCTGTTAAAAGAGGAATCGCCCTAGTGTAAACACCTCACCAGTCGTGTTCGTTTTAGCCGTCCATCCAGACCTCGTCACACAGTCAGCTCAACTTTTTCCTCCCTCAGAATCTCTTACGGATATTCTAATCAAAAGCAAAAATGCTCACCTGTGTTTGTTTGTCGACACCGCCAGAATTTCTACGGGAGAGGTCCGGAGCTGGCCGTGTGAGGGGGCCCGGCAGGGCGGTCTACAGGTCAAGGGTCACCAAATGTTGTGGCTGATGGTTGTTTAACACAGCAGGAGACAATATTTCCAATTTTAACAAGTAGGTAATTTATTTAGGAAAAGAAGTTCTTAACAGAAAAAGCTATGGATCGAGCAGAGGATCACCACAGCTTGACCAAAAAACACTCTACCCCTCAATCCCTCTGCTTGTCCCCTAAATCCCCTCTCAGTCCTGCCCCCACATGACAGATATGATGACGTGTCATATCATGTCAGATATGACATGACGTTCATTAAGATGACACGTAGATTTAACATCGGAGAGAGATAAAAACATTAAGAACATCGAAGAGAGATAAAGACATTAAGAAGAACATAGATTTAGATAAAAACATTAAGAACATCGAAGAGAGATAAACAAGATATGATGTACACACACGATATGATGTAAAACATTAAGAACATCGAAGAGAGAGTGAGATGTGTGTGTGTGTGTGTGTGTGTTTGTGTGTGTGTGTGTGTGTATGTGTGTGTGTGTCTGTGTGTGTGTGCGTCTGTGTACAGACGTGTGTGTATTGTATGTGTGTATTGTGTGTGTGTGTCTGTGTGTGTGTGCGTCTGTGTACAGACGTGTGTGTATTGTATGTGTGTATTGTGACACAGGGAATGTGTGTGTGTGTGTGTGTGTCGGTGTGTATGTCTGTACGACTGTGTGTGTCTGTGTGTGTGTGTGTGTGTGTCGAAGAGAGAGTGAGATGTGTGTGTGTGTGTGTGTGTTTGTGTGTGTGTGTATGTGTGTGTGTGTCTGTGTGTGTGTGTGTCTGTGTGTCTGTGTGTGTGTGCTGTGTCTGTGTGTGTGTGCTGTGTATGTGTGAAAGAGAGAAAAGACACAAGATTAGAGCACACGATATGATGTACTGAAATGTCCATCTGCCTATCTTGAGGTTGTTTTAAGAACATCAGCCAGACTGTCGCCCTAGTGTCTTTGAGCCCTGCTAGTTGACCTATATTAAACTAGTCAAGACTAACCCCTTTCCTACCTCCACCCCCGTATACACATTTTCCACAACAATGTGAAGGAGTGAGAGGAAGCTAACACTAAAGACACTAACATGTGAAGGAGTGAGAGGAAGCTAACACTAAAGACACCTGTAACATGTGAAGGAGTGAGAGGAAGCTAACACTAAAGACACCTGTAACATGTGAAGGAGTGAGAGGAACCTAACACTAAATATGTAACATGTGTAGGAGTGAGAGGAAGCTAACACTAAAGACACTAACATGTGAAGGAGTGAGAGGAAGCTAACACTAAAGACACCTGTAACATGTGTAGGAGTGAGAGGAAGCTAACACTAAAGACACTAACATGTGTAGGAGTGAGAGGAAGCTAACACTAAAGACACCTGTAACATGTGTAGGAGTGAGAGGATGCTAACACTAAAGATGTAACATGTGAAAGAGTGAGAGGAAGCTAACACTAAAGACACTAACATGTGAAGGAGTGAGAGGAAGCTAACACTAAAGACACTAACATGTGTAGGAGTGAGAGGAAGCTAACACTAAAGACTAACATGTGAAGGAGTGAGAGGAAGCTAACACTAAAGACACTAACATGTGAAGGAGTGAGAGGAAGCTAACACTAAAGACACTAACATGTGAAGGAGTGAGAGGAAGCTAACACTAAAGACACTAACATGTGAAGGAGTGAGAGGAAGCTAACACTAAAGACACTAACATGTGAAGGAGTGAGAGGAAGCTAACACTAAAGACACTAACATGTGTAGGAGTGAGAGGAAGCTAACACTAAAGACACTAACATGTGAAGGAGTGAGAGGAAGCTAACACTAAAGACACTAACATGTGAAGGAGTGAGAGGAAGCTAACACTAAAGACACTAACATGTGTAGGAGTGAGAGGAAGCTAACACTAAAGACACCTGTAACATGTGAAGGAGTGAGAGGAAGCTAACACTAAAGACACTAACATGTGAAGGAGTGAGAGGAAGCTAACACTAAAGACACCTGTAACATGTGTAGGAGTGAGAGGAAGCTAACACTAAAGACACTAACATGTGAATGAGTGAGATGAAGCTAACACTAAAGACACCTGTAACATGTGAAGGAGTGAGATGAAGCTAACACTAAAGACACCTGTAACATGTGTAGGAGTGAGAGGAAGCTAACACTAAAGACACTAACATGTGAAGGAGTGAGATGAAGCTAACACTAAAGACACCTGTAACATGTGAAGGAGTGAGATGAAGCTAACACTAAAGACACTAACATGTGTAGGAGTGAGAGGAAGCTAACACTAAAGACACCTGTAACATGTGAAGGAGTGAGAGGAAGCTAACACTAAAGACACTAACATGTGTAGGAGTGAGAGGAAGCTAACACTAAAGACACTAACATGTGAAGGAGTGAGAGGAAGCTAACACTAAAGACACTAACATGTGAAGGAGTGAGAGGAAGCTAACACTAAAGACACTAACATGTGAAGGAGTGAGAGGAAGCTAACACTAAAGACACTAACATGTGTAGGAGTGAGAGGAAGCTAACACTAAAGACACTAACATGTGTAGGAGTGAGAGGAAGCTAACACTAAAGACACTAACATGTGTAGGAGTGAGAGGAAGCTAACACTAAAGACACTAACATGTGAAGGAGTGAGATGAAGCTAACACTAAAGACACTAACATGTGTAGGAGTGAGACGAAGCTAACACTAAAGACACCTGTAACATGTGAAGGAGTGAGAGGAAGCTAACACTAAAGACACTAACATGTGAAGGAGTGAGAGGAAGCTAACACTAAAGACACTAACATGTGTAGGAGTGAGAGGAAGCTAACACTAAAGACACTAACATGTGTAGGAGTGAGAGGAAGCTAACACTAAAGACACTAACATGTGTAGGAGTGAGAGGAAGCTAACACTAAAGACACCTGTAACATGTGAAGGAGTGAGAGGAAGCTAACACTAAAGACACTAACATGTGAAGGAGTGAGATGAAGCTAACACTAAAGACACTAACATGTGAAGGAGTGAGAGGAAGCTAACACTAAAGACACCTGTAACATGTGTAGGAGTGAGAGGAAGCTAACACTAAAGATACCTGTAACATGTGTAGGAGTGAGAGGAAGCTAACACTAAATATGTAACATGTGTAGGAGTGAGAGGAAGCTAACACTAAAGACACTAACATGTGAAGGAGTGAGAGGAAGCTAACACTAAAGACACCTGTAACATGTGGAGGAGTGAGAGGAAGCTAACACTAAAGACACCTGTAACATGTGAAGGAGTGAGAGGAAGCTAACACTAAAGACACTAACATGTGAAGGAGTGAGAGGAAGCTAACACTAAAGACACTAACATGTGAAGGAGTGAGAGGAAGCTAACACTAAAGACACTAACATGTGAAGGAGTGAGAGGAAGCTAACACTAAAGACACTAACATGTGAAGGAGTGAGAGGAAGCTAACACTAAACACACCTGTAACATGTGAAGGAGTGAGAGGAAGCTAACACTAAAGACACCTGTAACATGTGTAGGAGTGAGAGGAAGCTAACACTAAAGACACCTGTAACATGTGTAGGAGTGAGAGGAAGCTAACACTAAAGACACCTGTAACATGTGTAGGAGTGAGAGGAAGCTAACACTAAAGACACTAAGATGTGAAGGAGTGAGAGGAAGCTAACACTAAAGATGTAACATGTGAAGGAGTGAGAGGAAGCTAACACTAAAGATGTAACATGTGAAGGAGTGAGAGGAAGCTAACACTAAACACACCTGTAACATGTGTAGGAGTGAGAGGAAGCTAACACTAAAGACACTAACATGTGAAGGAGTGAGAGGAAGCTAACACTAAAGACACCTGTAACATGTGTAGGAGTGAGAGGAAGCTAACACTAAAGACACTAACATGTGAAGGAGTGAGAGGAAGCTAACACTAAAGACACTAACATGTGTAGGAGTGAGAGGAAGCTAACACTAAAGACACCTGTAACATGTGAAGGAGTGAGAGGAAGCTAACACTAAAGACACCTGTAACATGTGAAGGAGTGAGAGGAA
Source organism: Notolepis coatsorum (assembly GCF_963971535.1). Lineage (NCBI taxonomy): Eukaryota > Metazoa > Chordata > Actinopteri > Aulopiformes > Paralepididae > Notolepis > Notolepis coatsorum. Next base: position 252,502,503 of record NC_140165.1, on the reverse strand, counting down.
GCTAATACTAAAGACACTAACATGTGAAGGAGTTAGAGGAAGCTAACACTAAAGACACTAACATGTGAAGGAGTGAGAGGAAGCTAACACTAAATACACTAACATGTGATGGAGTGAGAGGAAGCTAACACTAAAGACACCTGTAACATGTGAAGGAGTGAGAGGAAGCTAACACTAAAGACACAAACATGTGAAGGAGTGAGAGTAAGCTAACACTAAAGATGTAACATGTGTAGGAGTGAGAGGAAGCTAACACTAAAGACACTAACATGTGTAGGAGTGAGAGGAAGCTAACACTAAAGACACCTGTAACATGTGAAGGAGTGAGAGGAAGCTAACACTAAAGACACTAACATGTGAAGGAGTGAGAGGAAGCTAACACTAAAGACACTAACATGTGTAGGAGTGAGAGAAAGCTAACACTAAAGACACTAACATGTGAAGGAGTGAGAGGAAGCTAACACTAAATACACCTGTAACATGTGAAGGAGTGAGAGGAAGCTAACACTAAAGACACTAACATGTGAAGGAGTGAGAGGAAGCTAACACTAAATACACTAACATGTGATGGAGTGAGAGGAAGCTAACACTAAAGACACCTGTAACATGTGAAGGAGTGAGAGGAAGCTAACACTAAATACACTAACATGTGATGGAGTGAGAGGAAGCTAACACTAAAGACACTAACATGTGAAGGAGTGAGAGGAAGCTAACACTAAAGACACCTGTAACATGTGAAGGAGTGAGAGGAAGCTAACACTAAAGACACTAACATGTGAAGGAGTGAGAGGAAGCTAACACTAAATACACTAACATGTGATGGAGTGAGAGGAAGCTAACACTAAAGACACCTGTAACATGTGAAGGAGTGAGAGGAAGCTAACACTAAATACACTAACATGTGAAGGAGTGAGAGGAAGCTAACACTAAAGACACCTGTAACATGTGAAGGAGTGAGAGGAAGCTAACACTAAAGATGTAACATGTGTAGGAGTGAGAGGAAGCTAACACTAAAGACACTAACATGTGTAGGAGTGAGAGGAAGCTAACACTAAAGACACTAACATGTGTAGGAGTGAGAGGAAGCTAACACTAAAGACACTAACATGTGTAGGAGTGAGAGGAAGCTAACACTAAAGATGTAACATGTGAAGGAGTGAGAGGAAGCTAACACTAAAGACACTAACATGTGAAGGAGTGAGAGGAAGCTAACACTAAAGATGTAACATGTGAAGGAGTGAGAGGAAGCTAACACTAAAGACACTAACATGTGAAGGAGTGAGAGGAAGCTAACACTAAAGACACTAACATGTGAAGGAGTGAGATGAAGCTAACACTAAAGACACCTGTAACATGTGTAGGAGTGAGAGGAAGCTAACACTAAACACGCCTGTAACGTGTGTAGGAGTGAGAGGGGAGGCAGGCAGAGACGGGTCTCACGGGGGTCCTGGCCGCAGTGGAATCCCAGGGTCCTCTGGGAGGAAAGGAGAGAGGGGCTTCGATGGCCGACCCGGAGGACTGGGACAGGACGGACTCAAGGGAGAGAAAGGTAATAACCAGTGTAATAGGGAGGTGTAGTGGTTACGTCATTGCTGTTTCCTCCCGGTCCACCATCTTAAAAACGCAATGTATTTTCCCATTGCCCATTTCTAAAGCATCTCGTTTAAAACAAATAAAGCATGAACATTTGCATGGTGTACCTTTCTGTGCATATTCATCCACAATCTATAGCTCAACACGAAAATATTCGCAATTAATCGATAAAAAAATTGCTGAATTTTATTTCAACCAAAAATGCTTAAACAATAATGTTAGTGATAGAAGGGAACTCATTTTGTGCAAAAATGGAAAGCTTTTCAATGTTCGTGAGGCAGAATTGTTACAATAGCCGATAATCCATTTTCCCAATGATAAATCCCTATACGGGTGGACCTCGCGGGCGGTCCAAAGTGATGTCAGACTACACCTGCCTATAACCAGTGACATGTAGTATATCATGTATATGTGCGACATCACCAGAGATGACCAGATGATAATATATTATATAAATTAGGGATGCACCGAATGGGTAATTCTTGGCCGAAACCGATACCGAAAATAGGAAACAGTTGGCCGAAAACCGAATGCCGAAAGGCCGAAAATGATTAATATAAATGTATATATATATTTTTCCAGCTACCTGATTATGGCAAAAGACATGATTATGGCAAAACTTTACTTAAATCATATTAATAATCACTATTATGGGCCCATAAAACATTTATTCAGCACTTTTGAATGCATACATTAATTCCAGACTGACTGCTGGAAGATTGTACAATTTAAACATTTTCTCTTTGCATACAACAAAATGTGCATTAAAGTCAAATGCATTTTCTTTTCTCTGTAGGATAACTACAACAAAGTGCATTCTGAACAAAGCCAAGGTGCTTTAAAACTGCATAAAGATCTGCATAAAGACACACACACGAGAGGGAAAATAGCTTATAGCAGATTTAATGATGTTACTGTAGTGGTTACTGAGTCATAATTCACGGCGTTCTAGCCTACATGGAAGGACTGTTGTATTTACTACATCTCCCGTGACTCTTAGCGGGGGATGACCGTTGTTACTGTTGTTACTGTAAAAAAAAATTTAATGATTGTGATGTTGTTATTATTAATGAGACGTTGAGCTGTATGTGTGTGTCATTGGAATTTCCCCAAGGGGATTAATAAAGTATTATCTCTCTCATCTCATCATGACGTAGCTTAAGGTGAAAGGAATGGAAGCGCTGTTAGCTAGCTTAACGCTAACGTTAGTTAAAAAGGTTTTTAACCGCAACGGGCATATAGTAATGGCGAGGATATAAAGCATGTTAAAGACGCATTTATTGGATGCGTTGCTCGCGGAGTTTACATAGAAACAGCGCGAGTCCCCAGAGGAGTTGTCACAGGCTGTAGAATGCAGGAAGAGCTGCCAAGCTGCTCACGTTACACGTTGCACATGCTATGTCTGTAGCCGCGTTTTTATTACGTCACAACAACACGTTATTTGACATTTGTGATATATTTTCGATATATATATATATATAATATTTACATGCTAATTACCGATGTGACTGACAGCAGGTAACGACTGCTGGCTTTAACCGGGATATGAGCTGCTGACAACACTGTGCTACACAACCCTGTGTGTGTGTGTGTGTGTGTGTGTGTGTGTGTGTGTGTGTGTGTGTGTGTGTGTGTGTGTGTGTGTGTGTGTGTGTGTGTGTGTGTGTGTGTGTGTGTGTGTGTGTGTGTGTGTGTGGTGTGTGTGTGTATGTGTGTGTGTGTGTGTGTGTGTGTGTGTGTGTGTGTGTGTGTGTGTGTGTGTGTGTGTGTCCCTCCAGGCAGCAGAGGGGCCCCTGGGTTCCAAGGAGACACCATTGGGATCCCCATCAGAGGAGAGATGGGGCCCCCTGGAGTCCATGGCCTGAATGGCTTCACTGGGCAACGAGGTGAGGGAGGAAGACTCAGGGCCTCACAGGCCCCTCTAGACGCTGAGTGTTTTACAAAGGTTTTTGTAACGTGTGTACCGCAATAATTCAGCGTGATTATCCAAAATCGCCATCCGCTGCCATTAATTTCGATGCTCTAGTCAAGACAATGGACGCTCCTTGGCTACAACGGTGGTCAATCATTTTCGCCATCAGCAGTGACTGGTCAGTTCGGGAACCCCTTACAACCGGACGTGGTCACTCTCCCGAACGGCTTGTCAAATGGCGCCGGATGTTTCCCGTCTTGTAACTCGAGAATGGAACCATGCAATAGGTTGAGTGGGGTGACGATCGAAAAAGGCAAATTCTACTGTCCAACAATGTATTGGTTGCACAGCAAAACATGCAGCCCGGAGCCGGCAGACGAGGGCAAAGTGCCGCGCCGTGCGGCGCGTATACGGTCCCCCGAACGTTATGAGACATGTTGGGTGAATGACCTGAGCCACACACTGATTCAAACTACCTTTCCCTTTCAACTCTCTCTTTAGGTGAGAAGGGGGTCCCGGGGATCAGGGGAGCACCGGGGTATCCAGGCCCCAACGGGCCCCAGGCGATAGAGAGTGGCCCCAGGGGGGCGACAGGGGCCTGTGGGAAACCTGGTGAACTGGGTCTACCGGGCCCCCCCGGCCCCCGCGGCATCATTGGCTTCCCTGGCCAGACTGGAGATCAGGTAAGGTGGTCAGCGAATTGAATCTAAACTGTATCAGACAAGGCAAGATTAGACTATGAAACGAATCTAAACTATATCAGACGAGGCCAGACTAGACTATGGACTAATCTAAACTGTATCAGACGAGGCCAGACTAGACTATGAAACTAATCTAAACTGTATCAGACGAGGCCAGACTAGACTATGAAACTAATCTAAACTGTATCAGACGAGGCCAGACTAGACTATGAAACTAATCTAAACTGTATCAGACGAGGCCAGACTAGACTACGAAACTAATCTAAACTGTATCAGACGAGGCTAGACTAGACTATGAAACTAATCTAAACTGTATCAGACGAGGCCAGACTAAACTATGAAACTAATCTAAACTGTATCAGACGAGGCCAGACTAGACTATGAAACTAATCTAAACTGTATCAGACGAGGCCAGACTAGACTATGAAACTAATCTAAACTGTATCAGACGAGGCCAGACTGCGTGAATATTTTAGGCAACCAACTTGTGTTCAGCGTTTCTCTGATTGGCCACTACGCCCATGTGACCGCGGCAGTGCGGAAATAGTCTGCATTCTATTGCCATTCTCTGCGACAAACTCTAACCTTAACCAACTCTGAAACAGCGCCTAAACTTAACCCTTCTAACCTTAACCAACTCCGAAACAATGCCTAAACTTAACCCTAACCTTAACCAACTCCGAAACAATGCCTAAACTTAACCGGCGAAAGAATGCATGTTAAAAAAAATAATAATAATTGAAGGGATTCAAACTTGTCACCAACGCACTGCAGGATCCACAGCAAGGCGGCGAACCAGTTGAGCTAACCGTCAATGTTAAAAGAGGGGGAATTACGGCTACATAATGCTGCCGCGTCGCCGCGGGGGCGTGGCTAGACGCAAGTTGGTTACCTTAAATAATTACGCGGCCAGATTAGACTATGAAACTAATCTAAACTATCAGACAAGGCTAGACTAGACTACGAAACTAATCTAAATTGTATCAGACGAGGCCAGACTCGACTATGAAACTAATCTAAACTGTATCAGGCTAGACTCGACTATGAAACTAATCTAAACTACTGTATATCAATCCAAACGTGGTTGGACTCTGGCTTCTTTCATATGCACCATATCCCCAAATGATTGAAACGCATGTCCCTGTGTTCTTGCCGCTCTGGCTGCAGGGTGACCCAGGATGCACTGGGGCCTTTGGAGTGCCTGGCCTCTCTGGATACAACGGGATTAAAGGTAAGAAGAACACACCTGTAACCATTGGTAACCAGTTTCTGGAAGAAAATGCCTGGAGATATTAGGCTTGCTAGGCTTCAGACCAAGTGAAATATTAGCCCCTTGACCATGTTGGCGTGCATCACAGTCCCGAAAGGGGCTAGTGAAATATTATGTTTACTAGGCTTCAGAACAAGGGAGATATTAGTCTTACTAGGCTTCAGAACAAGGGAGATATTAGTCTTACTAGGCTTCAGACAGGAATATATTAGTCTTACTAGGCTTCAGACAGGAAGATATTAGTCTTACTAGGCTTCAGACCAAGGGAGATATTAGTCTTACTAGGCTTCAGAACAAGGGAGATATTAGTCTTACTAGGCTTCAGAACAAGGGAGATATTAGTCTTACTAGGCTTCAGAACAAGGGAGATATTAGTCTTACTAGGCTTCAGGCCAAGAGAGATATTAGTCTTACTAGGCTTCAAGCAGGGTATCTGTCATATTGTAGGACGTCTCTCTTAGCGGCCTGAACTGTTGTTGGGCTTGATTACAAAAGAAATAATAACATTGTTTGCAATTCTGGGATTTAGTTTGGTTAATTCATATAAACAGCTACTATCCCTGCTAACCTATCCCTGCTAACCTATCCCTGCTAACCTATCCCTGCTAACCTATCCCTTGGACAGATTCTCTGTTGTGTTTTTTGATCATGCTCTATCCCTGGGCAGTGTATGTGAGGTGTGAGATGTCTTGGTGTTTTGTTAGGTGCTTGGATTACTTGATGTTTTGTTAGGTGCTTGGATTACTTGGTGTTTTGTTAGGTGCTTGGATGACTTGGTGTTTTGTTAGGTGCTTGGATGACTTGGTGTTTTGTTAGGTGCTTGGATGACTTGGTGTTTTGTTAGGTGCTTGGATGACTTGGTGTTGTGTTAGGTGCTTGGATGACTTGGTGTTTTGTTAGGTGCTTGGATGACTTGGTGTTTTGTTAGGTGCTTGGATGACTTGGTGTTTTGTTAGGTGCCTTCTGCACTGTTTGCCAAACAATCTTACTTACCCTTATCTGCCAGAGCTGCCCTTCCTGCTGACTTGTGGTACAGGACTTATATGTCGCTTTGGATAAAAGCGTTCAGCAAATGACTAAATGTAAACTAACCTGAGGTTCTGCACTGAACAGGTGACAGAGGAGATTCTATTGGAATTCCTGGGTCAACCGGTGACCGGGGGCCTTTTGGAGACGAGGGAAGATCTGGTGAGTCACAGTATCATTGAATAGTCAAAGTCAAAGTCAGCTTTATTGTCTCTTCTCATAATGTGCAAGACATACAGAGAAATTAAATTGCGTGTCCCCCTTCCCACGTGTATATAAAAAATATCTAATATAAACATAAAGTAACATGTTTATGTCTATAAACATAAAGTAACATATGGGACACAATGTACACACACTACAGTATAAACAGTGGCAAAATGTTTTATGTATGATTGAAATAAATATAGGAGGTAAAAGAGAACTTAGTGCAAATCTTTTTAGCCATTATTATAAATGATAATAGTGTGGCGATACAGCCCGCTGCTCTACAGGCTACACTAGGATCACTTCATCACCTTGACTACTGTAATGGAGTCCTGTCTGGTTACCTAGCAACACCCTGGACAGACTCCTTGACTACTGTAATGGAGTCTGTCTGGTTACCCAGCAACACCCTCGACAGACTCCTTGACTACTGTAATGGAGTCTGTCTGGTTACCCAGCAACACCCTGGACAGACTCCAGTATGTGCAGAACTCAGCTGCCAGGGTTCTCACCTGCACCAAGCCCTGGCAGCACATCACCCCCACTGGCTCCCGGTCAAGTCCTGTGTCTCATACAAGAACCTCATCCTTACCTACAAATCCCTCCACGCCCCCAATACCTATCTAACCTCCTCCACCCCTACACCTCCTCCAAGCCCCCCAGTACCTATCTGACCTCCTCCACCCCTACACCTCCTCCACGCCCCCCAGTACCTATCTGACCTCCTCCACCCCTACACCTCCTCCAAGCCCCCCAGTACCTATCTGACCTCCTCCACCCCTACACCTCCTCCAAGCCCCCCAGTACCTATCTGACCTCCTCCACCCCTACACCTCCTCCAAGCGCCCCAATACCTATCTAACCTCCTCCACCCCTACACCTCCCCCAAGCCCCCCAGTACCTATCTGACCTCCTCCACCCCTACACCTCCTCCACGCCCCCCAGTACCTATCTGACCTCCTCCACCCCTACACCTCCTCCACGCCCCCAGTACCTATCTGACCTCCTCCACCCCTACACCTCCTCCATGTCCCCATGTCTTATGTGTCTTTTTGTTGCCTTGTAAAGCGGTTTCTTGAAAGGTGTTATAGAAATCCTATATAAAATAAACTAAAGTTCAGTTAATATGGGAAGTAGGGAGGAGATACATGTACACAACATGTAAACAACATTAATTTGGGACCCACCATTTTTTTTTAAACGATACATTTATTAATCAGTAACCTTTCTAAAAGCTCTGTGGATGTACTATACAAATAAAAAGTTATCTATAGCACCTTCTGGACAGTAAGGTTTATAGTTTACTACTGTAAGAGATTGTGGTTTGTAGCTCACTTTACATTACCACACAGTTTAATGAGATTAACATTGAGTGGATTAGGACATAACCTGTGATTTCACATACAGTATATATATGAGTGGATAATCTTGATATACTATATATAATTTTTTATTTTTTATTTTTTGCTTTCATGCGTATCATGATAGATTTCTTTCCATATCACCAACACCTTACCATTGAACAGCTGTACCTTGTCCTGCCCCCCCCCCCCCCCCCCCCCCAGGGCCTCCAGGAGAGGAGGGGGATCTAGGAGAGCTCGGCTACGCAGGACCTCCAGGACCCAAGGGATCCACTGGAGCTCCAGGATCCATCGGACTGCCAGGTCCCGCAGGTCAGTCATACTTCAGTCAGTATTCCTCTGCATGTCACCCGTCCTCACCGCGTAGGAGCAGTGGGCAGACGCAGACAGACTCAGACCAGGGGAACACTTCCAGTTGTAATGGCAGTACCTTGGTCAAGGTCAACAGTGGGAGTATGTAGCTAGCATGCCAGTATTTTGGTGTGGGGGGAAACCAGAGTACCTGGAGGAAACTCACGCAAACACATGGAGAACATGATCCGAGTTTGAACCCCAGACCCTTCTTGCTGTGACGCAACAGCTTAGCAAAAGTCCTGGGCCCTCATTCATCAACGTGTTCTACGCACAGATCTGTGCTTACCCTGTGCGTACGATCATTTCTAAGCAAAGAGTGGGATTCATCAATTTCGATTTGAACTTGACTTCGTGCTTACATCTACGCACAGGTCAGACCAGGCGTACCTGGCGCCCAGTGGTAGAATATATTATTACAACAAGGAAATGAGCTTCTGTGCATAATAACACTGGATGTTCTGTACGAACCGTAGTTCATTATAGTTCATTGTAAAATAGCAACAGTAGTGTAATTATGGTCAAAACCCTATAAATAGCATTTGGAATAATAGATCTTTCTCTCAGAATGAATGCAGCATGGTTTATATAGCGTTATCGGAATATACGGGGTGTAGGCTACTGACTGACTGCGCTCCGCGTAGCTTGATTGATTGATTGATTGAAAAGTTTATTAACAGATTGCAGAATGGGTACAGTACAGTACAGCTCAGTACATACAATTGTTAATTGGGGATGCAGACCAACTTTCGTCTTGTTTACATCAGGGTCCCCCATTTTCAATTCATCATAAATCATAAAGCTCAACTCGTTATTATTTTGCGCAGACCGCAGAAACACGGGAACGTTTTGATTATATTTAAAAGGCTTTACGTTAAACGAAACAAGTGGAATTTCGAAGCTGTAAGCAGAATACAAGTCATATGAATATAGTGTTCTTCCCCCTTTTTACTGTATAAGAAAGAATAGAAAACGCATTGCAATGACACCAGATAGTGGACAGACTATGTATATGATGGGATTCAAGTTCGCGTTTTTGTTGATCATAGGCATGCTGTCAGAGTATGATATCTTCAAACATTCTAGAACATTTGTCGTCACAGATCATGTCCTAATAGAACAAAGGCTATGGCATGGATCGTGATATTGTGTGGACTGTAATTATTACTGTACCGGTACCACCCATTGTGACAACAGCCTTGTGAGTCCCGCACACAAACATGATGGAATTCAAGTTCATGTATTGAAAGGCAGGCTACATCATACATGCAGTGAGATTCATTGTTCTTGTATATGCTCTCTATTATTGTTTATATAGGCTACCCAATACTGACATCAAAATAGATTGTAGTATGCCTCTAGAAATCATATGCAGCAGGTAGAAAATTGACGGGAGATCCATCGCGATTTGGAATAAAATTGAGGAGAACTTTAATCCCTGGGTATTAATCAAACAACACGGGAAAAGGCAGTCATATTCCAGCGCGGTCTTTATTAGCCGACAACAAAATAGATGCCTCTAAAAATCATATAGCCAATCGAACACAACTAATAAAGGCATTCATATTACAGCACGTTATAATGACACACAACCAACGCCAAACAGTGGTCAACGAACGGTCTTTATTAGTATTTTGAGCTGTCCAGGCAGAATTGCAGCAATGGTCTTAGGGAGCCGTTGATATCTGACATCACCGTTTACAAGTCCGCCTTTTATTTATCCCATAATACGCGATAGTGTCTTCTTGGTTCGACAGCAGTGAACAATCTTCGTGGAGTTTCTCGGAGTTCCGCTCGGGTCAGTCCATTATTTCACATCCCATGGGGGGTGTTTCCTCATTTTCATGACCATATATGGATAATCATGCACGAGCATTGACGGTAGAACAAAGTGGTATTCATCAACACGGAGGAGCATAGAGCCTGCGTACGCACCGTGTGATGAATCCCGACTTCCCTGTGCGTACACTAGTTCTACATTCCGTGCTTACGTGTGGAAATAGGTCATGTTCTACGCACACATTGATGAATGAGGGCACAGATTTGTGCTTAGCCTGTGCGTACGACCATTTCTAAGCAAATAGTGGGATTCATCAATTTCAACTTGAACTTGACTTCGTGCTTATGTGTACGCACAGCTCGGAGCACACTTGGCTGACGCCCAGTGGTAGAATATATTATTACAACAAGGAAATGAGCTTCTGTGCATTAGTTTCAACACTGGCATGTTCTGTATGAACCGTAATTCATTATAGTTCATTGTAAAATAGCAACAGTAGTGTAATTATGGTCAAAACCCTATAAATAGCATTTGGAATAATAGATCTTTCTCTCAGAATGAATGCAGCATGGTTTATATAGCGTTATCGGAATATACGGGGGTGTACTGACTGACTGCGCTCCGCGTAGCTCAACTCGTTATTATTTTGCGCACAGACCGCAGAAACACGGGAACGCTTTGATTATATTTAAAAGGCTTTACGTTAAACGAAACAAGTGGAATTTCGAAGCTGTAAGCAGAATACAAGTCATATGAACACCCACGATATAGTGTTCTTCCCCCTTTTTACTGTATAAGAAAGAATAAAAAACGCATTGCAATGACACCAGGGTGTATGTGTATTACAAAACCCTTGCAATAATGTGTCTTAAATGAATGAAAAGCATACATGCTCTGGACACAGAGCATATCGTGTGGGTGATATGACTTGTATTATGCTTACAGAATTCCACGTATTTAGTTTTACAATGTCAAAGCCTTTTAATGTAAATCAAAACGTTCCCGTATTTCTGCAATCTATGTGCAAAATAATAACGAGTTGAGTTCTAACAAAGAACATATTACATGCTGGTATGCTGATAGAGTAAACTATTATATGAATATGATATGATATAAGGTATACACTGGTCCGTCGCATACACTGGTATGCGCAAGTTACTGTTGCATAATGTAGGCTATGGCTGCTATTATATGTAATTCATATAGGCTACCTAATAGTATATGATTTTTAGAGGCATCTATTTTGTTGTCGGTAATACCGACAACAAAATAGATGCCTCTAAAAATCATATAGCCAATCGAACACAACTAATAAAGGCATTCATATTACAGCACGGTTATAATGACACACAACCAACGCCAAACAGTGGTCAACGAACGGTCTTTATTAGTATTTTGAGCTGTCCAGGCAGAATTGCAGCAATGGTCTTAGGGAGCCGTTGATATCTGACATCACCGTTTACAAGTCCGCCTTTTATTTATCCCATAACACGCGTTGTGTCTTCTTGGTTCGACAGCAGTGAACAATCTCCGTGAAGTTTCTCAGAGTTCCGCTCGGGTCAGTCCATTATTTCACATCCCATGGGGGGTGTTTCATCACTTTCATGACCATATATGGATAATCATGCACGAGCATTGACGGTAGAACAAAGAGGTATTTATCAACACGGAGGAGCATAGGACCTGTGTACGCACGGTTGATAAATCCCAATATTTCTGTGCGTGCACTCATTCTAAATTCTGTGCTTACGTGTGGAAATAGAACATTTTCCACGTCACGTTGATGAATGAGGGCCCTGGAATCTTTGCTGAGAATGAAAGTATTTTCTTTCAAGTCACTCAGTACAATCTGGATTTAGAGCTAATCAGCTAATCAGCACAATTTCAGCTGTTACAACAGTGCTAACCACTACCCCCTGTGCTGCCTATATTTATGTATGGAAGCTAACCTTAGGGAGAGTTGTATGTATGTATGGAAGCTAACCTCTAACATTAGGGAGAGTTGTATATATGTATGGAAGCTAAGCTTAGGGAGAGTTGTATGTATGTATGGAAGCTAACCTCTAACATTGGGGAGAGTTGTATATATGTATGGAAGCTAAGCTTAGGGAGAGTTGTATGTATGTATGGAAGCTAACCTCTAACATTGGGGAGAGTTGTATATATGTACTGTATGGAAGCTAAGCTTAGGGAGAGTTGTATTTATGTATGGAAGCTAAGCTTAGGGAGAGTTGTGTTCAGAAAATAAACATGGTCCAAACTGAGGAATAACTGTTCTGGGTTTAGATTGCAGCACTAATCCCTGTCTCTGTGCTCAGGTGTGATTGGGCCACCGGGCCCCAGTGGTAAGCCTGGTCCAGAAGGTTCTGCTGGTAAACCAGGCCAGTATGGACCCAAAGGAGAACATGGACCCCAAGGACTCAATGGTAGGGACTTTTATTCTAGTTAAATATTGTATTGTATTGTACTGTACTGCATGTTGGGTAAACTTGCTTTTCCTCCCAAAAAGATTATTGATTAGTGAATTTATCATCCAAAATTAATGTTGTTGTTTACATGTTGCATGTATCCCCTCCCTACATCCCATTTCCCCACGTGGAACGCACCTGATTGGATAAATTACATGCTGGTGCTCTAGGCTGACATCTAGTGGCTGAATGTTATCTATAGCACCTTTAAGAATCGATTTGTTGTCTATATTTTTTCCTGGCCCTAGTATTATAGTGTGTTGCATGTTGGGTAAAATAGTCAGATAATGGAAGTTTTATACATTTTTTAATCTTTAATTGTAGAGTCTTTCTTCACCTTCAGAATGTTATTGTCTCTTTTGAAGCCAACGGCTACAGCTAGCTGCACATTAGCTCGTTAGCTTCACCCCAATGGTTTAAAAAACTATGGCTAGAATCTTAATTTGCTTTTAATAAGCTTAAATGGGCACTTCACCAAAAAACAGTGCTGATTTATTTTGCACATAATCTCACACATCCAAAAGCAGTTTTGCAGACATTGATTTAGTTTGAGAGTTATTGAGAGTAAATTAGTTTGAATATGACCACCAGTGATGTCATCAGGGACACTGCATCCTTGTGTTAATTACAACTCAATGAAATGATAAGGTAACAGTCCCTATAAGACAAGGTGTTAATTACAGCTCAGTGAAATGATAAGGTAACAGTCCTTATAAGACAAGGTGTTGTGTTAATTACAGCTCAATGAAATGATAAGGTAGCAGTCCCTATAAGACAAGGTGTTGTGTTAATTACAGCTCAGTGAAATGATACGGTAACAGTCCCTATAAGACAAGGTGTTGTGTTAATTACAGCTCAGTGAAATGATATGGTAACAGTCCCTATAAGACAAGGTGTTGTGTTAATTACAGCTCAGTGAAATGATAAGGTAGCAGTCCCTATAAGACAAGGTGTTGTGTTAATTACAGCTCAGTGAAATGATACGGTAACAGTCCCTATAAGACAAGGTGTTGTGTTAATTACAGCTCAGTGAAATGATAAGGTAACAGTCCCTATAAGACAAGGTGTTGTGTTAATTACAGCTCAGTGAAATGATAAGGTAACAGTCCCTATAAGACAAGGTGTTGTGTTAATTACAGCTCAATGTAATGATAAGGTAACAGTCCCTATAAGACAAGGTGTTGTGTTAATTACAGCTCAGTGAAATGATGAGGTAGCAGTCCCTATAAGACAAGGTGTTGTGTTAATTACAGCTCCATGAAATGATAAGGTATCAGTCCCTATGCGACAAGGTGTTGTGTTAATTACAGCTCCATGAAATTATAAAGTAACAGTCCCTATAAGACAAGGTGTTGTGTTAATTACAGCTCAGTGAAATGATAAGGTATCAGTCCCTATAAGACAAGGTGTTGTGTTAATTACAGCTCAGTGAAATGATAAGGTAGCAGTCCCTATAAGACAAGGTGTTGTGTTAATTACAGCTCAGTGAAATGATAAGGTAACAGTCCCTATAAGACAAGGTGTTGTGTTAATTACAGCTCAGTGAAATGATAAGGTAACAGTCCCTATAAGACAAGGTGTTGTGTTAATTACAGCTCAATGTAATGATAAGGTAACAGTCCCTATAAGACAAGGTGTTGTGTTAATTACAGCTCAGTGAAATGATGAGGTAGCAGTCCCTATAAGACAAGGTGTTGTGTTAATTACAGCTCAGTGAAATGATAAGGTAACAGTCCCTATAAGACAAGGTGTTGTGTTAATTACAGCTCAGTGAAATGATAAGGTAACAGTCCCTATAAGACAAGGTGTTGTGTTAATTACAGCTCAATGTAATGATAAGGTAACAGTCCCTATAAGACAAGGTGTTGTGTTAATTACAGCTCAGTGAAATGATGAGGTAGCAGTCCCTATAAGACAAGGTGTTGTGTTAATTACAGCTCAGTGAAATGATAAGGTAACAGTCCCTATAAGACAATGTGTTGTGTTAATTACAGCTCCATGAAATGATAGGGTATCAGTCCCTATGCGACAAGGTGTTGTGTTAATTACAGCTCCATGAAATTATAAAGTAACAGTCCCTATAAGACAAGGTGTTGTGTTAATTACAGCTCAGTGAAATGATAAGGTAGCAGTTCCTATAAGACAAGGTGTTGTGTTAATTACAGCTCAGTGAAATGATAAGGTAACAGTCCCTATAAGACAAGGTGTTGTGTTAATTACAGCTCAGTGAAATGATGAGGTAGCAGTCCCTATAAGACAAGGTGTTGTGTTAATTACAGCTCCATGAAATTATAAAGTAACAGTCCCTATAAGACAAGGTGTTGTGTTAATTACAGCTCAGTGAAATGATAAGGTAGCAGTTCCTATAAGACAAGGTGTTGTGTTAATTACAGCTCAATGTAATGATAAGGTAACAGTCCCTATAAGACAAGGTGTTGTGTTAATTACAGCTCAGTGAAATGATAAGGTAACAGTCCCTATAAGACAAGGTGTTGTGTTAATTACAGCTCAATGTAATGATAAGGTAACAGTCCCTATAAGACAAGGTGTTGTGTTAATTACAGCTCAGTGAAATGATGAGGTAGCAGTCCCTATAAGACAAGGTGTTGTGTTAATTACAGCTCCATGAAATGATAAGGTATCAGTCCCTATGCGACAAGGTGTTGTGTTAATTACAGCTCCATGAAATTATAAAGTAACAGTCCCTATAAGACAAGGTGTTGTGTTAATTACAGCTCAGTGAAATGATAAGGTATCAGTCCCTATAAGACAAGGTGTTGTGTTAATTACAGCTCAGTGAAATGATAAGGTAGCAGTCCCTATAAGACAAGGTGTTGTGTTAATTACAGCTCAGTGAAATGATAAGGTAACAGTCCCTATAAGACAAGGTGTTGTGTTAATTACAGCTCAGTGAAATGATAAGGTAACAGTCCCTATAAGACAAGGTGTTGTGTTAATTACAGCTCAATGTAATGATAAGGTAACAGCCCCTATAAGACAAGGTGTTGTGTTAATTACAGCTCAGTGAAATGATGAGGTAGCAGTCCCTATAAGACAAGGTGTTGTGTTAATTACAGCTCCATGAAATGATAAGGTATCAGTCCCTATGCGACAAGGTGTTGTGTTAATTACAGCTCCATGAAATTATAAAGTAACAGTCCCTATAAGACAAGGTGTTGTGTTAATTACAGCTCAGTGAAATGACAAGGTAGCAGTTCCTATAAGACAAGGTGTTGTGTTAATTACAGCTCAGTGAAATGATAAGGTAACAGTCCCTATAAGACAAGGTGTTGTGTTAATTACAGCTCAGTGAAATGATGAGGTAGCAGTCCCTATAAGACAAGGTGTTGTGTTAATTACAGCTCCATGAAATTATAAAGTAACAGTCCCTATAAGACAAGGTGTTGTGTTAATTACAGCTCAGTGAAATGATAAGGTAGCAGTTCCTATAAGACAAGGTGTTGTGTTAATTACAGCTCAGTGAAATGATAAGGTAGCAGTCCCTATAAGACAAGGTGTTGTGTTAATTACAGCTCAGTGAAATGATACGGTAACAGTCCCTATAAGACAAGGTGTTGTGTTAATTACAGCTCAGTGAAATGATAAGGTAGCAGTCCCTATAAGACAAGGTGTTGTGTTAATTACAGCTCAGTGAAATGATAAGGTAACAGTCCCTATAAGACAAGGTGTTGTGTTAATTACAGCTCAGTGAAATGATAAGGTAACAGTCCCTATAAGACAAGGTGTTGTGTTAATTACAGCTCAGTGAAATGATAAGGTAACAGTCCCTATAAGACAAGGTGTTGTGTTAAATACAGCTCAGTGAAATGATAAGGTACCAGTCACTATAAGACAAGGTGTTGCTATTTTTTCATCTACATCATTTCATGGAGCTGTAATTAACACAACACAAGGATTCAATGTCCCTGATGACATCACTGGTGATATTCAAACTAATTTACTCTCAATAACAGTTTTTTGGTGATGCGCATGCCATTTTTACCCACAGTGCCACAAGTGGTAATGTACAGTAAGATTAGCCAGTTAATGTACACATTTACCTGCGGGATGTGAGCATTTACAGGTTCATGTGGATGGAAAACACATACCATATAGTAATGCGAGTATATATATATATATATCCCACCCTTTAATGGTTGTGTCTGGTCCTTTAATGGTTGTGTCTGGTCCTTTAATGGTTGTGTCTGGTCCTTTAATGGTTGTGTCTGGTCCCAGGCCCCCCTGGTCCACTGGGTCGACATGGGCTGGACGGACTTAAAGGAGTGAAGGGAGACACCGGAGCCAGAGGTAAGAACACAGACACTGTTGTAACTGTCTTTAATATCAACAAGTAATTAAAGTACTAATCGACCACAGGAATATAGGTACATAATGAACGTTATGTTATAGTCATAAGTCATATATTTACTTATTGTATGAGTAATATACTGTATATTTATGTTTTGTATCGGCAAAAGTCCCAAACAAACCACTGCAACCGGGAGTGGAAGGGTTTGGGCTTCAGTGTGTCTTGAGTCCTGGGTTCGATCTGGAAACGTTAAAAGTAAAAGATGTCTGAATATGTAATATATATACTTATTTATAATACGTACACATAGTACATTGTGTATGTGTGTGTGTGTGTGTGTGTGTGTGTGTGTGTATACGTGTATGTGTGTGTGTGTGTGTGTGTGTATACGTGTATGTGTGTGTGTGTGTGTGTGTGTGTGTGTGTATACGTGTGTGTGTGTGTGTGTGTGTGTGTGTGTGTGTGTGTGTGTGTGTGTATACGTGTGTGTGTGTGTGTGTGTGTGTGTGTGTGTGTGTGTGTGTGTGTGTGTGTGTGTGTACCGTCTCCTCCCCCAGGTCCAGGTGTACTCGGCGCTCCAGGATCTGCAGGTCTCCTCGGGGATAAAGGCCCCAGAGGCTGTCAGGGAACTCGGGGACCGACTCAGCCTGGGCCCCTGGGACCCAAAGGCCAGCTGGGCCTCACAGGTACCGTACAGCTGACAAACTGTCTGTAGTGTGGTAGTGAAATGGGTTAACATGATGTAGTGTGGTAGTGAAATGGGTTAACATGATGTAGTGTGGTAGTGAAATGGGTTAACCTTATGTATTGTCACAGTGAAAGGGTTAACATTCTGTAGTGTGGTAGTGAAAGGGTTAACCCTTTGGTAGTGTGGTAGTGAAAGGGTTAACATTCTGTAGTGTGGTAGTGAAAGGGTTAACATTCTGTATTGTCGCAGTGAAAGGGTTAACCCTTTGGTAGTGTGCTAGTGAAATGGGTTAACCTTCTATATTGTCGCAGTGAAAGGGTTAACCCTTTGGTAGTGTGGTAGTGAAAGGGTTAACATTCTGTAGTGTGGTAGTGAAAGGGTTAACATTCTGTATTGTCGCAGTGAAAGGGTTAACCCTTTGGTAGTGTGGTAGTGAAAGGGTTAACATTCTGTAGTGTGGTAGTGAAAGGGTTAACATTCTGTATTGTCGCAGTGAAAGGGTTAACCCTTTGGTAGTGTGGTAGTGAACGGGTTAAGGAGTCAGACACACTTCAGACATTCTCCAGCGGCTGACAGCAGTCCATACCCACGGTCTGATGGCCGCCGGCACAAAGGACTGGCCGAGGCGGTTAGTGGAGTGTTGGAAAGAGCTTCGTACCATATTCCCTCACTGCCACTGGCATCTTTTTGTTGTTCGGTTGCCCTTATACCTCCTGTGTGTCTCTGCCAGGTCCCCCAGGGGTGTGTGGAGTGCCAGGCCTGCCAGGGTCAGACTGTAAGGGGCTGGTACCAGGACACTCTGGAGAGGCTGGCTTCACTGGACCAGATGGACCTACAGGTCAGAACCACACACACACAGACACAGACACACACACACACACACACACACACACACACACACACACACACACACACACACACACACACACACACACACACACACACACACACACACACACACACAGTAGTCTCCAGTTCCAAACGCTTACTCTATTGTAGAAGATTGAGCGGTGTTGTCAATGGTGTGGTTTGGGTCATTCTACCTTCTTCTAACCTGAATCCTACGGTTCTGTTGTGAGGAGAACATGTGGTAATCTGTCGTGAGGACATGTGATAATCTGTCGTGAGGACATGTGATAATCTGTCGTGAGGACATGTGATAATCTGTTGTGAGGACATATGATAATCTGTCGTGAGGACATGTGATAATCTGTCGTGACGAGGACATGTGATAATCTGTCGTGAGGACATGTGATAATCTGTTGTGAGGACATGTGATAATCTGTTGTGAGGAGGACATGTGGTAATCTGTTGTGAGGAGGACATGTGATAATCTGTCGTGAGGACATGTGATAATCTGTTGTGAGGACATGTGATAATCTGTCGTGACGAGGACATGTGATAATCTGTCGTGAGGACATGTGATAATCTGTTGTGAGGACATGTGATAATCTGTTGTGAGGACATGTGATAATCTGCCGTGAGGACATGTGATAATCTGTTGTGAGGACATGTGATAATCTGTTGTGAGGACATGTGATAATCTGTCGTGAGGAAGACATGTGATAATCTGTCGTGAGGACATGTGATAATCTGTTGTGAGGACATGTGATAATCTGTTGTGAGGAGGACATGTGATAATCTGTCGTGAGGAGGACATGTGATAATCTGTCGTGAGGACATGTGATAATCTGTTGTGAGGACATGTGATAATCTGTTGTGAGGAGGACATGTGATAATCTGTCGTGAGGACATGTGATAATCTGTTGTGAGGACATGTGATAATCTGTTGTGAGGACATGTGTGTGATGATTAAGGATGTTATGATTACTTTGCACCACTAGGTGTCAGTATGATAGGCTCTGATAAGTAGGACATCCAGGAAGTAAGAACGACCATCTGAAGATAACATGTAACTTGTGCTGTGGTAGTAAAATAAAGTACTGGTGTTCATGAGCAAGGACTCAACTCATAATTGAACCACTGAACAAAACATGGTACCAGGAGTAAAAACTACATTGTGACAGGTGGCATGGATTCCTTAAAGCCACCGGAGAGTTTGAAACTAACTGGAAATGTCGACAGCAACTGGCGTACCTTCAAACAGCAGTTCCAGCTATACCTTGTGGCCTTGGGACTGGAAAACAAGTTGGATTCCAGGAAGGTAGCATTACTTCTAACAATAGCAGGCCCACAGGCCATAGAAGTGTACAATACATTTGTGTATGAAGAGGAAGCGGATAACATAAATTTGGATAAAGTGTTTGAGAAATTTGATGCTCATTGCTCTCCAAAAAAGAATGAAACATATGAGAGATATGTGTTTCGTTGTCGGATGCAACAACAAGGGGAACCTTTTGATGTTTTTCTGACTGACCTGAAGCTTAACACTTTGACTGCCAGGGGGCGTCTTTAGACGTCTTTGCTGGCGATGCTAAAGTTGCCGGGGGACGCTTTACGTCGTCTTTATATCAATATTTCAAAAATCTGCGATCTGATCCATAATGTCCCTCCGCTGGCCTGAGACACAAGTGTGATCTCCTCTCAATCCTCTAGCGGTTCAAGACCGCCATCTGGTGGCCGATCGGCAGATCGAAACCGGATGTCAACCTTTAACCCGGTAGGACTCACTCCATATGGGGTCCGGGCACTCGCTAATGTTAGAGAGACTCCGTCTTCACACAGTGAACATCGATCGCTGCAAATAACTCGAAAAAACAACATGATTTGGACGTATATATTATAATACAACCTGGAAATGGACCGACTATTTCAACATCCCATAATGGAAAACTGTCTACCCCACGCTGATCGCCCAACGGCCCGCGGAGACTGGGGTGAGTTTTAGCGTGTAATATTACCGTGTTCGACACTAACTGCTATGATGAACATTTGACCCACATTAGATGATTGGTATAACGCTGCCCACGGAATTATAAACGCCCCCTCGCCCATCCGGTCAACATCAGATGACGTGTAGTAACTTCTAGAAGTACGTCTAGTTGGAATTTTTTATATCGCCCCGATTGCCATCAAACTGTATTTCATCATCAATATAATGCATTTGGGGCTATATATCACGTTCTGGAGAAAGCTGCAGAAAGAGATGAAAACATACTTATACATTAGACCATACTTTACTATGAATATGTGAATGAAAAAGTTTAACGTTGCTACACAATGAACAATACATATAGGACTTTGAATGGGCCCTAATAATGGCAATGTAGCAATAGAATTTAAAAAGTTATAGCCCTGCAAAGAAGGGGACTTTCTCCATAGACAAATAGCGCTGGCAATCTATGGTATATCATTAATTTAACCTTAGGCAACCAAAGTGTTAAAGCACATTCATGCAACTTTTCAACACTGAGGGATTCCTTGACCAGAGACCAGATTGTTTTTGGAGTGGAGGATAAAAAGGTCAGAGAAAGGCTACTAAGGGAAACAGAGCTGACACTAGAAGGGGCCATCAAGATCTGCCATGCGAGTGAGCTGTCCCATATGCATGTGAGGACATTCGGTGAGATGGCAGCAGGCACAGAAAATGTGGGTCATGGTGCAGATGTGGGTGCCATTTCAAGCACAGGAAAAAGACACACAAAGACACGGCCTGCACAGCGGACGGACGACAGAGTGACGACAGAGTGTCCATATTCTTTTCTGTTGTTGCTGAAGGACTTGATTCACTGCTGGGTGATAAAGCCTGTGAAGACCTGGAGCTGGTGAAAAGAGTGTATCGCATCAACACAACTGTGAGTACACCAAGTGACTCTGTTGACTCAATAGTACAGAACTTTGCAGATGTCTTCAAGGGTTTTGGTGTATTGCCATTCACATATAAAATCCAGCTGAAAGCAAATGCACAGCCAGTGGTGCATGCTGCACGAAGAGTTCCGGCACCACTGAGAGACCGTGTTAAAAAAGAACTGGACAGGATGACAGTGCTGGGGGTGATACAGAAGGTAGAGGAACCAACAGAATGGGTCAATTCTATGGTGTGCGTGAAGAGAAAAAATGGTGACCTGAGAATATGTATGGACCCAAAAGATCTGAATGAAAACATAAAGCGGGAACACTACCAGATACCCAAGCGTGAGGAAATCACCAGTGAGATGGCTGGTGCCAGATACTTCACAAAGCTTGACGCATCACAAGGCTTCTGGCAGCTGAAATTGGATGAAAGCAGCACCAAGTACTGCACCTTTAATACACCTTTCGGCAGATATTGCTTCCTCAGACTGCCTTTTGGAATCTGTTCAGCATCTGAAATATTTCACAGAGCAGTGGAACACATCATCGAAGGGCTGGATGGAGTTCGAGCCTATGTTGATGACATCAACGTCTGGGGCTCCACAGTCCAAGAACACAATAAGAGACTGACCAACGTGCTGGAGAGGATACGAAAGTTTGGACTAAAGCTCAACAAGAGCAAATGTCAGTTTGGAGCTCAAGAAATCATCTTCCTTGGAGACAAGCTCTCTGCACAAGGTGTCCAGGCTGACCAGGAAAAAGTCAATGCCATACACAGCATGCCAAGGCCCACAGACAAGACAGGTGTGCTACGCATTATGGGAATGGTCAACTTCATAGGTAAATTCATTCCTAACCTATCGGCAAAGACAGCCTGTATTCGTGAGCTCCTGCATAAAGGGGATGAGTTCAAATGGGCATCCAAACATGAGCATGAGTGGCAGAGGCTCAAAGAGACACTGACAACTGCACCTGTGTTGGCATTCTATGACTCGACGAAGAGGATCAAAGTGTCGACGGATGCCTCCAAGGACGGAATTGGAGGAGTACTCCTACAGGCTGAAGGTGAGCATTGGAAACCAGTGGCCTATGCATCCAGGTCCATGACAGAGACAGAGTGTAGATATGCACAAATCGAAAAAGAATGCCTAGGGTTAGTGTTCTGAAGGATCAGATTAAACCGAATATATATATTTATTTATATATATATATTTAATTGTATTTGTATATCCCCTGATATCCCTTGTATATTCCTTGTACAATATGCATTGAATATCCCTTCTAGTCTACTGAACATCCCATAATAGTCTCCATTCTACCATTGGACGAGACCTTGGTGCCAGGTCGCCATACCCCTCAGACCAGGTTCAATCGTACCGCTCAACATGTATGGACAAGTCCTAGTTCCGCGTAGGAATATGTCTACCGCACCACTAATGGTACTATTTGTTCATAGTGCGTATATATACTGCGCTATTAAAGTAGAGCTTTCTTTTTAGTCCAGTTCCTTACCCTCCAACAGAGTGACAGACGCAAAAGCCTCCCCGCGAACCACGTGTGGGCAGTAAGGCCAATTCGGCCCAGTATCGGCATTGAGACATCGTGTATATTAATATTTGAATAGTCATATTTGGCACTATATCGTCGAGTTGGACGTATTCTATTAAGCTAATAATAGTCTATTCATATGTAGTGCCTCGTGCGGTAAGAGTTCTATAGTAATCAGCACCCCCATCGTTTCGGGCATCAGCTGGACGCTTATCCAGGGTGGTTGACCCCACGTGAAGCTGCACCCGAGGAGCTCCAGGCCAAAGAGCGAGTGGACCTGTATATTGGATTATTCTACCGACGACGGCTAGCCTTCCCCGGCTTGGATTATGCTTTGAGTACTTTGATTATTCTATGGATAAAGGCCAACACTGCGGTGTGTTGGAAATACCCCCCCCGGAGAGGACGACAGGTGAGAAGACGCTCTACACGACGAGGTCGCCTCACGTCTCTCCATCGTGGACCGGAGGACGCCGGCCACAGAGAGTCCAACTGCTTTCATCTGTGGATCGAGGATCGCTGGGCACCGGGTCGCACGACTGTGGGCTCTCCCAGGATACCCTCGGCCAGACGGGATACAGCCAGACTCTATCCCCCCCCCCTCCAGCTGTCCTACAAGCAGTCGGAACCTTCCCCTAGTGTATCCAGCTATATAATCATTCAAGTATCATTGCTATTGTTCCCTAAATATTCCAGGTTGTATATTTGCTTCCTGCGCAATCAGAGATTGGACATTCGATATTGATCTACCTACGAATACTCATTTGCCATAAAAGTGCATACTATTTCAAATCATAAATGTAATTAAGTGATCGTTGTACATACCTTTTGCTATGTATTATTATTAAACGCAGACTTTCGACTTGGTACATTTGTGTTGGATCTGTTTCATCAGGTGGGAGTGTTTATCATAATTATTTATACCTAGTACTGGGTGGCCAGAGTCTAAAGTACAAGAGGTAGTGGTAGTAAGTATCATATCTAACAATACAGTCAGGGAATTGTACCCCTCAGTTACAATTGGTCCTTCGAGCCGGAGGGTAATCAGTGTAATATTAATATGGTGTTATTAATATTAAAATGGCCTATGATGAACACTCCACGAAACGATCCTCCTAACCAACAACGCCCGCGGCGCAAACGACAGCTCCCTCAGTACCTAGAGGCTTACGCTGTCAGTCAACAACCTAGTCTTCTACCAACAGTAAACGCGGTAAAACTAGAAAGTAAAATTATGTCTAACCCTAACGACCAGGCTACCCCGACCATAGAGGCCCCTATGGGTTCTAACGTAACTGACCCAGCTCACGGTGGGGACCAGGGGGAACCAGACATGACTTTACACCCCGCCAATACCGAAGAAGTAGTCCCCGACGAGTCCCGGGAGGAAGACAACACTACCGAGAGAGAACTCGGCACGGAAGAAGATGAGGAGAGCACCGTGGAGATAGAGCTCCAAGACTCCGCACGGAGTACCCCAAGGGACGGCTCCCCTATACAACCGTCTTCTCCCAGCGAGGCAGAGAGGACACTACAGCAGGCATTCCTCGTCAGCCTGAAAGCCTCTACTGAACGCGATAGACTCCAGGGTGAACGCGATCGATTGCAGATACAGCAACGGAGCGAAGAAGAGCACATACGCCTGGAAATAAGACGCATTCAGATGGAAGAGAATATGGCAAGAGACCGGGCCGACGCCCAGCGCGCCGCCACCGGTGCCCAGAGAGAATCGGATCTCACCAAGCGCGAAGCCGAGCGCGACAGAGCACAAGCGCAACTAATAGAACAGCTGATCAGAAGGACAACACCCCCTCCCTCCACCAGAGGCTCCAGGAACTCGTCTAGACATCACTCCAGGGCGGCATCCCCTAGCCGAGTAAGCGACCCTGAACTTGACCAACAGACGAGGTTTATACCCCCCGCAGACCCCCTTCCCCAACCGGTCCAAGCGAGACCCAGCCACCGGGAAGGAGCAGCATACACTGCGGAGAGGCTAAATCAGAGACTACAAGCCCTGGATGACCTAACGGAAGACGAAGAGGAAGAGGAGGAGAACCACGCCCGACGACAGCACAGTACTCTACCGGACCAGGAGGTCCAGTACAGCCCAGGCTATACCCCCGCGGAGCTGCGCTACAGACCCCCGACGCTATTCACGGGTGAGCACGACGCACGACCCGCACCGAGGAACAGCACCTGGACCAGCGGGCCATGGTACACAGCCGGTACCAGCCCACGCCAAGGAGCAGGAGGAGACTCGCCTAGGAGGCCTCTCCCCCAACGCTCGCCGATGTATCAACAATCCGCGTCATACATTGGCACACCTATGGTACCAGACTTCACCCAGGAGAACCGGGCCCAGTATACGGAGCTCCGCATGTGTCTGGAGACAATGTTGGTGGATGTCATTGATGAACGCCATAAATACGCGATACTACTGAAGCATTTAAAGGTACCCCGCGCGCACAACATAGCGCTCGCCTACGCCACTTCCACGACCCCATACACCGCAGCGCTGGTAGCGTTGGACCAGAGATATGGACGTATATGGGATTACGTGATCCAGGAGATCAGGCACATCGACCGCCTACCCCCAGCAACAGACAATCGAGCACTGGACGACCTGTCCATCAGAGTGCAGTCCCTGGTAGGGATGCTGGGAGCGCAGAGGGAAAAGGGTAGGCATGAACTATACGCCAACTCAAATGTAGAGAGGATCTTGGAGAAGCTACCGCCCGCCCGACAGGAGCGCTTTAGGCGGCAGAGAGACCACCGAGACCCTAATGGCCCCGAACCGAACCTCCTCGATCTAGCCGACTTCCTGGCGAGAGAAGTCAGCAGCTTACGGCTAGATACATTCGGACGGAGCACCCCTGGCTCCAGAGAAGGAACCAGGAGACTAAATGATGGAAGAAGATCGGTGACTGTCATGCACCAATCGGAGTCAGTGCCAAGCAGTAGGAGCCACAGTACCCCCTCAAGAAAGGAGAAGTGGAAGATAGTGTGCCCCTACTGTGAGAAAGAACACTGGCTGTCACAATGTGACTCATTCCCCAAGATGAATGCGGAGGAAGCGAGTCAATGGATAAAGTCCAACAGACGCTGTTTTCGCTGTGCGCGATCACACATGGCAGCCGAATGCCGCTTAAAGAAAAAGTGCAGTCGGTGCGATGGAGCCCATCTGGACATACTCCACGACAGTAACAGACGGCGGCCTCCACCCGCACCATCCAGCAGCAAAGCAAGCGTCATGTACATCGACCCCGCCAGCAGCAGCGGAGCCAGAGTGCTCTTAAAGGTAGTCCGTGTGACATTGAGCTACCAGAATAAAGTCATGGACACTTACGCCGTCCTTGATGACGGGTCAGAGAAGACCCTTCTGCTCGCGTCCGCTGCGGCCCAGCTAGGGCTGCGGGGGAGCGAAAACCAAATGACAATTCGGACAATAAGAAGAGATTTGAAAACGATAAAGGGCGAGAATGTCTCATTCTCTATCGCAGCAAGCGGCCAGCCCGAGCGACGGTACAGGATTACAGACGCTTTCACCAGCCAAGAAATAGGACTCTCGCGGTACACATACCCCGTAGCCAAGCTGATGGAGAAATATGTACATCTACGCAAGCTACCGATCCCACTCATAGACGGTGCTACCCCGACACTGTTGATAGGCTCCGACCATGCAGACCTCATTGTCCCGATAGACCAGGTTCATACCGGACCCAGAGGCTGTCCTGCAGCAGTCGAGACCCGCCTAGGATGGACTCTCCAAGGCCCACTCGCCAAATCTCTCAACCGAACCACAGCCACCAGCTGTCTCCACTCCCGAGTCACAGAGGGAGACACCGCACTCCTGCAGCATGTAGAGAGGCTATGGACCTTAGAACAAATGCCCTTTAAGAACGAAAAGAAAGACATTCGCTCTAAAGACGACATCTACGCCATTAACCTCCTCGAGACGGGAACAAAGAGAGTCCCAGTCAGCGGCGTGTTGAGATACGCCACGCCACTCCTGCGGCGGGAAGGGATGCCTACCTTTCACGCAAAGAAAGACGCCACAGAGCGGTACCTACTAAACACAGAGCGGCGCTTAGCCAAGGACCCCGCCCAAGAAAGTGTATACCGCGCTGAGATTGAGAAGCTCATCACAGCGGGACACGTCACAAAGATTGACATTAAAGAGGCCGACCAGACGACTGAATCGTGGTACGTGCCCCACCACAAGGTTCATCACAACGGCAAAGACCGCATCGTGTTTAACTGCAGCTACCAGATCGGATCCCAAAATCTGAATAAAGAGCTATTGCCCGGTCCTACACTCGGCCCCTCCCTACTAGGCGTACTACTCCGCTTCCGCCAGGACAAGGTGGCTATCAGCGGGGATATCAAAGGGATGTTCCTGCAGGTGAGATTAGTAGAGGAGGACAAGCCCCTGTTGCGGTTCCTATGGAGAGAGAGGCCAGGAGATGAGCACCCAGCCATCTACCAATGGGAAGTCCTCCCTTTCGGAACTACATGCAGCCCATGCTGTGCTACATTTGCACTACAGAGACATGTCGCAGAGGACCCAGCAGCGGACAAAGAGGTCCGACACAGTGTGAAGAACAGCTTCTACGTAGATAACTGTCTACAAAGCGTTTCGACCCAGGAAGAAGCCGAGGCTCTCCTACTTAAACTCCGCGCCTCTCTGATCAAAGGCGGCTTTGATCTCAGGCAGTGGGCCAGCAGCGATCCGCACGTACTGCGCAGCCTCTCCTCCGAGGACAAGGCAGCGAGCAGCGAGACCTGGATGGCCACAATCCCAGGAGAAGCCCAAGAGATGACACTAGGACTAGTGTGGCGCTTCAAAACAGATTCGCTCCACTATAGACACAAACCCCTGACCACGGAGCAGGGAAGGTCGACGGCAATACCGACCACCAGACGGAGTGTGTACAGAACACTCGCCCGACAATATGACCCGTTAGGATGTATACTACCGTACACCACCAGGGCAAAGATGATTGTACGAGCATTGTGGGACAAGGACCAGGGCTGGGACGACCCCATTCCCGCACACCTTGCATCCACCTGGAGAGAGTGGGAGATGGAACTCCACTCACTCCCAGGCATTAATATACGCCGAAGCTACTTCCCACCCACGGTGAGGCCAGAGACATGTAAAATGGATCTACACGTCTTCAGTGACGCCTCCGAGGTCGCCTACGGATCAGTAGCCTACTTGCGGGCCCAAGAAGAGGGGGGAGAGATCTACACAGCATTCATCCTCGCCCGCTCGAGAATAGCCCCACGCAAGCAACAGTCTATCCCACGTCTAGAGCTCTGCGCAGCCCTCGCAGGAGCGCATCTAGCCACGCTCATCCAACGTGAGCTCACCATTCCGGTGCATAGAACAATCCTGTGGTCAGATTCCACGACAGTACTCGCCTGGATCAAATCGGATTCATACAAATACAAAGTCTTCGTGGGAGTCAGAGTCACTGAGATTCAAGAGTTAACCGGAGAGTTAACCGGAGAAGCAAACTGGCGCTATGTTGATACAAAACCCAACCCAGCTGACGTCATCACCCGGGGAATGTCCCTAGATGACTTAACCCGTCATAACATCTACAGTGACGGACCAGCATTCCTCAAGCTCCCGGAAGGAGATTGGCCCACGCCCACCCCGAGGGAAGCAAGTGACGAGGAGGCTGAGAATAAGAAACCCATGTTCTGTGGATTGAGCACTGTTGTCTCCGCAGACCCCAACATAGACGATTGCATTACCATAGAGAGTGCGCAGCAACGGACATTCCTGCGGCACCACCCAGAGATTAAGTCCCCCGCTGATATGTCAGCAGCTGACTACGAGGAAGCGGAACTGCTTCTACTGCAACGAGCCCAGAGAGACTCGTTCCCCGATGAACTAGACTGTCTACAGGGAGGAAAGCCCGTCCCATCAGACAGCAGATTGATTCATCTGGCCCCCGAGAGTGACACACATACCCTCATCAGAGTGGGTGGTCGCCTGCGGAGAGCCCCCAATTTACCGGATGACATTAAGTACCCGATCGTATTGAACAGCCGACACAAGGTCACAGAGCTGATTATAAAGAAATACGACGAGGATGTACACCACGCAGGAGCAGAGAGAGTCTTCGCGGAAATCAGACGTCGTTACTGGATACTTCAAGGAAGAGAGGCGGTGCGACGCTTCCAGCGAACCTGTCTAGACTGCCGAAAGTGGCGCGCGCAGCCCAGCATACCACGGATGGCTGACCTACCTCCATGTCGCCTCCGACTCGGCGACAAGCCATTCCACTCAACAGGCATGGACTGTTTTGGCCCGCTGCACATAAAGAAAGGAAGAGGCACCGAGAAGCGGTGGGGTATTGTATTCAAATGCATGACCACCAGAGCGATACATATCGAGCTCCTTCCGACCATGAGCGCAGACTCATTCCTTATGGCCTTCCGAAGATTCACATCACGGAAAGGAAAACCGTCTACATTATTGTCCGATCACGGGACAAACTTCAAAGGCGGAGAAAGAGAGCTGAGGGAGAGCTTCCAAGCTATGGGCCCAGAACTTAAGACCCACCTCGCTCCAGCCCAGATTGACTTCCAATTCAACCCCCCAAACGCACCCCACTTCGGTGGAACTTGGGAACGAGAAGTACGTTCTATAAAGACAGCCCTGTACGCAGTACTTGGGGCCCAGACTGTGGCGGAAGAAGTCCTAATGACAGTCCTCACGGAGATTGAGGGAGTATTGAACTCAAAGCCCCTCGGTTACGTTTCCAGTGATGTAGCAGATGTCGACCCAGTCACCCCCAACACCCTCCTGATGGGGCGGCTAGATCCCGCGTTACCCCAGACAATGTACCGGCCTGAAGAAGCGAACGGCCGACGAATGTGGAGGTACAGCCAAGTATTAGCCGACAAGTTTTGGAGCAGTTTCCTACTGCACTACCTACCGTCTCTACAGACCCGCCAGAAGTGGGTAAAAGAGAGAGACAATTTGACGGAAGGAACAGTCGTCATGATTATTGACCAGTCACTACCCAGAGCTATGTGGCCGGCTGGCCGCGTAAGCAAAGTGATCACCGGTGCCGATGGCAAGGTCCGAGCAGCTGAAGTACTCGTCCAGGGGCGCATTTACACCCGTCCTGTGGCGAGGCTCATAGAACTGCCCCGACTCCCAGACACAATCGATGATGACCATGACCCTATGACTTTGTGAGTTGACTGACCCTTACAGCGAACCCTTGAGTGGTAGACAGTGCGGTTAATCTGTCTCTGCTTAACTAATTGGGTTGGGACCAATTAGGGGGCGGCTGTTCTGAAGGATCAGATTAAACCGAATATATATATGTATTTATATATATATATTTAATTGTATTTGTATATCCCCTGATATCCCTTGTATATTCCTTGTACAATATGCATTGAATATCCCTTCTAGTCTACTGAACATCCCATAATAGTCTCCATTCTACCATTGGACGAGACCTTGGTGCCAGGTCGCCATACCCCTCAGACCAGGTTCAATCGTACCGCTCAACATGTATGGACAAGTCCTAGTTCCGCGTAGGAATATGTCTACCGCACCACTAATGGTACTATTTGTTCATAGTGCGTATATATACTGCGCTATTAAAGTAGAGCTTTCTTTTTAGTCCAGTTCCTTACCCTCCAACAGAGTGACAGACGCAAAAGCCTCCCCGCGAACCACGTGTGGGCAGTAAGGCCAATTCGGCCCAGTATCGGCATTGAGACATCGTGTATATTAATATTTGAATAGTCATATTTGGCACTATATCGTCGAGTTGGACGTATTCTATTAAGCTAATAATAGTCTATTCATATGTAGTGCCTCGTGCGGTAAGAGTTCTATAGTAATCAGCACCCCCATCGTTTCGGGCATCAGCTGGACGCTTATCCAGGGTGGTTGAACCCACGTGAAGCTGCACCCGAGGAGCTCCAGGCCAAAGAGCGAGTGGACCTGTATATTGGATTATTCTACCGACGACGGCTAGCCTTCCCCGGCTTGGATTATGCTTTGAGTACTTTGATTATTCTATGGATAAAGGCCAACACTGCGGTGTGTTGGAAATACCCCCCCCGGAGAGGACGACAGGTGAGAAGACGCTCTACACAACGAGGTCGCCTCACGTCTCTCCATCGTGGACCGGAGGACGCCGGCCACAGAGAGTCCAACTGCTTTCATCTGTGGATCGAGGATCGCTGGGCACCGGGTCGCACGACTGTGGGCTCTCCCAGGATACCCTCGGCCAGACGGGATACAGCCAGACTCTATCCCCCCCCCTCCAGCTGTCCTACAAGCAGTCGGAACCTTCCCCTAGTGTATCCAGCTATATAATCATTCAAGTATCATTGCTATTGTTCCCTAAATATTCCAGGTTGTATATTTGCTTCCTGCGCAATCAGAGATTGGACATTCGATATTGATCTACCTACGAATACTAATTTGCCATAAAAGTGCATACTATTTCAAATCATAAATGTAATTAAGTGATCGTTGTACATACCTTTTGCTATGTATTATTATTAAACGCAGACTTTCGACTTGGTACATTTGTGTTGGATCCGTTTCATCAGGTGGGAGTGTTTATCATAATTATTTATACCTAGTACTGGGTGGCCAGAGTCTAAAGTACAAGAGGTAGTGGTAGTAAGTATCATATCTAACAATACAGTCAGGGAATTGTACCCCTCAGTTACAGTTAGTGTTTGGCCTAGAGAGGTTTCACAGCTACATATATGGCCTACCCTCCTTCATTGTAGAGACAGATCATTGTCCTTTGGTTGCAATCATAAAAAAAAACTTAAATGAAATGTCGCCAAGGATTCAGCGCATGATGATGAAAATGCAGAGATACGACTTTGAGCTGATCTACACACCAGGAAAACACCTGATACTCTCCGATGCGCTCTCACGGGCACCCACAGGGAAAGGTGTGAGCACGACTGAAGAAGATGTTCAAAACCATGTCAACATGGTGGCTGCTGCGCTTCCTATATCAGACACAAAGTCCAGACAAATAGCTGAAGAAACAGCAAAAGACACAGAGCTGCAATGTATCATTGGAAACATGCAAAATGGATGGCCTGTAGGTTCCTGTCCACTGTTCCACGACATCAGAGGTGAACTGAGTGTTGTTGATGGACTGTTGCTAAGGACAAATAGAATTGTCATTCCACAAGAATTGAGAAGGGACATACTACAGAGGATCCATGAAGGTCATCTCGGTGTCGAGAAATGCAAGAGAAGAGCGAGAAACGCAGTCTTCTGGCCTGGGATCAACAAAGACATTGAGAGACTGATAAGTGGATGTGAAACATGCCAGAGACATAGGAACAAGCAAACCAAAGAGCCTATGATGGTAGCTGATGTCCCAACAGCACCATGGGATAAAGTAGGAATGGATTTGTTTCATCTCAAGGGTAAAGACTATGTAGTGGTCATTGACTATCACTCAAACTTCCCTGAAATGGCATTGCTATCAAATACATCATCAACCTGTGTTATAACACATACAAAATCGATCTTCGCCAGACACGGCATACCAAACACAGTGGTGAGTGACAACGGGCCATGCTTTAAGAGCAGAGAGTGGCAGGAATTTGCAAAACGGTACGGCTTCAAGCATGTGACATCCAGTCCTCTGTATGCACAGTCAAATGGAAAAGCTGAAAAAGGAGTCCACATCCTCAAGCAGCTCCTGAAGAAAGCTGCTGACAGTGACTCAGATCCCTACCTTGCTCTTCTGAGCTACAGAGCATCACCCCTCGCTTGCGGACTGTCACCTGCTGAGCTGCTGATGAATCGAAAGCTGCGTACCACACTGCCGAGTTACTCAAAGAAAAAGAAACATCCAAAGTTGGAACAAAAGCTACAACAACAGAAGATGAAACAGAAGTCATTCTATGACAGAACAGCCAGGCAGCTTCCACCACTATCAAGCAACGATACAGTTAGGATTGAAGATCCTGATGGATGGAAGACAAACGCCACTGTTCTTCAAGAAGTAGCTTCACGGTCTTTCACTGTGAGAACAGAGGAAGGTCATATCTTCAGACGTAACCGTCGCAGTCTTCTGAAAACACAAGGGACTGTTCGAGAGCTCAGTGAAGCCCACACTGAGTCTGAGTCCGTCTCTCCACCTCTGACAGACTATAACCCTGACAACAGTCCAGGTGAACCTGTCTTAAGAAGAAGTGCAAGAGAAATCAGAAAGCCTGAAAGACTGGATTCGTAAAAAATGAAGAAAGCAAAAATGAAAAAAAAAAAAATAGAAAAAGTGTGATAGAAAGATTTTATATATATAGTGTAGTATGTATTAATTGTGTTAATATGGTAATTGGTTAAAATGATGTGTTAAAGAAAAAATTGTTAAGATACCTGACACCTGTAATTTAGTTTTTCTACCGTTTACAGAGAAAGGGGGATGTGATGATTAAGGATGTTATGATTACTTTGCACCACTAGGTGTCAGTATGATAGGCTCTGATAAGTAGGACATCCAGGAAGTAAGAACGACCATCTGAAGATAACATGTAACTTGTGCTGTGGTAGTAAAATAAAGTACTGGTGTTCATGAGCAAGGACTCAACTCATAATTGAACCACTGAACAAAACAATGTGATAATCTGTTGTGAGGACATGTGATAATCTGTTGTGAGGACATGTGATAATCTGTTGTGAGGAGGACATGTGATAATCTGTCGTGAGGACATGTGATAATCTGTTGTGAGGAGGACATGTGATAATCTGTTGTGAGGACATGTGATAATCTGTCGTGAGGAGGACATGTGATAATCTGTCGTGACGAGGACATGTGATAATCTGTCGTGAGGACATGTGATAATCTGTCGTGACGAGGACATGTGCTAATCTGTCGTGACGAGGACATGTGATAATCTGTTGTGAGGAGGACATGTGATCATCTGTCGTGAGGAGGACATGTGATAATCTGTTGTGAGGACATGTGATAATCTGTTGTGAGGAGGACATGTGATAATCTGTTGTGAGGACATGTGATAATCTGTTGTGAGGATATGTGATAATCTGTTGTGAGGACATGTGATAATCTGTCGTGACGAGGACATGTGATAATCTGTCGTGAGGACATGTGATCATCTGTCGTGACGAGGACATGTGATAATCTGTCGTGAGGAGGACATGTGATAATCTGTTGTGAGGAGGACATGTGATAATCTGTCGTGAGGACATGTAATAATCTGTCGTGACGAGGACATGTGATAATCTGTCGTGAGGACATGTGATAATCTGTTGTGAGGACATGTGATAATCTGTCGTGACGAGGACATGTGATAATCTGTTGTGAGGAGGACATGTGATAATCTGTTGTGAGGACATGTGATAATCTGTTGTGAGGACATGTGATAATCTGTCGTGAGGAGGACATGTGATCATCTGTCGTGAGGAGGAGGTGTAATAATCTGTTGTGAGGACATGTGATAATCTGTTGTGAGGACATGTGATAATCTGTCGTGACGAGGACATGTGATAATCTGTCGTGAGGACATGTGATAATCTGTTGTGAGGAGGAGGTGTAATAATCTGTCGTGAGGACATGTGATAATCTGTTGTGAGGACATGTGATAATCAGTCGTGAGGACATGTGATAATCTGTTGTGAGGAGGACATGTGATAATCTGTCGTGACGAGGACATGTGATAATCTGTCGTGAGGAGGACATGTGATAATCTGTTGTGAGGACATGTGATAATCTGTTGTGAGGAGGACATGTGATAATCTGTTGTGACGAGGACATGTGATAATCTGTTGTGAGGAGGACATGTGATAATCTGTTGTGAGGAGGACATGTGATCATCTGTTGTGAGGACATGTGATAATCTGTTTTGAGGAGGACATGTGATCATCTGTTGTGAGGACATGTGATAATCATACAAGGTACCAACGTGTTCTGTGTCTCAAGGGCTCCAGGCTGTTTCATTGTGCTTGTTTGTCAACTGACAATTAGGAATGTGTTGACAGACAAACATAACACGTTGACAAACATTATAAACTTGTTAACACTTTAACTGCCGAGGTTAAATTCATGATATACCATCCGTTGCCAGCTCTATTTAACATGGAGAAGTTCCCCTTCTTTGCAGGGCTATAACTTTTTAAATTCTATTGCTAGATTGCCATTATTAGGGCCCATTCAATGTCCTATATGTATTGTTCAGGGTGTAGCAACGTTAAACTTTTTCATTCACATATTCATACTAAAATATGGTCTAAAGTATAAGTATGTTTTCATCTCTTTCTGCAGCTTTCTCCAGAACGTGATTTATAGCCCCAAATGCATTATATTGATGATGAAATACAGTTTGATAGCGATCTGTGCGAGATCAAAAATTTCAATTGGACGTACTTCTAGAATTTACTACACGTCATCTGATGTTGACCGGATGGGCGAGGGGGCGTTTATAATTCCGTGGGCAACGTTATACCATTCATCTAATGTGGGTCATATGTTCATCATAGCAGTTAGTAAAGAACACGTTAGAATATAACGCTAAAACTCACCCCAGTCTCCTCGGGCCGTTGGGCGATCAGTGTGGAGTAAACAGTTTTCCATTATGGGATGTCGAAATACCCGATCTATTTCCAGGTTGTATAATAGTATATACGTCCAAATCATGTTGTTTTTTCGAGTTATTTCCACCGATCGATGTTCACTGTGTGAAGACTGAGTCTCTCTAACATTAGCGAGTGCCCGGACCTATGGAGTGAGTCCTGCCGGGTTAAAGGTTGACATCCGGTTTTTCGATCTGCCGATCGGCCACCAGATGGCGCTCTTGAACCGCTAGAGGATTGAGAGGAGATCAGAACTGTGTGTCAAGGCTGCAGAGGGGAAATATGATTCCGATCACAGATTCTTGAAATATTGATATCAAAGACGAGTTCCGGCGTCCGCGGCAACTTGAGCATGGCGGGGAATGACGAGTTCCGGTGTTTTCGGCAGTTAAAGTGTTAACAGACAAACATAACATGTTGACAAACATTATAAACATGTGTTGGACGACAAAGATAACACGTTAACAGACAAACATAACATGTTGACAGACAAACATAACATGTTGACACACAAACATAACATGTTGACAGACAAGCATAACATGTTGACAGACAAACATAACATGTTGACAGACAAACATAACATCTTGACAAACATAACATGTTGACAGACAAACATAACATGTTGACAGACAAACATAACATGTTGACAGACAAACATAACATGTTGACAAACATAACATGTTGACAGACAAACATAACATGTTGACAAACATAACATGTTGACAGACAAACATAACATGTTGACAAACATAACATGTTGACACACAAACATAACATGTTGACACACAAACATAACATGTTGCCAGACAAACACTACAGACATGTTGCCAGACACACCATGGAGAATGGGGTATTTGTGCTCTTTGGTTTCATCCATTGTTTTCAAGGTAAATGTGATCATAATCTGTGATATGGATTTCCGGTGGTATCGCCCTACTTCATCCTGTAACTGTGTGTCTATGGATGTGTGTATATAATGTGTGTGTCTGCTGTGTTTGTGGATGTGTGTATATAATGTGTGTGTGTGCTGTGTTTGTAGATGTGTGTATATAATGTGTGTGTGTCTGCTGTGTTTGTGGATGTGTGTATATAATGTGTGTGTGTCTGCTGTGTTTGTGGATGTGTTTACCGTAAATCCTCAAATATAAGACGGGTCTTCTATTTACCTCAGCTGCAAAGAGCACCAGGCCTTTATTAGAGAGAGGCTTATATAAGAGGCGGGCCTTAATTTAAAAAAATGACACTCATGGACAATCCCTTCATTTTCAGACTTTTATTGCATTATTATTATTATTATTATTATTATTATTATTATTATTATTATTATTATTATTATTATTATTATTATTATTATTATTATTATTATTATTATTATTATTATTATTATTATTATTATTATTATTATTATTTATATTTTTTAATACGTACATTGTCTGTCTACATTTATTTAGACTAGCATTGGTATTTAAATATTGAGTTCAGTTGAGTAATTGTGGGATTAACGTAATTCACACACTGAAGTTGGAACTGTCTATACTAGGTTGTGGGGTCCGGGGATGGTTTAGCATGTGGTACCTTCTCGACTTCCTCCGTCGAATCGAGTTGTTTACATGCAGTAGCTTTAGCTACTAACACTGTCATAGCATCATGATCTCTAATGTGTCAACTGGACAACGCCAGCCTCTCCTGCCAACACCATATAGATAGCGAACATTAACGTTAGCAAACAAAGTCAACGTCATCCAGCTGACACCACATATCTAGATATTATGACAACGTTAGCTAGCGGCTAGCGCTAAAGCTAACCAGAGGGAAACGTTAATGTACGGTAGTCAGTGTAGCGGGAGGCAGCACTTGATTTCCATTGGCAAGAGTTTATCTCATTCTATATCACGGCATAAAAAATAAAAAAAATACTTTTTTTGCGACCTTATAATAGAGACCGGCCTGTGTTTGTCTAAATGCATCAAACCCCCCGGCCATTATGAGAGGCCCCTCCTTTATCGGAGGTCCCTCCTCTATTTGAGGATTTACGGTATATACTGTGGATGTGTGTATACACTATATGTGTGTCTGCTGTGTTTGTGAATGTGTGTATATACTGTGTGTGTGTCTGCTGTGTTTGTACATGTGTGTATATACTGTGTGTGTGTGTCTGCTGTGTTTGTGGATGTGTGTATATACTGTGTGTGTGTCTGCTGTGTTTGTGGATGTGTGTATATACTATGTGTGTTTGTGGATGTGTGTATACGGTGTGTGTTTGTGGATGTGTGTATATACGGTGTGTGTTTGTGGATGTGTGTATATACGGTGTGTGTCTGTGGATGTGTGTATATACGGTGTGTGTCTGTGGATGTGTGTATATACGGTGTGTGTTTGTGGATGTGTGTATATACGGTGTGTGTTTGTGGATGTGTGTATATACGGTGTGTGTCTGTGGATGTGTGTATATACGGTGTGTGTTTGTGGATGTGTGTATATACGGTGTGTGTCTGTGGATGTGTGTATATACGGTGTGTGTCTGTGGATGTGTGTATATACGGTGTGTGTTTGTGGATGTGTGTATATACGGTGTGTGTCTGTGGATGTGTGTATATACGGTGTGTGTCTGTGGATGTGTGTATATACGGTGTGTGTTGTGTTTCAGGGCCTCTGGGGGACGTGGGGTTCCCAGGCCCTGCTCTGCCCATCCCTGGAGACCTGGGGGACAACGGGCTCCCTGGCTTCCCAGGCCTGAAGGGGGAGAAGGGGACGTCTGGAGCCCCTGGGCTGCCTGGCATCGCTGGGTTACCAGGAGGAAAAGGTAACGTGATGTCACTCACCTCTCCTCTTTATTAACGTGATGTCACTCACCTCTCCTCTTTATTAACGTGATGTCACTCACCTCTCCTCTTTATTAACGTGATGTCACTCACCTCTCCTCTTTATTAACGTGATGTCACTCACCTCTCCTCTTTATTAACGAGATGTCACTCACCTCTCCTCTTTATTAACGTGATGTCACTCACCTCTCCTCTTTATTAACGTGATGTCACTCACCTCTCCTCTTTATTAACGTGATGTCACTCACCTCTCCTCTTTATTAACGTGATGTCACTCACCTCTCCTCTTTATTAACGAGATGTCACTCACCTCTCCTCTTTATTAACGAGATGTCACTCACCTCTCTATACTGAACACTGTGACCTCATTTTTTTACTTCTAATTTACATGCTATACTATGTTATTTTATTTCATACTTATCTTGTCTTGCACAGTCTCTGGAGCGTAACAGTAAGAAGCATTTTGTATAAAAGTATTCTGTACTTCTGTACGACAACTATTAAAGAAACTTGAACTTGAAACTCTCCTCTTTATTAACGAGATGTCACTCACCTCTCCTATTCTTTATTAACCTCTTCCACCCGTGCGGTCCGGTACCGGACCGCAAATGACATCATGTCATAAATCATTCTCTCTAGACTGTCTGACATAATTATCATTTTTTTTTTTTTTTCAAACGTATTCAAGAGTAAACATCCTAACCATGTCACAACAGCAGTCGCTGAATGATGACGATTGTAGTCATTATGAGAAGAGGAATTTCTAAAAACTACACTACCCAACAGATTCTAGCTTCCTGCAAGCAAATGACTTGTGTATGAATCTTTTTCATTTATCTTATTTCTCGGGATTATATACCACAAAACTGAACCTTATTGGAGCGCAGTTAGTTTGTCTCCCCTATTGTGAACATTTAGCAACCATCCCTGTTCAAATCAGTTTCAAAATGGCGGAGCTGTTGCAAGAATAAAAAACCTACTGTACATACAGTAGATTTCATTCTCTGTTCTTCATGCACGCCTGGTGATAATAAATCCAAATTGAACTCTCCCATTTGAAAGAGAAGATTTGGCCTAATCCATAGATGTGCGAGTTGGCTATAATAAGGTAATTTATAGGCCTTTATTTTTTATCCACTTTTTCTCCTTATTTTCATCCCAATTTTGTATTTCCAATTCTCCCCTCCCCTGTCTTGAACGTTGCTCGACTATGCTCCCCACTGGTCGGTTGTAGGGAGGATAGAAGCCTTGCATCACGTGTCCCCTCCGGTACACGAGGAGGCAGCCTGTCACATCTTTTCACCTGCCAGCGCGGACTCTCAGTGGCGAGGTGTAACGCATGGGAGGCTCACACTACCCCCGCTACTTCCTGTCTCTGCTGTGCAGGCGTCCCCCAACCAACCTGTAGGAGTCGCTGTCCACAACGTCCAAATCCTCACCCATCGACTTCCACCCTCTAACTCTGCCAATTGAGTTAGTATGACGGCTGGCCCAAGCCGGAGGCAATGCTGACACCCGGATTCGAGACCGGAGTCTCTTGCATTGGTGACGAGCGCAATCTCCGCTGCGCCACCCAGCCGCCCTTAGGCCTCATATTCTATATTCTATAATAATATTTCAAATTGCATGGGTCCGGATGGCAGAATTCAGTACTGTATCTACAAAACCTTCTGTTTAATCATCTTCCCTTTATT
The DNA here is from genome assembly GCF_963971535.1 of Notolepis coatsorum. Classification (NCBI taxonomy): domain Eukaryota; kingdom Metazoa; phylum Chordata; class Actinopteri; order Aulopiformes; family Paralepididae; genus Notolepis; species Notolepis coatsorum. Next base: position 252,462,404 of record NC_140165.1, on the reverse strand, counting down.
AATTTCCTTAGATTTTTTTACACGTGATCTCAAGAAGGTACTGAACGAGTGTGTGTGTGTTCCCCTGTGTGTGTGTGTGTGTGTGTATGTTCCCCTGTGTGTGTGCGTTCCCCTGTGTGTGTGTGTGTGTGTGTGTGTGTGTGTGTGTGTGTGTGTGTGTGTGTGTGTGTGTGTTCCCCTGTGTGTGTGTACCAGGTGAGTGGGGGGCCCTTGGGGTCATGGGGTTCCCAGGTCATAAGGGCCCTACAGGGGTCTGTGGTCAGCCCGGGACCAACGGGAACACGGGAGAGTCGGGGCCGACAGGTGGGTTCCTGTGGTTCTACCACATGTTCTGTATTTTTATACCAAGTGCAATGGAGCAAAAGAGTGCAAATGGAACAGTAAAGTGCAATAGTAATATACAATGTACAGGTGATTAAACTGATTAAACTACATATATACATTACTACTACATACTGTATAGTGCTAATCAGATGTATGTACAGAGTTGTAGTGTTAATATGTACAGTGATACAGGTATAAAGACACTATGGTAGTAAAAGTCATACTGGCCAGCAGCGTAACTAGTAAGAGTAGATAAGGGATATGTACAGATATAGACATAGTATCTACAGATGTGTAAAAAGGATTATATGCAGCTATGTACAGACAGATGTGTGTATTATATATAATAATGGTATTAATACATAAATATGGTATATATAGCATTATTGTACATGGTATCATACAGAGTTATATGCAGATGTATAAGTAGGTATATAGAAGGATTATATGCAGGTATATTCACACAGATATGGAAATATATATGTGGTAAATATAAATATATAAATGTATATGTACGATATATACAGCACTATTGTACATGCTATCATACAGAGTTATATGGGTAGACTACAGCTCTTGTACACACGTGTTGGCAATACCAATACATGTTCAAGAGGTCATTATCTAGTATGCAGATTATATTTTTAAATGTATTTGTTTACCTTTCATCACAGGTTATTGAGTCATTATCTGTCCAGGCTGGTGAGGCATGGGGGGTTCATTCATTCATTCTTATTTCTGCTGACGCTCGTCCTCTCCTCCCTCCCCCACAGGTGTGAAGGGAGAGCCAGGGCAGGTGATAATACCTGTACTACGGCCTCCTATGGCAGGGCTTCCTGGAGACTCTGGCCTCCCTGGTGAGACCGGCTTCATTGGATCCCTAGGACCCAACGGCAAGGAGGGCCCCAGAGGTAAAGAGGGGTGGTAGTGGTCAGGGGCGGAGCTAGGGGGTGGCTACCTGGGCTCAAGCCCCGGATGTATTCTGAAAAGCCCTGAATCTATTTTAAAAAAAATACATTTTTTTTTTTTTTTTTACAGTTCATCATTGTTACATGAAAATATGTTTGCACCAGATTTAGCAGAAGCTAATTTCCATCTGTGGTCTATCCAGCTGCTAACTGTATTTGAGTGAGTTAAGTCTTGGTGTTATGGTAGACTCAGACCTAAGCTTTAAATCACAATCAACAAGTTGACAAAAACTTAATTCTTCCACCTTAGAAACATAGCTAAAGTACGGCCATTTATAAATCAAAAGGACGCTGAAAACCAGATCCATGCCTTTATCTCAAGCCAACTCGACTACTGTAATGCACTCCTTACCGGCCTCCCGAAGAAATACGATGATAACTATTTTATTGCAATGCACTATTGCATTATTTTATTCTATTTGACTAACTATTTTATTGCACTGCACTATTTTACTTTGTATCAGTGAATCATAGACGCCTGGCCATAAGAGCATTCGGAGCATCTCTGCTCTCCCACTATTGAACTTGGGGGAGCAAAGGTATGATCTTGCTCCACCACTTTTTGATTATATGAAAAATATGATATATCCCCCCCCAATATATAAATCTAACCATAACTACGTTATGGTTAACTGAGTTTTATAGTGAAAAGAGCAGCTTTATTGGTCAAGATTGAAGGCTCTATATTGCAGGAAATTGCACGTACAGGTTCATTAAATTAAAAAAAAATCTGTCGTGGAGGGGGTTGTGCCGGACCCCCTCCAAACCACCCATTGCCTGCCCAAAAAAAATAAAAAATTAAAAAAAAATATTAAAAAAAAAATAAAAAATAAAGGGGGGGGGGGCCCATCTGGGCTAAGCCCCGGATCTCCTACAATCCTAAATCCGCCCCTGGTAGTGGTTATAGTAGTAGTAGTAGTAGTAGTAGTAGTAGTAGTAGTAGTAGTAGTAGTAGTAGTAGTAGTAGTAGTAGTAGTAGTAGTAGTATTAGTAGTAGTAGTAGTAGCAGCAGCAGTAGTAGTAGTAGTAGTAGTAGTGTAATAATATTAGTTGTTGTAGTAGTAGTAATAGTAGTATTAGTAGTAGCAGTACTAGTAGTAGTAGTAGTAGTAGTAGTAATAGTAGTAGTAGAAGTAATAGTAGTAGTACTAGTAGTAATAGTAGTAGTAATAGTAGTAGTAATAGTAGTAGTAGTACTAGTAGTAATAGTAGTAGTAGTAGTAGTAGTAGTAGTAGTAGTAGTAGTAGTAGTAGTAGTAGTAGTAGTAGTAGTAGTAGTAGTAGTAGTAGTAATGAAGCATATAGATCAGAATATAGTGTTTCCAATTTTCAAGTTTATTTAAGCGTGTTTTATGCAAGTTGGAAGCGAAAAGTGTGACATGACTTCTGACAAAGCCCTTCATTGCATTCCACAGAACTCTAGGGTCTTCCACTAATTGTTATGGGAAATGTTAAAGGACAAAAAGATGAGCCGTTTGTATAAATCATTCTGAGTCGTTATTAATAATAGAAAACAGTTTATTTCACTGTGGCCACAATGAAAGGACAGTTTACAGACAGATACATCATGTTCACACACTAGCGTCTGGCCATAAAGTGACCCAGAGGTCTGGGCAGAACAGAGTTTATACACACTTGCAAGACGTAACATTATACACCAGATATGATGATGAAAGTAATAGTATAAACAAACTGGGCTCTCAGTAGGGGAGTAATAACACGACCTTGCTTTGACTAGCTGGGTACTTTGGACCTTTTAAAGAGACACACACACATTATACTAGCTGGCCATAACCAGTCAAGCTGTACAAAGATAAAATGATATCTCAACACAGATCTATAATGACATGATGATATTTTTCTACGACACAATGTAAAAAATTTCGTTCGTTTTTCTCCGAATTCTGTACAACAGTCTTCGTTTTTTAGCAAGGATGAATTAAACCGCCATCTGGGGGCTCTTGTGGTTAGCTTGCCAAACGATGCTGTAAAAGAAATCCCTTTGTGATCCGAGAGGGCTAAGGGAACTAGCCAGACATCGAAATTATCAAACAAATTAGGAGACGAGAATAAGTAGTCAATCCTAGAAAAAGGTTTGTGTCTGGCTGAAAGGCAAGAGTAGTCCTTTAATGTAGGGTTGATCTTTATCAGATTTATTTGGCGTAGCCCCGATGTCATTGCGCGTACCCCAGTTTGGGAATAGCTGGTCTAATGCAAGCGAAAGTCAGAGAAAGTCATCAGCACCTTGGACAGTTCCCGGAGTTGGGCCGTGCACAGGCCTTCTGAGCTCAAAATAATGACTGACTTGCTCCCGTTCCTGTCTCTTTTGAGGAAGTCGATGGTGATGTTATTACCACTTGCCCAGCTATTGGAACAGTTCAATGGCTTTTCTCCACCGCGTTCAGCAAATCGTTCGTTGGATTGGCATGTCTAATAATGCTGTTTTTCTGAATACCGGTAGATGTAGTGGGGCGACAGTGGCTCAGGGTCGTCTGGCAATGCGGAGGTTCCCGGTTTGATTCCCGCTCCTCCCGGGCAGCATGTCAATGTGTCCTTGAGCAAGACACTTAACCCCTAATTGCTCCCGATGAGCAGGTTGGCACCTTGCATGGTTGCCTCCGCCGTCTGTGTGTGAATGTGTGAGTGAATGGGTAAAAATGTGAGTAACAAATTGTAAAGCGATTTGGATAAAAGCGCTATATAAAAAAGCAGCCAAAAGAAAGCAGCCAGGTAGGCCCGTCCTCTTTATCTATCCACTCGTTTATGGTTAACGGGTATGTTAAATCAAACATAACGCGGAATAGGTCATGTTGACACAGTTTGATGAATGGCAGTTGAAACTTTCTACAACATTCTAAAGCCAGCGCAGTGGTATATTCATGGTGATTTAACTGTGAGTGTATCATGAATATACTCACTGTTTAGAACGCTCTCGACATAATCACAATGCGTGGTCGGAACTACCTGTTTCATACCTAACAGTCACCGCTTCACACCGCTCTGTTCTCTGTGTCCTCAGGGCGCAGCGGCCCTCTGGGTATCTCTGGGTTTCCAGGCCCCCAGGGGCCAGACGGGCCGGGCGGAGCCCAGGGAGACACAGGGCCACAGGGGGAGAGAGGAGTCCTCGGCCCCCAGGGTGAGTCCTCCTCCTTCACACTCCTACATCTTCATGTTTATGACATCACTACCATCTGACACTGTGATTGTTATTTGTGTATTGTTATTCTGTATATTGTAACATTGTCTTATTGTATAGTATTTTATGTTTCTGTATAGTATTTTATGTTTCTTGTATAGTATTTAATGTTTCTGTATAGTATTTAATGTTTCTTGTATTATTACTTGTGTGATTTTATTACTGCACCTTAACACATCCGGGGCCATTGGGGGCCGTCTAATCTCACGCTAAATGGCCAGCATTTCAAAACAGACAGAGATTGTATGTGAGGCTGTTTGTAGAGCTAAATCTATACTTTATAGTATTGCTATCTGTCCATTCTCATTGTCAATTGAGACCATAAACCATCCCTTCAAAATGGCTTAAAGAAATAATTTTTTCATCAATACGTTCTCATTTTATAGCCTCGTGAATATAAGCGTTATATGGGATTTGGACTAGTATATTTCCTGGAAGGCGAGATACAGGGCGCTAAGCTAATAACATTAAATCGAACAGTGTTTTGGCACTACAGAAGCTGGAGCTAAAACGCAAAATGCATATTGTCGGTATTCATGGTCCACCATGAATGCATGAAGGGGGGGGGGGGGTGGGGGACGTCGTTTCTGATTATTGATTACCAATAACCGCGTTAGCCTCAGTAGCCACATTCGCTGATCGGCTGGTTGGCTAACAAAGCAAGGCCTGATCAGTGTGTAATTTATGTGAAAAAGATCTTACCGTGGGCCGGTTGGATCCCCAAAAGGATTTCCCAGTTATCGATCGCCATCTGGTAGATCGATATGTCCATTGGCTGATGATATATTCCTTTACTGCATAGTGAATTCGGCGTTGCAAAAGGTATTCCAAGCTACAGGCTACACATATAGAATCCAGCTAACTGGAAACTCCATTGAAAGTCAAAAAAATAAGGCACCGTTCTGCCACAGGGAACACTGCATTATCGAGACAGCGCCCCTAAGAGGATCTGGCCGGTAATGCACTTTTCAGAATTTGAAGAGTGGGGTAAATCTGCAGTGCTGCTCGGTGACATTCAGTGGTGCAGTCGTAATATGGGCCAAGGCCAAACGCCACGTGCACGTGCGCTCCCGTGCATGCGCGCGCGTGCACGCGCATACATGTCTCTCTCCTCTTTCATGAGGCGGAGCTGGGGACGAGACGGGCGGTCTTTTGTCACATAACACACGCCCAACACTCCACACACACACACACACACACACACGCACACACACACAGACACACACACACACACACACACACACACACACACACACACACACACACACACACACACACACACACACACACACACACACACACACACACACAAACACACACACACAGTCTAGGTGATAAGTGCCGGCCGGGGTATACGGCGCGACGAGTAATTTTTGTGTCGTCGCGCCGTATAGGCACCCCGGCCGGCACTTATCACCTAGACTTTGCATAATAATAGGATGCGCGCACTTCTGCCTCAGTGACGTAGCCTAAACGTCGTTTGACCGCGTATGCCCACCACTGCATACCTGGTGACATTGAGTAGGTTATTACAATGGAATAAAAGCCAAAACAACCTTGCCACGTGGTCGGGCGGGAATGTGTTAAGTTTGAGTCCCAAATCTTGTTGTATACAAATATAATGACAATAAAGTACAATCTAATCTAATCACCATTATATTATAATACCAATACTTTCCATTAAGATATTTAGCAAATCCAAGTGTTTTGCAATGTTGATTATTTACAAAAAAAACAATAGGAACTTATAAATCATGCTTATTCCTAGTGGTCCTAGTATTAGTACAGTAGTATTATTACTAGTATGTACTGACATCTGCATGTATCGGTCCTAGTAGTAATAATAATAATAATAACTTTATTTGTATAGCACTTTTCATACAGAAGTTGCAGTTCAAAGTGCTTCACAACAGTAAAAAATACAGGCATAAGCGAGCATAAAAAAATTAAATACAAAGAGATAGAGAGGTAGCAAGGTAAGGCAAATCACAGTTCTTCAGTAATACAAATAATAAAATAGAATAGATTAGACAGATTAGAGTAAAAAGTAGTAGCAGTACAGTAGTATTATTATTAGTATGTCCTGACATCTGCCTGTATCTCTGTATCCTAGTGGTCCTAGTAGTAGTACAGTAGTATTATTATTAGTATGTCCTGACATCTGCCTGTATCTCTGTATCCTAGTGGTCCTAGTAGTAGTACAGTAGTATTATTATTAGTATGTCCTGACATCTGCCTGTATCTCTGTATCCTAGTGGTCCTAGTAGTAGCACAGTAGTATTAGTAGGGATGTCCGATATATTGGCATTCAAATGTAATATCGTAAATGATCGGTATCGGTTTTAATTTTAATTTTTTTTAACCTTTATTTACCCAGGCAAGCAAGTAAGAACAAATTCTTATTTTATTTATTGTCAAAAGTATGCATAATGTTGTGTTAATTCCACGACAAGAGATATGTAATGTTAATTACCTGAAATTATTCCGTTTTTTTGGGGGGGTTGATATCGGTATCGGAAATTAACACTTTCAGTGCCACCAGGTGGCGCCAGACTTAGTGCTTGAATGCCACCATCCACTTTAATGTTAACGTTAATATCGCCTAATCTATGTTTTAAATTATGGCTATGTGTATAATCTGCCCGTCGCTTATCAAAGAATCATTTTCCAGTCAGTGCTGTCAAGGCAGATTGGTTTTTTATCGCTTCATTTCCGTTTGAGAGCATTTTGAAAAGCACCCGTTTTGAGGTAAAAAACAGCCCATTCTGGCCATTCTGTGATAATCGTCTTTCACTGGAATATTCCAGAACGTTGATATTTGTCGGCCTATTTATGAATCGTTTTCAAATAAACGCTAGATGATCAATATTATACGTACACGCACGCCCATTCGAGCCGCATGCTGATAATAGCCGTTTTCATTTCCTCATGGACTTTACAGTGAAACCGATAGAGCACATTTCACAAAACAGCTTATATCTTCATCAAAACGAGTCTGATTATCCTAACACTGATAACATAGATTCCTTACCTGACATCAGATGGTATCCAACTGGTATATTCCAATTCCACATCTGATCGCCGGCGGCTCTCGGGTAGACTAGGGTAGGCTTGCGTGATGCAATTAGGATTTCAGATCGCTAAAAAAATTTAAAATTTAAAATTCCGAGAAATCTTGTGAGTGGCTTTCAACGTAACTATTATAAATCTCGTATAAAAACTCGTGAGTGGCAATCAAAGTGTTAAGAGTTGGACAATATCGGTATATCTGATATCGGTAAAAAAGCCAATATCGAACATCCCTAATTATTAGTATGTCTTGGCCTCTGACCTGTATCTCTGTATCCTAGGTGAGCCTGGGCCATCTGGAGACCCTGGCAGCCCTGGACCAATCAAATCCGTAAACTCTGGCTTCCTGTTGGTGGTGCACAGCCAATCAGAATCAATTCCCTCCTGCCCGGAAGACATGACCGCCCTCTGGGAGGGCTACAGTTTATTATACCTGGAGGGGCAGGAGAAGGCACACACCCAGGACCTTGGTACACACACACACACACACACACACACAGGACATAGGTACACACACACACACACCGAGGACCTAGGTACACACACACCCAGGACCTAGGTACACACACACACACACACACACACATTTTAATACTTTATTTGGTTCCACAAATTATATTACATAAACAGGGAATCAAATGTATCGGGGCCAAGCAGCACTGAACACTTAAGGGACACATAGCACCTCCTTCTCCACGTGGCTAAGCTGCCAATAATAGCTGAGACAGAGCAATATTTGGCAATTTGTTTGGCTTTTCTTTTAGACATTGCAGCAATTCTCAGACCGGTCATGGCGCATTTGTGTACATGGCCAAGACTTCCGAACACAAGTACACTATATCTACACCTATACCCAAGGTCAGCCATCACACTGAGCAGTGGTTGGTATTTGATATACTTGTCCCGGAAGGCCTGGTCCATGTACAGATCAAAGGTACAGCCTACTTCTATGACCAGCACCTCCCTGTGGCTGGTGTCAACAAAAACAACGTCCGGTGTATTTGGTATGTTAGCAAAAACATCGTTGGTAAGGCCAAACCACTCTGGTTTCACTCTGGCATGTTTGTACATTGCTGCACTAGATGGTGATATGTTCCGTACCACATCAGACACAGGTACACACACACAGGACCTAGGTACACACACACCCAGGACCTAGGTACACACAAAATCTACACCCTGTGTACATATATAATAAAGTGGCTCTGGAGGTAGAGCAGTCGTCTGGTAATCCAGAGGTTCCCAGTTCGATTCCCGCTCTTCCTTGAGCAAGTAACTTAACCCCTAATTGCTCGTTGGCAGGTTGGAACTGTGCATGGTTGCCTCCACCGTCGGTGTGTGAATGTGTGTGTAAAATGTGAGGAACAAAACTACACCCTGTATACATAATACAACTACACTCTGTATACATAATAAAACTACACCCTGTATACATAATAAAACTACACCCTGTATATATAATAAAACTACACCCTGTATACATAATAAAACTACACCCTGTATACATAATAAAACTACTCCCTGTATACATAAAAAACTACACCCTGTATACATAATAAAACTACACCATGTATACATATATAATAAAACTACACCCTGTATACATAATAAAACTACACCCCGTATACATAATAAAACTACACCCTGTATACATAATAAAACTACACCCTGTATGTATACATAAAACTACACCCTGTATACATAATAAAACTACACCCTGTATACATAATAAAACTACACCCTGTATATATAATAAAACTACACCCTGTATACATAATAAAACTACACCCTGTATACATAATAGAACTACTCCCTGTATACATAAAACTACACCCTGTATACATAATAAAACTACTCCCTGTATACATAAAACTACACCCTGTATACATAATAAAACTACACCCTGTATACATAATAAAACTACTCCCTGTATACATAAAACTACTCCCTGTATACACAATAAAACTACACCCTGTATACATAAAACTACACCCTGTATACATAATAAAACTACTCCCTGTATACATAAAACTACTCCCTGTATACATAATAAAACTACACCCTGTATACATAATACAACTACACCCTGTATACATAATAAAACTACACCCTGTATACATAATACAACTACACCCTGTATACATAATAAAACTACTCCCTGTATACATAAAACTACACCCTGTATACATAATACAACTACACCCTGTATACATAAAACTACACCCTGTATACATAATAAAACTACTCCCTGTATACATAAAACTACACCCTGTATACATAATAAAACTACACCCTGTATACATAAAACTACACCCTGTATACATAATAAAACTACACCCTGTATACATAATACAACTACACCCTGTATACATAAAACTACACCCTGTATACATAATAAAACTACACCCTGTATACATAATAAAACTACTCCCTGTATACATAATAAAACTACACCCTGTATACATAATAGAACTACACCCTGTATACATAATAAAACTACACCCTGTATACATAATAAAACTACTCCCTGTATACATAATACAACTACACCCTGTATACATAAAACTACACCCTGTATACATAATAAAACTACACCCTGTATACATAATACAACTACACCCTGTATACATAATAAAACTACACCCTGTATACATATATAATACAACTACTCCCTGTATACATAATAAAACTACACCCTGTATACATAATAAAACTACACCCTGTATATATAATAAAACTACACCCTGTATACATAATAAAACTACACCCTGTATACATAATACAACTACACCCTGTATACATAATACAACTACACCCTGTATACATAATAAAATGACTCCCTGTATACATAATAAAACTACACCCTGTATACATAATAAAACGACACCCTGTATACATAATAAAACTACACCCTGTATACATAAATAAAACTACACCATGTATACATAATACAACTACACCCTGTATACATAATAAAACGACTCCCTGTATACATAATAAAACTACACCCTGTATACATAATAAAACTACACCCTGTATATATAATAAAACGACTCCCTGTATACATAATAAAACTACACCCTGTATACATAATAAAACTACACCCTGTATACATAATACAACTACTCCCTGTATACATAATAAAACTACACCCTGTATACATAATAAAACTACACCCTGTATACATAATAAAACTACACCATGTATACATAATACAACTACACCCTGTATACATAATACAACTACACCCTGTATACATAATAAAACTACACCCTGTATATATAATAAAACTACTCCCTGTATACATAATACAACTACACCCTGTATACATAATAAAACTACACCCTGTATACATAATAAAACTACACCCTGTATACATAAAACTACACCCTGTATACATAATAAAACTACACCCTGTATACATAATACAACTACACCCTGTATACATAATAAAACGACTCCCTGTATACATAAAACTACACCCTGTATACATAAAACTACACCCTGTATACATAATAAAACTACACCCTGTATACATAATAAAACTACAACCTGTATACATAATAAAACTACACCCTGTATACATAATAAAACTACACCCTGCATACATAATAAAACTACTACCTGTATACATAATAAAACTACACCCTGTATACATAATAAAACTACTCCCTGTATACATAAAACTACACCCTGTATACATAATACAACTACACCCTGTATAATAATATAATAATAAACCCGTGGTCCCTCTAGGCCTGGCCGGCTCATATATAATAAAACGACTCCCTGTATACATAATAAACTATAATAATATAATAATAAACATGTGTTCCCTCCAGGCCAGGCTGGCTCATATATAATAAACTACACCCTGTATAATAATAAAACTACACCCTGTATAATAATTAATAATAAACCTGTGCTCCCCCCAGGCCAGGCTGGCTCATATATAATAAACTACAGTGTATATATAATATAATAATAAACCTGTGCTCCCTCCAGGCCGGCTCATATATAATAAACTACAGTGTATATATAATATAATAATAAAACTGATTCATTGATATGATTAAAGTATTATACAAAGACCCATCGGCCATGATTACAACAGGTACAATCATCTCCAAAATCTTTCCGGTATCACGCTCAGCCAGACAGGGTTGCCCTCTTAGTCCCGGACGCCTGTAGCTGTTCCGCAACTGTAGCTATTTCCGGGGTAGGCCTGATTGGCCCCGACAGGCACGTGACCGACGCGGCAACGAGGCTGCTGTGGTTCACAGGCGCTTTCCGCCTTCAACGCCGCCCGCAGCAGAAGGAGTTTGCGGCGCCTTTCACTGTCATCAGTCATAATAATATCATCAGTCATCTCTAATAATATTAATCACTGTTCAATGTACTAATATACAATACGGCTCACTTTTCCCACTTCAATGACAGAGCCGCTGTTTAATAATATTGTCGCGGCGGAGCTCCGTCGCGGCAGCATTATGTAGCAGTAATCCCCCCTTCTTTACCATTGACAAACTAGGTCAATTTGTAACTCTGCTTGGCTGTGGATCCTATGGTCCTAAGTTCGATTCCCTTTTTTTTTAACGTGCATAGCGTATTGTATATTGTATGGTACAATTTACAGTACGGTGTATGCGTTGCAGTGCAAATGCTTCTTACTGTTGCGCTCCAGAGACCGTTACTGTACCATACACGCTATAGTGCAATACGTTAAAAAAAAAAAAACTTAAGGGAATCGAACCATAGGATCCACAGCCAAGCAGAGTTACCAATTGAGCTAGTTTGTCGATGGTAAAGAAGGGGGGATTACTGCTACATAATGCTGCTGCGACGGAGCTCCGCCGCGACAATATTATTAAACAGCGGCTCTGTCATTGAAGTGGGAAAAGTGAGCCGTATTGTATATTAGTACATTGAACAGTGATTAATATTATTAGAGATGACTGATGATATTATTATGACTGATGGCGTTGAAGGCGGAAAGCGCCTGTGAACCACAGCAGCCTCGTTGCCGCGTCGCGGGGCTGCCGCGGGGCGTGGCCGCGGCGGTCACGTGCCTGTCGGGGCCAATCAGGCCTACCCCGGAAATAGCTACAGTTGCAGAACAGCTACAGGCGTCCCGGACTATTCGATCTATCATTAGAGCCTTTAGCACAATATATAAGACAATCCCAATCCATAGAACCAATCAAAATCAAGGGCACACAACACAAAATTAGTTTATATGCGGACGACGTAATACTGTTCATGCAAAACCCCAACACAGCATTGCCTCATCTTCTCAAGCTGATTGAGGACTTTGGAGATCTATCGGGATTTAGGATAAATTGGCCGAAGTCGGCCTTCCTCCCACTTAACGCCCCTGCAAAAAGAAATATACAGGTATATACTCAGTACAGGCACGTATATCAATAATCAAGATGGACGTCCTACCTAGAATCAACTTATTCAGCTCAATGCTACCGTTACCCCCTCCAAAGGGTTACTGGAAAGAATTACACTCCTCCACATACAAATTTATTTGGAATAACAAACCACCACATATAAAAAGATCCACCGCACAGAGAAACAAAGCAGACGGAGGTATGGCATTTCCAGATTTCTACCACTACTTTAAGGCGTACACTTTAAGACCACTAACAACATGGTTTGATCCCCAAGCATTAGTATCCTGGAGAAATTTAGAAGAAAATATAGTAGCTCCACATAAGCTGAAGGGCATAGTATACACCAAATTACCAATTAAGCAATGCGAAAGGAAATTTGGCCCCATAATCACTCATGCGATCCGGATATGGCGCGAAACACAAAAAAAATATTCTACACTACATAAATGGCATAATCATAGGAAAACAACCTATAAGATTCCCTAGATGGGAAAAGCAAGGCATACACTCATTAGGAGACGTCTTCAATAAACAGGGTTTTTGTAGTTTCAATGAAATACGCAAAAAATGTAATCTCACCAAGTCCACATATTACTTTTACGCACAGTTATTGGCATGTTTGAAGGCTCACGGTGTTCCATTAAATATACCAATTGTACACCACAGATACCACAAATTCTTCTATGAAAGAGAGACATCAAGAGGTTTTGTTTCAGATTTTTATCATCAATTACTAACGTCCTCATATGAAACCATCCACCTAGACTCCGTCTGGAGGAGGGATATACCAGACCTGGAAAATGATTTTGATTGGCAAGAAGCCTGGGCAAATATTCGATTCACATCAAGGAACCCGGACCATCAACAAATCAATCTTAACTATATTCACAGGACATACTTGACTCCTATAAGACTGAAAAAAATGGGTCTTATACAAGACTCCAAATGCTCCTTATGTACAAATGGGGACGAGGGGACATTTATGCACATGTACTGGGACTGCCCACCAGTTAAGATATTCTGGAAAGAGGTGACCCAGCAACTATCAAATCTCTTAACTTGGAATATACCTGTACACCCCTCTGTACTACTGCTGAATGATGTTTTTGAGTGTGCAGTACATCCACAGCTAAAGAGATTGTTTTTATCGGGTATCACAGTGGCTAAAAAGCTGATAGCATCACGATGGTTCCAACCGGAAAAAATTTGCCGAAAGGTCTGGATTATTACATATCTCGATGTGATCTATCAAGAAATATCTACAGCAAGAATTTTGGGTCTCAATGAATCCAAAATGACATTGTGGTTAGAAGTGGTGGAGAAAATAAAAGCTAGCATATAATGGTAATGTCTGGTTAGGAGCGAGGGAAAATGGATGGATTATCCAATGTGGGGTCCGGAAGGGGGGGGTACGAGCTGGAGCATATGTGTGTAGGTTTTTAGATAACAGGTATTAAGGGTATATCCTATATAAGACAATTAACTAAAATGTGATCTCATTGGATGTGCACTGACAACTAATGCTTGTATATCTTATTGTGTGTTGTCATGTTTGTTTATGTTTGTTTAAAAAATACAAAAAAAAAAAAAAAATACAAAAAAAAAATAATAATAAAACTGTGGTCCCCCCAGGCCAGGCTGGCTCATATATAATAAACTACAGTGTATATATAATATAATAATAAACCTGTGGTCCCTCCAGGCCAGGCTGGCTCATATATAATAAACTACAGTGTATATATAATATAATAATAAACCTGTGCTCCCTCCAGGCCAGGCCGGCTCCTGCATACGCCTCTTCAGTGCCATGCCCTTCTCCTACTGCAACATGGGCACCTGCCACTACGCCAGCCGCAACGACAAGTCCTACTGGCTGTCCACCACGGCGCCCGTGCCCGCCATGCCCGTGGCTGGCATCGCCATCCAGGCGCACATCAGCCGCTGCGTGGTGTGCGAGACCACCTCCCCGGCCGTGGCAGTCCATAGTCAGGACAGCTTCAACCCCCCCTGCCCCCCCACCTGGAGGAGCCTCTGGGTGGGCTACTCCTTCCTCATGGTGGGTAGAGACAAGAGTGTATACTATTACATTATACAGTATAACAGGTGAGGCTGTATGGACAGACTAACAGCTGTATAATATTATATTATATACAGTATAACTTCAGATCTAGATCAGGCTGTATGCACAGACTAACATCTGTATAATATTATATTATATACAGTATAACAGGTGAGGCTGTATGCACAGACTAACAGCTGTATAATATAATATTATATTATATACAGCATAACAGGTGAGGCTGTGTGGACAGACTAACAGCTGTATAATATTATATTATATACAGTATAACTTCAGATCTAGATCAGGCTGTATGCACAGACTAACATCTGTATAATATTATATTATATACAGTATAACAGGTGAGGCTGTATGCACAGACTAACAGCTGTATAATATAATATTATATTATATACAGCATAACAGGTGAGGCTGTATGCACAGACTAACAGCTGTATAATATTATATTATATACAGTATAACAGGTGAGGCTGTATGGACAGACTAACAGCTGTATAATATAATATTATATTATATACAGTATAACAGGTGAGGCTGTATAGACAGACTGTATAATATTATATACAGTATAACTTCAGATCTAGATGAGGCTGTAAGGACAGACTAACAGCTGTATATTATAATACGTATATTGTAATGAATATTACTATATTGTTGTATTATTATATTATATATTACTATTGTTATTTTATTATATTATATTACTATTGTTATATTATTATATTATATATTGTAATGATATATTACTATATTGTTATTATTATATTGTAACTGAGGGGTACAATTCCCTGACTGTATTGATTGAAGTATGGTATCATTAAACCACTACCGTCTTATGTACTTTAATTACTGGCCATACAGTACATGATATATATATATGATGAACACTTCCCACAATGAATTGGTTCCACACAAAGTTATAATTAAGTATTTATTGCAGCAAAAGGTACATAATATACTTCTCTAATTTACTTTGAATGCGCTTATAAGGCAAAGGAATGTGCGTAGGCAAATCAATAATGAATGTCCATTCTCTGGTTACGCAGGAGGTAATTATACAACCTGAATCTTAGGGAATTATATCTATGGTACACTAGTGATATATAGAGGATCTGTCGGTAGTAGAGCCTGGGTCAACGATGATAAGGAGACTCCGAGTACGGGAGACGGTGCAATAAGATCTTGATCCACAGACGAATACAGCTGTTCTCCATAGCCTGTAGATCCACAGGGAAGAAAGCTAGCCTGCCTCAGGCTCTCTGAGGCGCAGACTCGACGTGGCTCCTCACAGGGTAAATCCCAGACACGTGTAGGCGTCAGCGATTCTCCGCTCCATTAATCACAGGACCAAAAGCAAATATAATCCAGCCGCAAAGGGCTATGTAGTCGTCGGGTAGATTAATCCAGTGTACATGTCCACACGGTTCTCGTCTAGGGCTCCTCGGGTGAAAGCGCCATGAAAGCAGCCCAGCCTGGATAAGCTCTCTAGCTGATACGAGGAAGCGTTGGTGATGCTGGTCACTGTAGAACTTTAGCCGCACGATACACTATACACAAATAGACTATTACTGACTTAATAGAAATATGTCGCACTCGACGGTATAGCGCCAAACTCTGACAATTCAGTTATTAATTCGCACGCGGTCTCAATGCTCTATTTGGGGCCAAACAGGCCATACTTCACCGCACATTGTATCGTGGGTGAGGCTTCAACTTATTGGGTAACGACACTTCTGTATTCACCTGCGCCATATTTATATGCACGGCGAACAATCTAGTGCCAACCTCATTTCTGTCTCGTATTCTTGGGCAAGGCCGGGCATGTACAGACATGTCTTGACGGTGGCTTTGAACCTGACTCTGGAGGCATGGCCTTGGCGCCTGTGGACCGCTGTCCAATAGGAGAATGAAATATTATGGTCTGTACTAGGCTAAAGGGATATTCCGTGTATATGTACAAGGAATATACAAGGGATATCAAACGATATACAAATATTATGCAATATATATCAATCAATAAATATATATATTCGGTTTAATCTGATCCTTTGTAACAGCCGCCTCCTAATTAGTCCCACCTAATTAGCTAAGCAGAGACAGATTAACCGCACTGTCCACTACTCAATGTCTGTTGTGAGGGGTCGGGCAGTTCACAAAGTCATGGGGTCATGGTCGTCATCGATAGTATCGGGGAGCCTTGGCAGTTCTATTAGCCTCGCCACGGGTCGGGTGTAGATCCGTCCTTGGACGAGCACTTCGGCTGCTCGGACCTTTCCGTCGGCACCGGTGATCACTTTGCTTACGCGGCCAGCCGGCCACATAGCTCGGGGTAGTGACTGGTCGATAATCATGACGACTGTTCCTTCTGTCAAATTGTCTCTCTCTTTCACCCATTTCTGGCGGGTCTGTAGAGACGGTAGATAGTGGAGTAGGAAGCTGTTCCAAAACTTGTCAGCCAATACTTGACTGTACCTCCACATTCTTCGGCCGTTCGCTTCTTCAGGCCTGTACATTGTCTGTGGTAGCGCGGGGTCCAGCCGCTCCATCAAGAGTGTGTTGGGGGTGACTGGGTCGACATCTGCTACATCACTTGAGACGTAACCGAGGGGCTTTGAGTTCAATACTCCCTCGATCTCCGTGAGGACTGTCATTAGGACTTCTTCCGCCACGGTCTGGGCCCCAAGCACGGCGTACAGGGCTGTCTTTATTGAACGTACTTCTCGTTCCCAAGTTCCACCGAAGTGAGGTGCGTTCGGGGGATTAAACTGGAAGTCAATCTGGGATGGAGCGAGGTGGGTCTTAAGTTCTGGGCCCATAGCTTGGAAGCTCTCTCTCAGCTCTCTTTCTCCGCCTTTGAAGTTTGTCCCGTGATCAGACAATAGTATAGACGGTTTGCCTTTCCGCGATGTGAATCTTCGGAAGGCCATAAGGAATGAGTCTGTGCTCATGGTTGGAAGGAGTTCTATATGCATCGCTCGGGTGGTCATGCATTTGAATACAATACCCCACCGCTTCTCGGTTCCTCTTCCTTTCTTTATATACAGCGGGCCGAAACAGTCCATACCGGTGGAGTGAAAAGGCTTGTCGCCGAGTCGGAGGCGACAGGGAGGTAGGTCAGCCATCCGGGGTATACTGGGCTGCGCTCGCCACTTACGATAGTCTAGACAGGTTCGCTGGAAGCGCCGCACTGCTTCTCTCCCTTGCAGTATCCAATAACGACGTCTGATCTCCGCGAAGACTCTCTCTGCCCCGGCGTGATGCACATCCTTGTCGTATTTCTTTATGATCAGCTCTGTGACCTTGTGTCGGCTGTTTAAGACTATCGGGTACTTGACGTCATCCGGTAAGTCTGGAGCTCTCCGCAGACGACCACCCACTCTGATGAGACCATGGGCGTCGCTCTCGGGGGCTAGGTGGAGCAGTCTGCTGTCTGATGGGATGGGCTTTGCTCCCTGTAGACAGTCTAGCTCATCGGGAAACGAATCTCTCTGGGCTCGTTGTAGTAGAAGAAGTTCTGCTTCTTCGTAGTCAGCTGCAGTAATGTCAGTAGTGAGCTGAACCTCTGGGTGGTGCCACAGGAATGTCTTTAGCTGCGCACTCTCTAGGGTGAGGCAATCGTCTATGTCGGGGTCTGTGGAGACGAGTGTGTTCAATCCACAGAACATAGATTTCTTGTTTTCGGCCTCCTCTTTACTTGCTTCCCGTGGGGTGGGTGTAGGCCACTCTTCTTCCGGGAGCTTGAGGAACTCTGGCCCGTCACTGTATAGGTTGTGACGGGTGAGGTCATCCAGGGACATTCCCCGGGTGATGACGTCAGCTGGGTTGTGTTTTGTGTCCACATACCTCCAGCTTGCTACTTCCGTTAAATCTTGAATCTCTGTGACTCTGACTCCCACGAAGACCTTGTATCTGCACGAATCAGACCGGATCCATGTGAGTACTGTCGTGGAGTCTGACCACAAGATTGTTCTTTGCACCGGAATGGTGAGTTCACGTTGGATTAACATGGCGAGTTGCGCTCCTGCTAGGGCTGCGCAGAGCTCTAGACGCGGGATAGATTGTTGCTTTCGTGGGGCTATTCTTGAGCGAGCCAGGATGAAAGCAGTATGTATTTCTCCTCCCTCCTCTCGGGCACGCAAGTAGGCCACCGAACCGTAGGCTACTTCGGAGGCGTCGCTGAAGACGTGCAGGTCCATCTGGCACGTCTCCGGCCTCACTGTGGGTGGGAAGTAGCTGCGGCGTATGTTGACACCTGGGAGTGAGCTGAGTTCCGTCTCCCACTCTCTCCATGTGGACGCAAGGTATGGGGTCGTCCCAGCCCTGGTCCTTGTCCCATAACGCTCTTACAATCATCTTTGCCCTGGTGGTGTAAAGTAGAATACATCCCAACGGGTCATATTGTCTGGCGAGTGTTCTGTATACACTCTGTCTGGTGGTCGGTAGTGCAGTCGACCTTCCCTGCTCCTTGGTCAGGGGTGTGTGTTTATAATGGAGCGAGTCTGTTTTGAAGCGCCAGACTAGTCCTAATGTCATTTCTTGGGGTTCTCCTGGGATGGTCGCCATCCAGGTCTCGCTGCTTGCTGCCTTGTCCTCGGGGGAGAGGCTGCGCAATACTTGCGGGTCGCTGCTGGCCCACTGCCTGAGATCAAAGCCGCCTTTGATCAGGGAGGCGCGGAGCTTGAGTAGAAGGGCCTCGGCTTCTTCTGGCATCGAGACGCTTTGCAGACAGTTGTCCACGTAGAAACTATTTCCTACACTTTGTCGGACCTCTTCATCAGCTGCTGGATCCTCTGCGACGTGCTTTTGCAGTGCAAACGTAGCACAGCATGGGCTGCATGTGGTTCCGAAAGGGAGGACTTCCCATTGATAGATGGCTGGTTGCTCATCCCGGATCCTCTCTCTCCATAGGAACCGCAGCAGGGGCTTGTCCTCCTCCACTAGTCTCACCTGCAGGAACATCCCTTTGATGTCGCCGCTGATGGCCACCTTGTCTTGGCGGAAACGTAGTAACACGCCTAGTAGAGAGGGGCCGAGTGTTGGGCCGGGCAAGAGCTCTTTATTCAGATTTTGTGATCCGATCTGGTAGCTGCAGTTGAACACAATCCGATCCTTGCCGTTGTGGTGGACTTTGTGGTGCGGCACGTACCATGATTCGGTCGTCTGATCGGCCTCTTTAATGTCAATTTTCTTTATGTGTCCCGCTGTGATTAGCTTGTTAATCTCAGCGCGGTACACAGTCTCTTGAGCGGGGTCTCTGGCTAGGCGCTGCTCTGTGTTCAATAGATACCGCTCCGTTGCTTCTTTTGGGGCGTGGAAGGTAGGCATACCCTCTCGCCTCAGGAGTGGAGTTGCGTATCTCATCACTCCGTTGACTTTGACTCTCTTTGTCCCCTGCTCGAGGAGGGCTATAGCGTAAATGTCTTCCTTGGAACGAATGTCTTTCTTTTCGTTCTTAAAGGGCATTGTCTCTAGTGTCCATAGCCTCTCGACATGCTGTAGGAGGGTGGTGTCTTCTTCTGTCACTCTGGAGTGGAGGCAGCTAGTGGCTGCTGTTCGGTTAAGAGACTTAGCGAGGGGGCCTTGTAATGTCCATCCTAGGCGGGTCTCGACTGCTGCAGGACAGCCTCTGGGCCCTGTGTGGACCCGGTCCATTGGGACGATGAGGTCTGCATGGTCGGAGCCTATCAGCAGGGTCGGGGTGGCACCGTCTATGAGCGGTATAGGTAGTTGACGCAGGTGCACATATTGGGGGGTCAATGTACATAACACTTGCCTTTGTGCTGCTTGAGGGTGCAGGCTTTCTTCTGTTACTGTCGTGTAGGACATCTAGGTGGGCTCCGTCACACCGACTACACCTCTTCTTTAAGCGGCAATCGGCTGCCATGTGACTGCGCACACATCGGTAACAGCGTCGGTTGGACTTTATCCATTGACTCACCTCGTCGGCGGTCATCTTCTTGAACGTGTCACATTGTGACAACCAGTGTTCCTTTTCGCAGTACGGGCACACCATCTTCCACTTCTCTTTCATCGAGGGGGTACTGTGGTTCTTGCTGCTCGGTACTGATTCTGATTGGTGCATGACGGTCACCAATCTGCGGCCATCGTTTGCTCTCCTAGGTCCCTCTCTGGAGCTTGGTGTGCTCCGCATGAACGTATCCAACCGTAGGCTGTTGACTTCTCTCGCCAGGAAGTCGGCTAGGTCTAGGAGGGATGGCTCGGGACCGTTAGGATCACGGTGGTCTCTTTGCCGCCTGAAGCGCTCTTGTCGGGCGGGCGGAAGCTTCTCTAAAATCCTCTCGACATTAGAGTTTGCGTACAGTTCGTGCATACCCTTTTCTCTTTGCGCCCCCAGCATCCCTACCAGGGATTGTACCTTGATAGACAGGTCATCTAGTGAGCGATTGTCTGTGGCTGGGGGTAGGCGGTCAATATGCCTTATCTCTTGTATTACGTAGTCCCATATGCGTCCATATCTTTGGTCGAGTGCTGCTAGAGCCGCTGTGTATGGGGTAGTAGAGGTGGCATAGGCCAGCGCTATATTGTGCGCTCGGGGCACCTTGAGGTGCTTCAGTAGGATAGCATATTTGTACGGTTCATCAGCTACATCGGACATCATTGTCTCTAAGCACATTCGTAGCTCCGTGTACTGTGCTCTGTTCTCGTGTGTGAAGTCCGGAAACGTCGGTGTGCCAATGTATGATGCCATGGATGGCTGGCACATCGGTGAGCGTTGGAAGAGAGGCCTCCTAGGCGAGTCTCCTCTTACGCCTCTTGGTGGGCTGGTACCTGCTGGGTACCATGGCCCGCGTATCCAGGTGCTGTTCCTCGGGGCTGGTCGTGCGTCAAGCTCACCCGTGAATTGAGTCGGGGGTCTGTAGCGCAGAGCCGCGGGGGTAGAGCCTGGGCTGTACTGGACCTCCTGGTCCTGTGGAGTACTGTGCTGCTGTCAGGCTTGACTCTCCTCCTCTCCCTCTTCTTCTTCCTCTGGCAGGTCCTCTAGATCCTGTAGTCGTCTATTTAGCCTCTCCGCGGTGTAGACCGTTTCTTCCTTGTAGCTGGGTCTCACTTGGACCGGTCGGGGAAGGAGTTCGGAGGGGGGTATAGGCTCTCTCTGGTGGTCGGGCTCAGGGTCGCTTGATCGGGTAGGGGAGGGTGCCCTTGACCCTTGTCTTGACGAGGCCCTGGAACCCCGTGCGGAGGGAGGGGGTGTTGCCCTGGTGATCAGCTGCTCCATTATCTGCGCTTGTAATCGGTCGCGCTCGGCTTCGCGCTTGGTGAGAGCGAGGTCGCGCTCTGCTTCTCTTTGGGCACCGGCAGCGGCGCGCTGGGCTTCGGCGGCGGCGCGCTGGGCTTCGGCCTGGTCCCTTCCCATATTCTCTTCCGTCTGAAGGCGTCTAATCTCTAGACGTATACGATCTTCGTCGCTCCGTTGCTGCGCTTGAAGGCGTTCTCTTTCCATGGAAGAATGTTCGCGCTCACTAAGCGTCTGTGCTTGGAGTCGATCGCGCTCTGTTGAGGCTGCCAAGCTGGCGAGGAATGCCTGTGCCAGCATCTTGTCCGCCTCGCTGGGGGAAGACGCTGGTTGGGGTGATCCGCTCCTGGCAGTACTCGTTGGAGATCTGTTCTCCTGTGGCGAGTCCTGGAGATCCATCTCCGGGGTGCTCGCCTCTTCTTGTCGTGGGTCGAGTTCCATCCCTGGAGGGCTGTCTTTATCCTGGAGCTCTCCGGGGACTACTTCTTCGGTCTTGGCGGGGGGTAAAGTCATGTCGGGTCCCTCCTGGTCCCTACCGTGAGCTTTGTCAGTTACGTTAGAACCCACTAGGGCCTCTATTGGCGGGGTAACCTGGTCGATAGGGTCGGACATAATTTTACTATCTACTTTTTCCGCGTTTACCGTCTGTAGAAAGCTAGGTAGTATATTGGCAACGTAATCCTCTAAGTACTGAGGTGTCTGCCGTCTACGCTGCGGGCGATCTACTTTAAGAGAACCGTTTTGTGGAGTGTTCATCATTGGCCATGTCAATATTAATACCACTATATTAATATTACACTAGTTACCCTCCGGCTCGAAGGACCAATTGTAACTGAGGGGTACAATTCCCTGACTGTATTGATAAGTATGGTATCATTAAACCACTACCGTCTTATGTACTTTAATTACTGGCCATACAGTACATGATATATATATATATGATGAACACTTCCCACAATGAATCGGTTCCACACAAAGTTATAATTAAGTATTTATTGCAGCAAAAGGTACATAATATACTTCTCTAATTTACTTTGAATGCGCTTATAAGGCAAAGGAATGTGCGTAGGCAAATCAATAATGAATGTCCATTCTCTGGTTACGCAGGAGGTAATTATACAACCTGAATCTTAGGGAATTATATCTATGGTACACTAGTGATATATAGCGGGAGATACTGGAAGGGTCCCCCCGGTTGTAAGCCAGCAGGGGTAGAGGATCTGTCGGTAGTAGAGCCTGGGTCAACGATGATAAGGAGACTCCGAGTACGGGAGACGGTGCAATAAGATCTTGATCCACAGACGAATACAGCTGTTCTCCATAGCCTGTAGATCCACAGGGAAGAAAGCTAGCCTGCCTCAGGCTCTCTGAGGCGCGGACTCGACGTGGCTCCTCACAGGGTAAATCCCACACACGTGTAGGCGTCGGCGATTCTCCGCTCCATTAATCACAGGACCAAAAGCAAATATAATCCAGCCGCAAAGGGCTATGTAGTCGTCGGGTAGATTAATCCAGTGTACATGTCCACACGGTTCTCGTCTAGGGCTCCTCGGGTGAAAGCGCCATGAAAGCAGCCCAGCCTGGATAAGCTCTCTAGCTGATACGAGGAAGCGTTGGTGATGCTGGTCACTGTAGAACTTTAGCCGCACGATACACTATACACAAATAGACTATTACTGACTTAATAGAAATATGTCGCACTCGACGGTATAGCGCCAAACTCTGACAATTCAGTTATTAATTCGCACGCGGTCTCAATGCTCTATTTGGGGCCAAACAGGCCATACTTCACCGCACGTTGTATCGTGGGTGAGGCTTCAACTTATTGGGTAACGACACTTCTGTATTCACCTGCGCCATATTTATATGCACGGCGAACAATCTAGTGCCAACCTCATTTCTGTCTCGTATTCTTGGGCAAGGCCGGGCATGTACAGACATGTCTTGACGGTGGCTTTGAACCTGACTCTGGAGGCATGGCCTTGGCGCCTGTGGACCGCTGTCCAATAGGAGAATGAAATATTATGGTCTGTACTAGGCTAAAGGGATATTCCGTGTATATGTACAAGGAATATACAAGGGATATCAAACGATATACAAATATTATGCAATATATATCAATCAATAAATATATATATTCGGTTTAATCTGATCCTTTGTAACAATATTATATATTGTAATGATATATTACTATATTATTATATTATATATTGTAATGCTATATTACTATATTATTATATTATATATTGTAATGATATATTACTATATTGTTATATTATATATTGTAATGATATATTACTATATTGTTATATTATATATTGTAATGCTATATTACTATTGTTATATTATTATATTATATATTGTAATGATATATTACTATATTATTATATATTGTAATGATATATTACTATTTTGTTCTATTATTATATTATAATATATTGTAATAATATATTACTATTTTGTTATATTATTATATTATATATTATGATATATTACTATTGTTATATTATATATTGTAATGATATATTACTATATTGTTATATTATATATTGTAATGATATATTACTATATTGTTATATTATGTAATTTATTGTAATTATATATGACTCTTCTTATATTATATTATAGTGATATACTATATTGTTATATAATATATTGTAATGATTTATGACTCGTTATAATATATTATATATTGTAATGATATATTGTTATATTACTATAGTATATATTGTAATGATATATTATTATATTATATATTGTAATGATATATTGTTATATTATTATATTATATATTGTGATGATATATTGTTATATTATATATTGTAATGATATATTGTTATATAATATATTGTAATGATATATCACTCTTGTTATATTACTATAGTATATATTGTAATGATATATTGTTATATTATTATATTGTAATGATATATTGTTATATTATTATATGATATATTGTGATGATATATTACTATATTATATATTGTGATGATATATAGTTATATATATTATATATTGTAATGATATATTGTTATATTACTATAGTATATATTGTGATGATACATCCCTCTCGTCGCAGCACACGGGCGCGGGGGACGAGGGCGGCGGCCAGTCCCTGACCTCCTCGGGGAGCTGCCTGCGGGACTTCCGCGCCCAGCCCTTCGTGGAGTGTCAGGGCCCGCGCGGCACCTGCCACTACTTCGCCAACATCTACAGCTTCTGGCTGACCAAGGTGGGCGTGGCCTCACAGTTCAGCACCTCCTCCTCGCCGGACACGCTGAAGGAGGAGTGGCGGCAGCGGCAGAACGTGGGGAGGTGCAACGTCTGCATGAAGGAGTGACTCCTCCCCCGGAGAGAGAGCGAGCGAGAGAGAGAGAGCGGATAGAACGGGCGTCTTCTACAGCGAACTCATTTTTAACTCTCTGTGGCGAAGATCTGATGGTCTTTCTGCGTTCACCCCGGGAGCGAGGAGCCACAGAGGGTGAAAAGTCAGATTGAACTCACCGTTATATATATCATGGTCCCTTCACCGTTATATCATATGGTCCCTTCAGACGATACACTTTACCTTTCTGCCACAGAATATGTGATATTGTCGTGGTGGAAGTGTTTGAAGGACACGCCCGTTCTATCTGTTCCCTGGGTCTGCAGGCGGCAGGTGTCAGGACCCACTTCCTGAAAACAAGAACTGCACTGAAAATGCACACTGATTGGTCAGCTGAGAGGCAGTGAACACACGCCATTGGTCAATTGGTCAACTTTTTCGACCAGGACCAAACTGGTTGGTTTCTTGAAAGGCTGTGAATATATTTTACAATAACTTCTCAACTTTCTTTTTTGTTTATCCAGCAAACATACTTGGTCAGATTATCCTTCTTCTTCTCCCTCTGGCTTTCAGTTTTTGTTTTAGTTCTAGCAACTTTTATTTCTGAAACTTGGCTGAAACTTCTTTTTAATTATTTTATGTCGTTAACGTTGTTCCCGTTGCTTGAATCTTTATTTGTCCAGAGATGCAGATCGGGGCTCACTGTCCACGAATCGACCGAAACCTGGGAAGCCACAAGCTTTTCTTAACGCTTTGAAACAGACTACGTCTCTGTGTGTTTTTTTTTTTTACGTATTACACGTTGGTACTTATAGGTTCCAATAACTAAAGTGTTTAGAAACAACGTTAGGGGCCTAATAAGAAACAAGAAATGACCTGATATTAATACATTCACTACATGCTCCTGTTCATGTTCTTCTTTTGACGTGTGTTGAAAAGTAACGCCTTTTGTTTCGCTGAGCGCGTTTTGTGACACTACGACCTACGGAAACGGAACCTGAGATCTACGTATGTAATAATAATGATAATAATAATAATAATAATACTAATGATAAAAAAAAGAATGGCCATCCATCTGAAATAACAAATAAAGTACATAAATGATTGAATAATTATTTAATTCCAGAAAAACAGATCATTTGGTAGATCTGAGCTTTTCCCCATCCATCTGTATTTTAATAGCGTAATGAATTAGCCTTTAAAAATAAAATCAATTACTAGTTCTTTGACATCGACTCAGAAACTGTCCCCAAAGATAAGGGTGCGTTTTCTCGTGTTTCTATAACCAGATATTACCAGCCGCCATCGACACAGGGCCACGCTTTACCAAAACAACACAACTAAACAGGGTTAACCCTTTCACTACCACACTACAGAAGGTTAACCCTTTCACTACCACACTACAGAATGTTAACCTTTCACTACCACACTACAGAATGTTAACCTTTCACTACCACACTACAGAAGGTTAACCTTTCACTACCACACTACAGACGGTTAACCCTTTCACTACCATACTACAGAAGGTTAACCCTTTCACTACCACACTACAGAAGGTTAACCCTTTCACTACCACACTACAGAATGTTAACCTTTCACTACCACACTACAGACGGTTAACCCTTTCACTACCACACTACAGAAGGTTAACCCTTTCACTACCACACTACAGAAGGTTAACCCTTTCACTACCACACTACAGAATGTTAACCTTTCACTACCACACTACAGACGGTTAACCCTTTCACTACCACACTACAGACGGTTAACCCTTTCACTACCACTACAGAAGGTTAACCCTTCACTACCACACTACATAATGTTAACCCTTTCACTACCACACTACAGAAGGTTAACGCTTTCACTACCACACTACAGAAGGTTAACCTTTCACGACCACACTACAGAAGGTTAACCCTTTCACTACCACACTACATAATGTTAACCCTTTCACTACCACACTACAGACGGTTAACCCTTCACTACCACACTACATAATGTTAACCCTTTCACTACCACACTACAGAATGTTAACCCTACAGGTTAACCCTTTCACTACCACACTACAGATGGTTAATCTTTCACTACCACACTACAGACGGTTAACCCTTTCACTACCACACTACAGACTGTTAACCTTTCACTACCACACTGCAGACGGTTAACCCTTTCACTACCACACTACAGACTGTTAACCTTTCACTACCACACTACAGAAGGTTAACCTTTCACTACCACACTACAGAAGGTTAACCCTTTCACTACCAAACTACAGAACCGTCTCGGTGGTAGACGTTGTGACACCAGTTGTCAAGGCAACAGCCCGTCATTAAAATGACCTCATGTTCTTTTCTCTTCTTGTGAGGACTTGCCTTCTCAGATCTCAGCCTTTTAACTCTAAACTAACCCCACCCCCGCTCCCCTGTTAACCCTTACTAAACCACTACCCTCAACATGCAGTCCCCTTCATATTTATGTGTATAACGGTGTGTAAGACTGGAAAATTACAGTCTTTAAATGTTTTTTTCCCTTCTTCCTTGTATGTTTATTTTTTTTCTTTTTGCATTATTTTCTGTTGTATGTAAATATGTTTGCACTGTTGAAAGAACAGGATTGCTTTATATTTTTACTGTAAATGTCAAAGAGTATTTATTTAGTTAGGAATTATTGTGGTGCTATTTTTTTTTCTTTTCTTTTTGGAAAAAAAAACGGTTGAATGCATGTTATTTCTCCCCTGGACCAGAGGACAGAGCGTCTCCCACGGCCAACTGTAGGAAGGATCTGTAGACCGTGTGGATGAGACCCCTGGAGCATCATCATCCTTTCACATCAGCTGTTCTTTAAACTTCATCCCATTCAAAAACATCACTGCACTGCCCTGGCCAGAGACACGCCCACTTCCTGAGTCCTCTGAGACAGGGACACGCTCACCTCCTGAGACAGGGACACGCCCACCTCCTGAGACAGAGACACGCCCACCTCCTGCATCCTCTGAGACAGGGACACGCCCACCTCCTGAGACAGGGACACACCCACCTCCTGAGACAGGGACACACCTGCCTCCTGAGTCCTCTGAGACAGGGACA
This sequence comes from Notolepis coatsorum, assembly GCF_963971535.1. NCBI lineage: Eukaryota > Metazoa > Chordata > Actinopteri > Aulopiformes > Paralepididae > Notolepis > Notolepis coatsorum. The sequence goes on along the minus strand of NC_140165.1, from coordinate 252,433,702 downwards.
CACTACCGATTATATTATGTCTCATAGCGATGCACAGCAATATACCCGATGCTTAATGCGTATCGTCAGTCAGAACAGTCAGTTACCAATTGTAATAATTACATTACCTCCACTCTCTATATCAATGATGTCCGTATCAACAGTCGTATGAAAGCTACGCAAAGTGGGCGACATGTTGTGGCACAATTTGGAAAGGCACAGACAGATCTTGGCCAAAAGACAGGGCGGAACATTCCATACGGTACATATACAGTACATGCCCCACACACACGGTTTATTTAGGTCCACTGAAATGCAAGCAAGCCAGGGACGTAAAGGACACAGGAGACAGACATAAAGGACACAGGAGACAGACATAAAGGACACAGGAGTAAAGGACACAGGAGACAGACATAAAGGACACAGGAGACAGACATAAAGGACACAGGAGACAGACATAAAGGACACAGGAGACAGACCCAGGGACTCTGTGGGTGAAGCTCTATAGACCTGTTCGCTGTTTACAAACATACCGCATTCCATCAGCAATACCAACTGAATCACGTGACTAAGTTGCCCCACTACAGTACCTGCGCTAAAGTAGCTATAAAGTACAACGGGGCTCTATGGAGAAACCATGACACTCCCCTGACTAAAAGTCGTTTCAAAACAAAAACGGCCGGATGTCATTTTGCCAAATCAGCACGGCTGCGAGTGCAAGTCTTCTACCTTTTTACCCGTATCTAGCGTTGGCATGGATTGATTGTTTAGATCGCTAGCATGGCTAACAAATGCAAATATATTGTAGTCCGCCCCCGTTGTTCTGACCAGGATTACGTTCCTTTTGCCCCACTGATGCGCACGCACACGGAGTCTGACACAGCCAACAGGTCTACGGTCAGGTGGGTGAGATCCAGCAGGTCCAGACTAGCTTCCAGAAACATCATTATGCATCCGACTGCAGTCAAGATGGTAGTTAAGACGGGTGTGTTGACATCTTAAAGAACACACAACACAAGCGCACACACCATCCCAGATAGTCACCATTTTCATCCATTTGGTACAGTTCAGTCAACATATACTTCATCCTTATAGGATAGCCCTTTCACTAACATGCATATTCCTAAGCAACCAGTATTCTCTAAACCTTATATGTGGACTGTTTTTAAAGGTTCAATAAATGCATCTAATTTCCATGCGTCATGTCTGTGTGATTATTAAACGGGTCGTTATATTGAAATATAAAAATGGTACATGTTATAATAAAAATACACGTTATTGTAGCACCTTTCATACAAAAACTGCAGCTCAGCTTTTTTTACACAGCAGTAAAAAAGACAGGCATAGAATTTGCACAACATTGGCAGATATATGTGCAGACATATAAAACAAGCATAAAACAGTAGAATGGACAAGGTAAGGCAAATATATAGCAAATATATAGTTATATAAAACATAGTTTTTCACATTAGGATCATGATAGAAATCATTCCAGGACTCTTGTTGACACAGGAGAGTTTAGGGAAACAGTCCTTTGAATTCTACTTTGAGTGATGGTTGCTTGGAGGGGTGGGTTTTGAGTGATGGTTGCTTGGAGGGGTGGGTTTTGAGTGATGGTTGCTTGGAGGAGTGGGTTTTGAGTGATGGTTGCTTGGAGGGGTGGGTTTTCAAAGCATTGCTAGATCCTTTCAAATCCTTGTTTTATTTGGGTAATTATTTGGGTTGGGGATTTCTTAGGTAATGAATGAGTGTTTTTATTGCACTCAGTGCGGTGACAAAATGTGCTTTCAGTAACACATTGAAATGGAATGACATCATGTTGAAAGACTAGGGTTGAGGGTAGCTATAGGAGAGACTAGGGTTGAGGGTAGCTGCAGGAGAGAGGAGAGACTAGGGTTGAGGGTAGCTATAGGAGAGACTAGGGTTGAGGGTAGCTGCAGGAGAGAGGAGAGACTAGGGTTGAGGGTAGCTGCAGGAGAGAGAGGAGAGACTAGGGTTGAGGGTAGATGTAGGAGAGAGGAGACCAGGGTTGAGGGTAGATGTAGGAGAGAGAGGAGAGACTAGGGTTGAGGGTAGATGTAGGAGAGAGGAGACCAGGGTTGAGGGTAGATGTAGGAGAGAGAGGAGATACTAGGGTTGAGAATTTCTGGAACTCTCTGACGGTGACATCATCATTGTTAAGCATGTGGAGCAGGTGGGCTAGCCTGGTGGCTATGTAGGTCCGCTCGACATTGGGGACTGATTGATTGATTGAAAACTTTATTAACAGATTGCAGAATGGGTACAGTACAGTACAGCTCAATACATACAATTGTTAACGGGATGCAGACCAGAGAAAGACTTTTGTCTTGTTTATATCAGGGTCCCCCATTTTCAATTCATCATAAAAAATCGTTCTCCCACATGGGAGAAAGATCATGCCCCGTGTGGAGTGTGTTGAGGCCTACCCACTTTCTGACCAGCTGAACAGTTTTGTTTGTCATTTCTCTCAGTGCCTTGAGAGGGATGTGTACATTGGCAAAAAGGTGTTGAATTTTAGCCAGAGCCACCTCTCTCACAGCCTGGAACTTCATGATGACGGGGAGGGGGGACAGGTAAATCAGGTGTACGATGGAGAAACTCTGTAGTGAGCTCCTCGACCTGCTCCCCCCACTCTCCAGCGATGTTAAACCTGTGGCCAAGGTATGGGTACGTCTCATTACGGGAATACACCTTGATGGGTTGGCCCATTACAAGAAAGGAGGGGGGCTTGTCGTTCTTGGCCTTATACCAGCGGTTGCCTCCACTGCGGCACTCATGGAGTACGGCGCACTTGGCTTGCTTCACATCCAGCCCTGACCACTGGAGGAACTCATCAGTGCGTGCCAGCATGTTAATGATGACATCTTCCTGTTGTGATGACACCTGCACGTCGTCCGCGTATCCCTGAACAGGATTTGGGGATCGGACATGCAGAGGAGCACACTGGTAAATCCACTTCATCCACTGGTTGAGTGCTAGGATGAAGTTCACGGCACTCCAGGGACAGACAGTTTTTATTCCCACCTTCAGTGCAATCGGCTCTGTGAGCTGCTGCCCACAGATAACTTGGATAAATGAACCTTGGTATACACTGGATACAATATTCACAAAAGGCTGAGGCAGGTGTATTTCCTCTAATGTTTTTAACATCACCTAGTAGTAGTAGTAGTAGTAGTAGTAGTAGTAGTAGTAGTAGTAGTAGTAGTTTATTCAGTAATCATCTCACACAATACAATATACACCATCATTTAACAATATTTGATTTTACAGTGACTGAAAAGGTACAGACTGAAGCATAATGCTTATATATGCCTGCCCTATATTCTTAACAAAAATGAAGACTCCAAAACAATATTCTAAAAAAAAAAAAAAAAAATGCGTCTCTAAAGTACAAAAACACTGTGTAGAATTTGGATGATTCATGTTTGAAATCGTCGATTCCGGTTTTTAAGCAAAACACATGTTCGTTGATTCCCTGTCTATTGATATAAACTTTCTGATGGGGGGAGAGAATCCCTGTGTCCACCAGCCAGGGTAAGATGCCTGTGAGTAGGCACTTCATAAAAACTTTATATATAGTGGGCAATAGTGAAATGTCACGCCAAGTGGAAGGATCATCTGGGACATTTTCCTTTTTTGGTATTCTATGGATGAGGGCCCCTTTCCACGAATCAGGCACCTTCTCATTGATCAGGCAGGCATTGAAGATATGTGTGAGTGTCTGTGTTGACGTGGGCCTGGTAGCTCTCAACGTCTCATAGATGACCCCATCAGATCCGCTAGCCTTATATTGGGAAGAGAAGTCAGAACTGCATCCACCTCCTCTGTTGTAAAATCATGGATATCTGGGAAATAGCCTGGCTCTATTTTGTCAATGAAATTGTACCAAGGGGGCATGGCCAGGGCAGCGCTTGGTGCAGTTTGACATTTAGCTTTATAGTAGTTATACACATTGGCTGTATCACTAACAGTGGGGGGGGGGGGGGGGGGTTTCGGGAAAACAGCTATTATTCAAAATTATATTGATTGCCTTTGATTTGCGGTGTTGCCAGAGGTATGCCAGCTTGTTCCTGGAAACCTTTCTTTTCTGCCAATGTGTCTCTGTCCCAGAGGCGTGCAACGCTGGTTGTATTCTCTCACGGATGAAGCAGAGCTGCGTTTCTATCCAATGTGTCAGAGTCAGGTGTTAGGTCGACTGGGAAATCGGCAGAGAGAGGGAATTTCTTCAGGATTCTAGCGACATATTTTAGAAGCTTGAATCCGTACGGACGCGCGTTTCCTTGCGTCGCGGAGAATATTCCATTATAAAAAAAAAACGCTGATGAGAATTGACACCAGTCTGCCCCACTTCTCTGCGCCTCCGGGAGTAACAGCAAAGTTCGATCTTACCTGGAGCAGTTTTGTGTCCAGTGTCCCCCTGTACGCTCTTTCATGTCTCTGGAAAGTAATCCACTCGCAATCTGACATTGGTCGCACGAACATCTCCAGCCGGTGTTGGGCTCGGGTCGCAGACGTTCAGATGTTGTTTGTAGACTCGCCCGCTGTTCAGGGCTTGTTTAAAGGCCAATCTTAGTGTGGTAACAAGGCACATGTTTATCAAAAGTGTCCAGTGCATCTTATGGCCCAACTGCAATAACGGTGGCAGTTACAACGGGTGTATGTGAGCTTAGATGGTAAAAAATTACGAGCGCATTCATCTCACCACTGACGTGTGGCAGCCATGACACACACACCCACACACAGAGACTAGGGTTGAAGGTGAGAGAGAGGAGACTAGGGTTGAGGGTAGCTATAGGAGAGAGGAGACTAGGGTTGAGGGTAGCTATAGGAGAGACTAGGGTTGAGGGTAGCTGTAGGAGAGAGGAGAGACTAGGGTTGAGGGTAGATGTAGGAGAGAGAGACCAGGGTTGAGGGAAGCTGCAGGAGAGAACAGACTAGGGTTGAGGGTAGCTATAGGAGAGAGAGGGAAGAGATACTAGGGTGGGAGGTAGCTACAGGAGAGAGAAGACTAGGGTTTGAGGTAGCTATAGCAGAGAGAGAGGGAAGAGAGACTAGGGTTGGAGGTAGCTATAGCAGAGAGAGAGGGAAGAGAGACTAGGGTTGGAGGTAGCTATAGCAGAGAGAGAGGGAAGAGAGACTAGGGTTGGAGGTAGCTATAGGAGAGAGAGAGGGAAGAGAGACTAGGGTTGGAGGTAGCTATAGCAGAGAGAGAGGGAAGAGAGACTAGGGTTGGATGTAGCTATAGGAGAGAGAGAGGGAAGAGAGACTAGGGTTGGAGGTAGCTATAGCAGAGAGAGAGGGAAGAGAGACTAGGGTTGGAGGTAGCTATAGCAGAGAGAGAGGGAAGAGAGACTAGGGTTGGAGGTAGCTATAGCAGAGAGAGAGGGAAGAGAGACTAGGGTTGGAGGTAGCTATAGCAGAGAGAGAGGGAAGAGAGACTAGGGTTGGAGGTAGCTATAGCAGAGATAGAGGGAAGAGAGACTAGGGTGGGAGGTAGCTATAGGAGAGAGAAGACTAGGGTTGGAGGTAGCTATAGCAGAGAGAGAGGGAAGAGATACTAGGGTTGAGGGCAGCAGTAGGAGAGAGGAGAGACCAGGGTTGAGGGTAGATGTAGGAGAGAGGAGACTAGGGTTGAGGGTATCTTACAGTTCCAACAATCTTTATTAATAACTGTCGAAGGGCAAAGTGGTATTTTAATATTTATTATTTTGATATAAAAACATTTTCCCAGCTCAACTCCCAGTTAATTTCTATCCAACGTCTCTTAACATCCCGGTCAGAATAGCAACACGTTTTCTTGTTACAGTTACACCTTCCACATTGCAGAAATTCTTTGGTGAAAGCTTCAGGTTTTGTAAATGCCAGATCAGATCATCAACATTTTATTGGGGCTCGCCAGTTTTCGGCCAAGGTGCAAAGTCTGCAAGTCTTCATCATTTTAACCTTAAAATGGGCGGTCAAGCCTCATCAGTCTCATCCTCCTGATCTCCTCTGCTGTCACCCCCTCCTCGTAGGGAGGAGCAGAACTCTGACTGGAACCTCCTATAAACACAGGAAGAATAGTGGTGCATGTAATAGCAGCAATACTACTTGATTTGATTTGATGTTTTTTATTTCCATGTCTTACATATGGGCCATATGACATTGACAATAAGTTATATAGACCAAGATGACCACAAAAAAGAAAACACAATAAAATGTAATATAACAAGTTGTAAGCAATGTATGTAAACAAAGAAACAAGAGGAATTCATAATTTATACAATTATATAGGATATAGTGTGTTTTGTCTCAAGTGCTTTCTCCAAAAATCCTGCAAAACTTAAGATCTCCTCCACAAAGAAAAAAAACTCAACATACAACTCTCGGACTGCCAAAACAAATCCGGATTTACAAATAGAATTTTCTCAAATAAAGCCCTCCTCAAATCGGTGTATAAGGGGCAATAAAAAACAAAATGATATTCATGTTCCACCACTCCCAGATCACAGAGTGCTGAGCAGTGACAGCAGTGATGAGGAACTACAATTGCACGCTGCTCGGAATAAGTGAGACAAGATGGACACAGTCCGGACAGAAACGACTGGCCTCAGGAGAGTTACTGCTGTACTCCAGACACGAAGAGGACAACGCCTCCCACAACCAAGGAGTAGCACTGATGCTATCTAAAGCAGCACAGAGAGCGCTCATAGGATGGGAAGCCCATGGTCCAAGGATCATCACCGTGTCCTTTCGAACCAAGAAGAAGAGGATCAATATGAACATCGTACAGTGCTATGCTCCTACCAATGACGGCGAGGAAGCAGACAAAGCAGAACAGACTGCAGTCCATTATAGAAAAGCACCCAGAGAGAGACATCACAATCCTGATGGGAGACCTTAATGCCAAGATCGGACGGGACAACAGGGACAACAGGGGGTACAAAGATATAATGGGAAGACACGGATTGGGGGCCATGAATGAAAATGGGGAGAGGCTGGTGGACCTGTGCGCGATGAACAACTTGGTCATTGGCAGCAGTGTTTTTCCCCATAAGAACATCCACAAGGCCACTTGGGTATCACCAGACCACATAACCGAGAACCAGATTGACCACGTCTGTATCAGCAAGAAATTCAGGAGGTCCATGCAGGATATAAGAGTAAAGAGAAGAGCAGATGTGGCTTCAGACCACCACCTCGTCATAGCCAGCCTGAAGCTGAAGATGAGAAAGAACTGGATGTCGGCACATACAACACGACACAGGTACAACACAGCTTTCTTGAGAGACGCCAGTAAGCTGGAAGAGTTCAGAGTAACACTCATCAACAAGTTCCAAGTTTTACAGGAGCTGTTGGAACAGGACAAGTGCACCCTGGAGAACAGTTGGAAGGAGATAAAAGAGGCAGTAACGTCTACCTGCCAGGAAGTGCTTGGCCCCAAGAAGCACCAGCACAAGGAGTGGATCTCAGGGGACAGTCTGCGAAAGATCCAAGAGAGGAGGGAGAAGAAGGCAGCAGTGGACAGATGGACAAGAGCAGAGAAGGACAAGACACAAGAAAGGTATGCCGAAGGAAACAAGCTAGTAAAGAAGAGCATCAGAGCAGACAAGCGAAGGTATATGGATGACGTGGCAACAGAGGCAGAGCAAGCAGCAAGAGAGGGGAATATGATAGAACTGTACAACATCACCAAGAAGCTGGCAGCAAAGTACAGCAAACCAGAACGACCTGTGAAGGACAAACAGGGAAGACCGATAACAACGGGAGAGGAGCAACAGAAGAACAGATGGATGGATTATTTTGAAGAACTTCTAAACCGGCCAGCACCACAGAACCCACCAGACATCACAGGCTGACACAGACCTACCCATAGCCTGCAACGCACCAACCAGGGAAGAAATTAGGAAGGCTATCAAGCAGCTGAGGAACGGAAAAGCTGCAGGACCAGACAACATCCCAGCGGAGGCACTGAAGTCAGATATAGAAACCACGGTGAAGATGCTCCACCCATTCTTCATGAAGATATGGGAGGAAGAAGAAGTGCCAGGAGATTGGAAAGAGGGCTACCTCATTAAGATCCCAAAGAAAGGCGACCTTAGCAATTGCATAAATTACAGAGGTATCACACTGCTATCAGTGCCAGGGAAAGTTATTAACAGTCATCTTGAACAGGATGAAGGACCTCATCGATGCACAACTCCGTGATGAGCAAGCTGGTTACCGCAAGGACCGATCCTGCACAGACCAGATTGCAGTGCTGCGCATTATCGTGGAGCAGTCGATAGAGTGGAACTCGCCCCTGTACATAAACTTTGTGGACTATGAGAAAGCCTTTGACAGCCTAGACAGAGAGAACCTCTGGAAGCTTCTCCGACATTACGGGGTGCCGACCAAGATTGTTTCCATCATCAGGAACTCCTATGAGGGCCTGACATGCAAGGTGGTCCATGGAGGGCAGCTCACAGAGGCATTCCAAATGAGGACCGGTGTCAGACAAGGTTGTCTGCTCTCGCCCTTCCTCTTCCTGCTGGCCATTGACTGGATAATGAAGACCTCCACAGCACAGAGAAGGTACACGATTCAGTGGACGCCTTGTACTTGTACTGGACGACTTGGACAATGCCGACGATTTGGCACTACTGTCGCACACCCAACAACAGATGCAGAAGACCAACAACGTGGCATCCACTTCGGCACAAGTGGGACTCAACATCCACAAAGGCAAGACTAAGATCCTCAAGACCAACGCAGCAAACAACACCAACGCAATCATGCTGAATGGCGAGGCTATGGAAGAAGTTGAAGCCTTTACCTACCTTGGCAGTGTTATCAACAAGCAGGGCAGCACAGATGCTGATGTTAGAGCACGAATAAGGAAAGCACGTACAGCATTCGTGCAATTACGTAACATCTGGAGCTCAAAATAACTGACTTCCAACACCAAAGTCAGATTCTTCAACGCCAACGTCAAGGCAGTCCTCCTATAGGGAGCGTCGGAGCAGAGACGTGGATAACTACAGCTGCAACCATCAGGGAAGTGCAGGTCTTCATTAACAGCTGCCTGCAGAAGATCATCCACATCAGATGGGCAGACACCATCAGCAACAGCAAACTCTGGTAGAGAACAAACCAGCTGCCCTCAGAAATTAAGAAACGCAGACGGCGCTGGATAGGCCACATCCTGCGAAAGCCTGCAAGTACCATCACCAGACATGCCCTAACATGGAACCCACAGGGCAAGCGGAAAAGGGGTAGCCCAAGAAACACCTGGCGCAGAGACCTGGAGGCAGACACCAAGACCATGAAGATGACCTGGAACCAACTGGAGAGAACAGCTCAAGACAGAGATGCCTGGATCTAGCTTGTTGACGGTCTATGCCCCAGAAGGCATAAGTAAGTAATCTAGTGCTGTCAGGGGATTAAAAAATGTAATCTAATTAATTACAGGATTTGTAATTAATTAATCGAATTAATCGCATTTTAATCGCATAACCATTTTAGATCTGATATTCTATATTCTATAATCATATTTCAAATGGCATGTGTCGGGATGGCAGAATTCAGTACTGTATCTACAAAACCTTCTGTTTAATCATCGTCCATGTATTCATTTGCTTAGATTTTTCAGGTCTGGTAAATTTTTGCATGGTGTTATTCACAGTCAAAGATAAAAAAAATTAAAATTAAAAATTGAATCGATATTCTCATTTGGTTCATTACAATTTACTCAAGCCTAGTAACATACACTATTTCTGACACTGGGAATACATTCCCTGAGATCCATAGATGTCCCTAGAATCAGATACCAAGAACATGCAAATGAACCATTTAAAAAAAAAAAAAGTCTGTACATTTTTATTCTACGTTCTTATGGAATGAATGAGATAAATTGTTTAACGCGATTAACAGTTTAACGCAATTAATTAATAATTAATGCGATAAACTGACAGCCCTAAAGTAAACTATTACTTCTGCTACTACTACTACTATTATAACTACTATTACTATTACTGCTACTGCTACTACTACTACTACTACTACTACTACTACTACTACTACTACTACTACTACTACTACTACTACTACTACTACTGCTAAAACTACAACTACTACTACTACTACTACTACTGCTAAAACTACAACTACTACTACTAGTGTTTCTGAAGCTTCATATTGTTTCTCTTCCGACAGCCATGCTCAGTAATAATGATAATAATATGACTAATACTACTAATATCTTTTAACATAATATTACCTCCTGTGTCATTGAGGCTGTTTCTGACGGCTGCATCGTACTGCTGGTCCTCTGACAGGCCTGCTGAAGAGGACGGGTGGGGGTTGTGAGGGGGAGGGCGCACCCTACTCCCACTGTAGGCTACACACACACACACACACACACACACACACACACACACACACACACACAGACACACACACACACACACACACACACACACACACACACACACATACACACAGAGGAAGAATAGTGTTACATGTAATAGCAGCAATACTACTACTGTTACAAAGGGTCAGATTAAACCGAATATATATATTTACTGATTGATATATATTGCATAATATTTGTATATCGTTTGATATCCCTTGTGTATTCTTTGTACATATACACGGAATATCCCTTTAACCAAGTACAGACCATAATATTTCGTTCTCTTATTGGATAGCGTTCCACCAGCGCCAGTGCCATACCCCCAGAGTCGAGTTCAAAGCCACCGTCAAGGCTTGTCTCAACATGCCCGGTTCTGCCCAAGACTACGAGACAGGAATAAGGCTGGTACTAGTTTATTCGCCTAACATATAAATATGGCGCAGGTGAATACAGAAGTAGTTCGAGTTACCCAAGTGAAGCCTCACCCACGATACGACGTGCGGTGAAGTGGGCCCGTTTTGCCCCAAAATAGAGTCTTGTCTTATCCTAATACGTTTGTTCAACGTATCGTTCGCTCCTTACTAGTAAAGCCTTCATCACGAGTCAACAACCAAGTGAAGTGAGCAACCGTGTGTCTAAATAGAGCACTTATCGCCGCGTGCGAATAGGATAGTAAAGTGTCAGAGTTTAGTGGAATAACGTCAAGTTCAACCTAGTTAATGTGAAGTACCGCGCACCGGAGAATCTACACCGGTGAATGCAGAGCCCCTTTCCGGCTGGATTATTATTATTATTGCTTTGGACCAGGCTGTTGGAGCGGAGAAGAATCGTCTACACACCACTACTGTGGGATTTACCCGTGACGTGAGGAGCATCACTCGAGCCCGTCTCAAGGAGAGGCTGGCCGGCTTTCACCTGTGCTGCACGCATACTGGGATTACAGCTGCTGCTTTTCGTCTGCCGATCAGGGAGTAATATACCGCCTCCCATAGCAGGAGCTTATTGAGTCCCCGCTGATCCAGACTTTGCATTCGAACATTTCCTCCCCCTGCTGGCTTACAACCGGTGGGAACCCCCTACCAGAATCTCCCGCTGCCTCCCCAGAGTACCATAGATATAATTCCTAATATTCAGGTTGTATTATCATCTCATGCGTAATATGAGAATGGACATTCGTTATTGATTTGCCTACGCACATTCCCTTGCCTTATAAGCGCATCTAGAGTAAAGTATATTATGTATTCTTGCTGCTAATAAATACTTAAATCCAATATTGTTGTGGAACCGAGTCATTGTGGAGGTGTTCTCATCTGATATACCTGTGTACTGTATGGCCAGTAGTAATGTACATAAGACGGTAGTGGTTTAATGATACCATACTTATTAATACAGTCAGGGAATTGTACCCCTCAGTTACAATTGGTCCTTCGAGCCCCGGATAAGAATTAGCGTAATATTAATATAAACATGGCCGATGATGAACACAAACGGTTCTCCTAAGCTAGATCGCCCGGAGCGCAGACGGCAGCCACCTCTTCACCTAGAGGACTACGTTGTCAGTCCAATACCTAGCTTTAAAAGGAAGTTAAATACGGATAAAGTAACTAAAGCGGATAGTAAAATTATGTCCAACCCTACCGACCAGGCTACCCCGCCAGTAGAGACCCTAGTGGGTTCTAACGTAACTGACCAAGCTCACGGGGGGGACCAGGAGGGACATGACATGACTTTACCCCCAGACAACGCCAACGGGACAGTCCCCGGAGAGCTCAAGGATAAAGAAAGCGCTCCAGGGACGGAACCCGACCCACTACCAGAAGAGAAGCGCGCCCAGGAGACGGACCTCGAGGCGCGCCCAGAGAACAGATCTCCAACGAGCACTGCCGGAAGCCGATCACCTCCGCCGGGGTCTTCCCCCAGCGAAGCGGACAAGATGCTGGCGCAGGCACTCATCGCCACCCTGGCAGCCTCCACCGAACGCGATCGACTTCAAGCGCAACAGACGCGCGAGCGCGAACATTCTGCAACCGAGCGAGAGCGCTTCCAGGCGCAACAAAGGAGTGAAGACGACCGCATAAGACTGGAGACCAGACGCCTTCAGACGGAAGAGAACATTGAAAGAAGCCGCGCCGATGCACAGCACGCCGCCGCCAATGCACAGCGCGACGTCGCAAATGCACAGCTCCACGCCGCCCATGCCAGCGCCAATGCCCAGCGCGACGCCGCCAACGCACAGCGCGACGCCGCCCAGGCCAGCGCCAATGCACAGCGCGACGCCGCCAATGCCCACCGCGAAGCAGCGCGCGACGCAGCCCATGCCCAGCGCGAGGCAGAGCGCGACCGGCTGCAGGCGCAGCTGATGGACAAATTGGTTGCCATGGCGACACCCCCTCACTCCGCACGGAGCTCCCGGAAATCGTCACGACAAGGGTCTAGGACACATTCCCCTACCCGACCAAGCGACCCGGGACCCCGCCAACAGGAGGATCCTGTCCACGTCTCCGAACCCCCTCCCCGGCCGGTCCATACGAGACCCAGCAACCGGGAAGAACCGGACCACGCCGAGAGACTGAACAGAAGACTCCAGGTCCTAGCAGAGGAAGAGGAAGAGGAAGAGGAGGAATGTCAAGCCGACCAGCAGCAACGTACTCTGGACCAGGAGGCCCAGTACAGCCCCGACCAGCAGCAACGTACTCTGGACCAGAAGGTCCAGTACAGCCCAGACGTCAGCCCCGAGGCACTGCGCTACAAACCCCCGACTCAACTCACGGGTGAGTTTGACGCACCGCCAGCCCCGAGGAACAGCACCTGGGGACCCGACCTTCGGTACCCACCAAGTACCAGCCCAAGACGACACGCACGGGGAGACTCGCCCAGGAGGCCTCTCCCCCAACGCTCACCGATGTGCCAGTCATCCATGGCATCGTACCTTGGCACACCGACGTTCCCGGACTTCACACACGAGAACAGAGCACAGTACACAGAGCTACGAATGTGCTTAGAGACTATGCTGTCCGACGTACCAGATGAACCGTACAAGTATGCTATCCTACTCAAGCACCTGAAGGTGCCCAGAGCGCACAATATAGCGCTGGCATACTCCAGCTCTACTACCCCATACACCGCGGCTCTAGTAGCCCTCGACCAACGTTATGGACGCATATGGGACTACGTGATACAGGAGATAAGAGACATTGACCGTCTCCCCCCAGCCAGAGACAATAGAGCATTAGATGACCTGTCTATCAAGGTACAGTCCCTGGTAGGGATGCTGGGGGCCCAAAAGGAAAAGGGGATCTATGAACTGTACGCTAACTCTAATGTAGAGAGGATATTAGAGAAGCTCCCTCCCGCCCGACAAGAGCGCTTTCGGCGGCAGAGAGACCACCGCGACCCCAACGGTCCAGAGGCATCCCTCCTAGACCTATCTGAGTTCCTCGCCAGGGAGGTCAGTAGCCTACGACTCGACACGTTCGTATGGAGTGGACCAAGCCCAAGACCAGGACCTCGGGGATCAACAGATAACCGTCGGTTGGTGACCGTTATGCACCAAGCCGAATCAGTACCGCAGCACAAGAACCACAACACCCCCTCGACGAAAGAGGACCAGTGGAAGATTGAGTGCCAGTACTGTGAGGGAGAACATCGGCTGTACCAATGCGACACTTTCGGGAAGCTGACCACGGACGAGGTGAGTCAGTGGATCAAGGACCACCGCCGCTGCTTCCGCTGCGCGCGCAGCCACCTAGCAGCTGAGTGCCGCTTGAAGAAGAAGTGCAGCAGGTGCGGTGGCACCCACTTGGAGGTCCTGCATGACATCAACAGGCGTCAGCCAGGACAACAGAGTGGGCCCGTCGCGGTAATGTACCATGCCGAGGCGGTGGCACCAGTACCGAAGAGCCACCAGACCGCTCCCTACTGTACCTACTGCGACGGCGGACACTGGCTGGCACAGTGCGCCGAATATAAGACACTGAACCCCGTCCAAGTTGACCAGTGGCGTGAGGCGGCCCAGGCGGGCGCCGCTTACCGCGCAGCACTGTGCGGAGCCCACCAGAAGATCCAAGGCAACCGACCAACAGGAGTGCTCCACATTGACCAGCATAGCGGGACCCCCCGAGTGCTCATCAAAGTGGTCAGAGTGCTCCTGAGCTACAAGGACAAGGTCCTGGACACTTACGCCGTCCTGGACGATGGGTCTGAAAAGACTCTCCTCCTCGCTTCCGCAGCAGCCCAGTTGGGCCTGCGGGGTGTCAAAGATACCATGACCATACGCACCATCAGAAGGGACCAGAAGACCATAAAAGATGAAAAGGTCTCCTTCAAGATAGCAGCGGTGGACCAGCCCGAGAAGCAGTATAGTATAACCAACGTCTTCACCAGCCACGACATAGGCTTGTCTCAGTACACCTACCCCATCCCACAGCTGATGGCTAAGTATGTGCACCTACGTCAACTACCTATACCGCTTATCGACGGCGCCACACCGACCCTGCTCATCGGCTCCGACCACGCGGACCTCATTCTCCCAATTGAGGCGGCCCACATCGGACCCAAAGGATGCCCAGTCGCGGTTCAGACCCGACTGGGATGGACGCTCCAGGGCCCCCTCTACGGACTTGACAGACAACCCACGTCTACACGTTGCCTACACACAAAGGCGAGCGACACCGGCCACTCCCTCGTACAGCAGAGGCTATTGACATTAAGCGAGAGGCCCGTGAGAGAACCGTGGGCACCAGAGGGAGTTCGGAACTCCACCCCCCTCAGCTGCGCTCCAGACGTAGCTGACCTCGAACCCAGCACCCCAAGCGACTCCTTGACGGGGCGGCCGGCACCGGCCCCTCCTCAGACGGGGTACAGAGCAAACAAGAGAAACAGACGGAGGAGGAGGAGGCACAGCCAAGCACAGATCAAAGCAGTCTCAGGCCCGCTTCCTCCTAAGCCCCCCTTCATCCCGTCCAGTCGTCATGACCATAGACCAGTCACTACCCCGAGCTGCGTGGCCGGCCGGCCGCGTAAGCAAAGTGACCACTGGTGCCGACGGAAGGTCAGAGCGGCAGAATTGCCCGTCCAAGGGCGGACCTACAACCGACCCGTGGCGAGGCTGATAGAGTCGCCAAGGCTCCCCGACTCGCTTAATGACGACCATGACCCCCTGACTTTGTGAACTGCCCTACCCTCACAACGGACACTGAGTAGTGGACAGTGCGGTTAATCTGTCTCTGCTTATCTAATTAGGTGGGACTAATTAGGAGGCGGCTGTTACAAAGGGTCAGATTAAACCGAATATATATATTTACTGATTGATATATATTGCATAATATTTGTATATCGTTTGATATCCCTTGTGTATTCTTTGTACATATACACGGAATATCCCTTTAACCTAGTACAGACCATAATATTTCGTTCTCTTATTGGATAGCGTTCCACCAGCGCCAGTGCCATACCCCCAGAGTCGAGTTCAAAGCCACCGTCAAGGCTTGTCTCAACATGCCCGGTTCTGCCCAAGACTACGAGACAGGAATAAGGCTGGTACTAGTTTATTCGCCTAACATATAAATATGGCGCAGGTGAATACAGAAGTAGTTCGAGTTACCCAAGTGAAGCCTCACCCACGATACGACGTGCGGTGAAGTGGGCCCGTTTTGCCCCAAAATAGAGTCTTGTCTTATCCTAATACGTTTGTTCAACGTATCATTCGCTCCTTACTAGTAAAGCCTTCATCACGAGTCAACGACCAAGTGAAGTGAGCAACCGTGTGTCTAAATAGAGCACTTATCGCCGCGTGCGAATAGGATAGTAAAGTGTCAGAGTTTAGTGGAATAACGTCAAGTTCAACCTAGTTAATGTGAAGTACCGCGCACCGGAGAATCTACACCGGTGAATGCAGAGCCCCTTTCCGGCTGGATTATTATTATTATTGCTTTGGACCAGGCTGTTGGAGCGGAGAAGAATCGTCTACACGCCACTACTGTGGGATTTACCCGTGACGTGAGGAGCATCACTCGAGCCCGTCTCAAGGAGAGGCTGGCCGGCTTTCACCTGTGCTGCACGCATACTGGGATTACAGCTGCTGCTTTTCGTCTGCCGATCAGGGAGTAATATACCGCCTCCCATAGCAGGAGCTTATTGAGTCCCCGCTGATCCAGACTTTGCATTCGAACATTTCCTCCCCCTGCTGGCTTACAACCGGTGGGAACCCCCTACCAGAATCTCCCGCTGCCTCCCCAGAGTACCATAGATATAATTCCTAATATTCAGGTTGTATTATCATCTCATGCGTAATATGAGAATGGACATTCGTTATTGATTTGCCTACGCACATTCCCTTGCCTTATAAGCGCATCTAGAGTAAAGTATATTATGTATTCTTGCTGCTAATAAATACTTAAATCCAATATTGTTGTGGAACCGAGTCATTGTGGAGGTGTTCTCATCTGATATACCTGTGTACTGTATGGCCAGTAGTAATGTACATAAGACGGTAGTGGTTTAATGATACCATACTTATTAATACAGTCAGGGAATTGTACCCCTCAGTTACAACTACTACTACTGTTGCTACTCAACTAACCGCCTCGGCCAGTTCTTCATACCAGCGGCCATCAGGCTCCACAACAGTGGGCAGGGACCAGAGGTGCGTTGCTCATGGGATGGGGTTGCACGACGTGCAACCAAGCTTTTGTGAACAGACACACACACACACACACACACACACACACACACACACACACACACACACACACACACACAGAGACAAAAGGCGGCATGGTGGTGTAGTGGTTAACACGGTCCTCAGATCAGATAAACCTCTCTCAACACTGTTCTCAGATCAGATAAACCTCTCTCAACACTGGGTCTCATTCCCGAAAATTTTCCAAAGATATATTCTGGAAGACTTATCTTGGAACCACTGAGACATAATCTATGACAAGTACACTCTGAGTCCTGAACGTGCTGGAGATATGTCTTAAGTGGCTGAAACGGTCGCAGAAATTATATGATCTGATATCTGCTTGGAGAATGGCATTCTGTCGTAAACTCCAAAGCGCGTTCCCGTTCAGCTCATTTGCATACAAAACACCGCCTCCATAGTTCCTTATAAGGCAACTGGTGACGCAGCTGTGTGAAATGGAATGGCGGAAGTGCTTTGCGAGCCGCGTGATTACGAAACCTAGCGTCAGTCAGTGCCAATCAGAGAGCGTCTCCGAGAAATGCGGCTAGGTTTCGTAATCACGCTTGCGCCCATCAAAACTAGATTAGATTAATGTATGTAACTCCAGCATCATTAACACCACGGTAACTCCCCTACATGTATCTGACCATTCCTTCATATCCTTCTCACTAACTCTCATGCTTAACCGAAAGGTCTTCACCCCAACTCAAACAGTCTCACTCAGACGCAACCTGCCCTCCCTATCCCCCTCCACCCTCTCCTCTGACATACTATCCGCTCTACCTTTGAGTGACACCTTCTCTGCTCTCTCCACAGAGATGGCAACCTCCACCCTCCTTTCAGCCCTTGCAACCTCCTTCGACAAGCTCTGTCCCCTCGTTGAGAAACCTGCCCGCCGTTCCCCACCCAGTCCATGGCTGACAGATCCAGTGAGAGAACAAAGACAGGTCCTGAGAGCAGCTGAAAGGAAGTATAGAAAGTCACGCCTCACTGCTGACATCGACACATATCACAACCTCTTGTTAACATTCTCCAAAACCATCACTAATGCCAAAGCTTCTTTCTTCCACCATAGGATCGAGGCCTCTGCCAAGAATCTTCGCAAACTGCATGCTACCATGTCCTCCCTCCTCACTCCCCCCCCACCCCCCCCTCCCTCATCTTTCTCTGCCGAAGACTTTGCGATCTTCTTTGAGGAAAAAGTGGAGAACATCCGCAGCTCCTTCTCCCAACCCCCACCCATTCCAAATGCTGAATCGAGAACCTCATCCTTCACTCTGTCATCTTTCTCTCCCATTACAGAAGCAGAGACCCTGACACTGGTAACGTCAAACCGTCCGACTACTTGCCAGCTGGACCAGCTACCCTCCCCACTCCTCCAGACCATAGCACCAGACATCCTCCCATTCCTAACTGCAACCATCAACTCCTCACTCAACTCGGGGGTGGTCCCCACCTCCCTAAAACAAGCCAGAGTCACGCCGCTCATAAAAAAACCAACCCTGAACCCTACCGTCATAGGCAACTACCGTCCTGTCTCTCTTCTCTCCTTCCTTTCTAAAACACTTGAACGTGCTGTATCCAACCAACTTACTGCTTATCTCTTACAGAATGACCTCCTAGACCCTAATCAGTCAGGCTTCAGGACTGGTCACTCCACAGAGACAGCCCTCATTGCGGTCACAGAGGCACTTCACTTAGCAAAAGCGAAAGGCCTCTCCTCTGTCCTGATTCTCCTAGATCTATCTGCAGCCTTCGACACAGTCAACCACCAGATCCTCCTTGCGGCCCTCGCAGGAATGGGAGTGGCTGGCTCTGCGCTGACATGGCTGTCATCATACCTCAATGACCGCTCCTACCAAGTGTCATGGAGAGGGACCCTGTCGGCCACCCGCCCCCTGCGGACGGGTGTCCCCCAGGGCTCGGTTTTAGGACCCCTTCTCTTCTCCCTCTACACTAAATCACTGGGTAACATTATCACGTCTCATGGCTTCTCCTACCATTGTTATGCCGACGATACTCAACTCTTCCTCTCCTTCCCTCCCTCAGATATCCACGTCTCTGAGCGGATCTCGGCCTGTCTGTCCGACATCTCAGCCTGGATGACGTCCAACCACCTCAAACTGAACCTAAGCAAAACAGAATTGCTCCACCTGCCGGCCAAATCCTCCCCCCTAACCGACCTTTCAATCACAGTCGAGAATACAGCTGTGACTGCGTCCCCGACCGCCAAGAACCTTGGTGTTGTCCTCGACGACCAGTTGAACTTCTCTGCTCACATCGCAGCGACGACCAGAACCTGCCGATTCCTCCTGAGCAACGTCAGAAGGATACGCCCCTTCCTGACAAAAGAAGCCACCCAACTCCTCGTCCAATCAACAGTCATCTCCCGCCTCGACTACTGCAATGCACTGCTCGCTGGCCTCCCGGCCACTGCCACTAAGCCTCTTCAACTCATTCAGAACGCAGCGGCCCGCCTGATCTCAAACCTACCGAAGTCGGCCCATGTCACCCCACTTCTTAGGGACCTGCACTGGCTCCCCATTGCTGCACGAATCCGCTTCAAGGCCCTCGACCTAGCATACCGTGCGGCAAAGGGAACCGCTCCCGCCTACCTCCGGTCAATGGTCTCTAACTACACACCCTCAAGACCCCTACGCTCTGCATCTTCTGGCCGCCTCAGACCTACTCCTATCCAAGCTCCGGGAGGGTCATCAAAGAGAAGTCGCCTATTCTCAGTCCTTGCCCCACAATGGTGGAATGAACTACCCACCCCAGTTAGGACAGCCGAATCACGTCCAATCTTTCGCCGTCGACTAAAGACGCACTTCTTCAACCATTATCTGAATTAAAAAAAAAAAAAAAAAAAACAATAAAAAAAAATCTAACCCTAACTAACCGTACTGTCATGCACTTGTCCTAATAAACTAACCTACACTGTAGCACTCAACACTTTGATGAACATTGTTGCTCAGCTGATAGAGTTGTGCCCTTCCTGATGGCTTGTCGTACAGAACTTGTAAGTCGCTTTGGATAAAAGCGTCAGCTAAATGACTAAATGTAAATGTAAATGTATTGGCATCATATACAGCTCGCGGTACACACCTGCCGCAGCGCGCGCGCACACACAGACACACGCGCGCACGCAGTACTGTATATGAATGAATGAATGACATATAATATATATAGCCTACGGCGGGCGTAATGAATGAACGCAGTATGGCTTATTATTCCATAAGCCTATAGGCTACTGTTCATTCGTATGCGCACACAAGACTTGTTATGGAATATTAATGCAGTCTATTTCCACCGATTAGCTTTAGTTCTTATTTATTTATCCACTGTCATTTCAGTGTTGGTGTATAGGCTATATAGTGTATTTCAATATAAGTTTAATTGATTAATGATATATTGGAAGGAATGCAGGTTTATAGCTATATCAACCCCCTCCAATGTACAGTAAATGACCAAGTATGGTTGTCAATATTCCAATGTACAGTTTTGCTTGTACAGTATAAGTCTATCCCCCACCCATCCCTACCCAACCTCCTCCAACAGTTTCTACGTCAAATGTACTCTCTTTTCTGGACTCTTTTTGTATCACAAACAGTACTGTATTTGCAAATCTGGTATGTCATAAATGTATAGATGTAGCAGTACTGTCTATCTGTGTCATGTGTGTCATATATGTTATGATGAATTGAAAATGGGGGACCCTGATGTAAACAAGACAAAATTCTTTCTCTGGTCTGCATCCCTTATGTAATTGAGCTGTACTGTACTGTACCCATTCTGCAATCTGTTAATAAAGTTTTCAATCAATCAATCAAACAAAGGTCTCTCCCATTGTATACCAATCAATGGGATACATTGCATGTTGACCTGCATTCTTTAAAATGTATATAATTAATCATTAAAACAGATGTGTAACAAATAAGAAATACAAATTCCACAGAAGGCATTAAATTATTATTATTTTCAATCATTTCACAATAATTACATAATTGTGTTTGAATATCTGAGTAATTATTTGTCCAAAATAGCTGGTTCAGATATGGTTAATCCAGCTGCCCTGTGATCAGATGAATCCAGATTATTTATTTTTCCGACATCAAATTCGTAATTTCTTATCGTACAAATATTGTCATATTTATTTTAATTATGATTAAGTAATTAATTCCAAGGAGGCCTGTAGCGTTGACGTGAAGGAATCACTATGAGAACAGTCTGTCAAGTTATAATAACATTTTAAATTAGTCAATCAATCATGAGATTTGATCGTGGGCTGAGAGCATATTTAAGTGTGCTCCTCAGCACTCTTAGATCTGCTCTCAAATAAGATCTCAGGAAAATTTGAAGACTCCCACTCCCAGCCCTAATATGTCTTAAATAGGCCGAAATCTGGCTAAGACGAAATATTTTGTCGTAACTTCGTTCGAGAATGAGACCCACTGTTCTCAGATCAGATAAACCTCTCTCAACACTGTCCTCAGATCAGATAAACCTCTCTCAACACTGTTCTCAGATCAGATAGACCTCTCTCAACACTGTTCTCAGATCAGATAGACCTCTCTCAACACTGTCCTCAGATCAGATAAACCTCTCTCAACACTGTCCTCAGATCAGATAAACCTCTCTCAACACTGTCCTCAGATCAGATAAACCTCTCTCAACACTGTCCTCAGATCAGATAAACCTCTCTCAACACTGTCCTCAGATCAGATAAACCTCTCTCAACACTGTTCTCAGATCAGATCAGAGTATAGTACCTGAGAAGGAGTAATGGTTGTTTGATCTGGAATTATATCCACCCAACGTCACAAAACCTGTAGGAGACAAAGGATGTTATTTACTCATGAACATTCCGACTGTGAATGTATGTTGTGTTGCTCTGGTAAGATTGTGTTGTGTGTTGCTCTGGTAAGATTGTGTTGTGTGTTGCTCTGGTAAGATTATGTTGTGTGTTGCTCTGGTAAGATTGTGTTGTGTGTTGCTCTGGTAAGATTGTGTTGTGTGTTGCTCTGGTAAGATTGTGTTGTGTGTTGCTCTGGTAAGATTGTGTTGTGTGTTGCTCTGGTAAGATTGTGTTGTGTGTTGCTCTGGTAAGATTATGTTGTGTGTTGCTCTGGTAAGATTGTTTATTATTATTATTTTCATTGCATTTAATTAAATTGGTGAATAGTCAGTTCAGCTATATTATTTGATTTAGTGCTGTGCTGTCATTGGTGCATGCGACATGTGCTGTCAACAATACAGAACATCACTTCCATGTTGACGTCACATGTCACCAAGGTTAATATATTGGAGGCTAATGGTGCATTTAGATGGTCCTCGTCAATTAGTAAAATGTCAGAGTTTACCAACAAGGAAACTATAAAAGGAGCAAGGGTCGTCACTGTGCCGTGTGATATTTAAACAGGTTATTACCTCGGATGTCAGAATCATCTGCAATTTGTTGCATTGTTAACTAGCTAACATTTGGTGTACGTTTCCTCAGATAGCTGGTATATTTTGACTTTATAGGCTTCAATAGAACTGGCACTAAAGTCTGGCATCAAGCAGAACATAGAACGCTGGTATTCTGACCTGATGACCCTTCCTTATTTTATAGTTTCCTTGTTATAGAACGCTGGTATTCTGACCTGATGACCCTTCCTTATTTTATAGTTTCCTTGTTATAGAACGCTGGTATTCTGACCTGATGACCCTTCCTTCTTTTATAGTTTCCTTGTTATAGAACGCTGGTATTCTGACGTGACGACCCTTCCTTCTTTTATAGTGTCCTTGTTATAGAACGCTGGTATTCTGACATGATGACCCTTCCTTCTTTTATAGTGTCCTTGTTATAGAATGCTGGTATTCTGACGCGACGACCCTTCCTTCTTTTATAGTGTCCTTGTTATAGAATGCTGGTATTCTGACGTGACGACCCTTCCTTCTTTTATAGTGTCCTTGTTATAGAATGCTGGTATTCTGACGTGACGACCCTTCCTTCTTTTATAGTGTCCTTGTTATAGAATGCTGGTATTCTGACATGATGACCCTTCCTTCTTTTATAGTGTCCTTGTTATAGAATGCTGGTATTCTGACGCGACGACCCTTCCTTCTTTTATAGTGTCCTTGTTATAGAATGCTGGTATTCTGACGTGATGACCATTCCTTCTTTTATAGTGTCCTTGTTATAGAATGCTGGTATTCTGACCTGATGACCCTTCCTTCTTTTATAGTGTCCTTGTTATAGAATGCTGGTATTCTGACGTGATGACCCTTCCTTCTTTCATAGTGTCCTTGTTTATCACCAGGAAGTTGGCACTCAAATGGTCGACTAAGTGGTGAATACCAGGCAGGTTCCATGATCCCCGAGTTCATGACCTTTTGTGGCGCAAACATTTTATTGTGAACATGGATGATGTTGGAGCCAAAATGCCCTTCTGTTTATTTAGTTTTATTTCAACTCACGGTGCAGAGGTGTGGCATTATTAGTCACCATGGCAACCACCACAGGGGGTGGTTACCCATATATACTGATCAGAGGGTGATGAGCCCCAGGTGCGCAAGTGGAATAGCCATACAGTTTTTGACCGTGTCTTGTCGTGTTCGAGATGTGCCGTATAGGTCGGCGGTCAGTGTTATTAGTAAAAAGAGTTTTTGTATATATATTTTGGTTGATAAGTCAATAAAAGGATTGGCATATCGAAAATGATAAGAGCTCTCTGGACATTGAATTCTTTAAGCACGCGTCTAACTCAAGCCAGTCCACTTGCCCCTCGCAGTAGGCTTATGTAAAGGAGTCTACATTAGTCAAAAACTAAGGCTCTTCGTTTGAAATGGACAATTGCCTTTGTTACTTATTGGAAGACGAGGATAATCGCGCACGGCGCTCAAGATTAATTCAAACAGCTGATCAGCGAGACAGCGCGCTCTGCGCTCAAGATTCAACAGCTGATCAGCGGGACGTGTGATCAGCTGTTTTGGTTCACCGTTTCGCTTGGAATTGCGCGGAACGTGGACAATCTGGACCAAGCTGCCCAGCACCAGCACCGTCGGGGAGCGGACGGACCGGGAGGAGCAGCCCACCACCGTCAAGGAGCGGACGGCATCACCTGCCCCAGCACCATTTGGGCGAGGGAACGGACCAGGGAGCTGTCCACGGTACCACCGTCAAGGAGCGGACGGCATCACCTGCCCCAGCACCATTTGGGCGAGGGAACGGACCAGGGAGCTGTCCTGCGCGCAAGCAGTTTATTGAATAGCGCTCGGACAAGGAGCGCTGTTTGATGTTGAATAGCGCTCGGACAAGGAGCGCTGTTTGAAGACTTTTCGAAGTTCAAAGAATAAAGTCAAACGGCCCCGACAGCGCTGCGCAACGAACAGGTATGTAGCGCGCTACCGGTATATCTTATATGGCCATATACAAAACAAATGTGTGCACACACAGGGTCAATTGAGAAAAATATAAAAAGGGAAAATTCCAATGCATTGGTGGTATATGGTTGTGCAACCCGTTCGTGTGTGTGTCTGTCAAGGTTTGGTTAGAACGTCATGTGATGATTAACTGTGGGTTTTGTTTATTGTGATTTAACCAAAGGTACCGTTTCATATTGAATCTGTTGGTCTTATATTCAGTGGTGCGTTATTGAAATCATCTGGGGTGACACGCACCACGTGCACGCGCGCTCCCGGCAATGCGCATTTAATGTCCCCTCGCTTGGGCACAGACTAAAGACAGTGCCTAATTGCCTCTACGAATGGAATGTAACACGTCTTCACAACAAGGTTAGGTGTGAATGTGTCTGAGAACGTATTTAACACACCTGACGACCGGAGCTATTGATATGCAAATAGCGAGTGAGGTTACACACCGTGGTACCCCGTCCCATGAACAACGCATGCCTGCTTATATTGCTGAAATGAATTCTGATAAAGGTGTTCAGAATCCAACAGAGACCAGCGTTATGGTTGAACAGCCCGCCACGGCTGAAACTCATTGTAAAGAACCTTCATTGGTTGAAAAGTCACAGCCCACACCCACAGTGGCTAAAACACAGTCCGAGGTGGACACAGGTCAAATCACACACAATGTTGATACCGATCAGCAGGTCACAAAACGCAAGAGTAAATTAACACCAAAAGCCCTATCGGATAAAATTGACACATTACATAAATTACATAAATCTAAATTTAACAAGGCTTCTAACTTGCAAAAAACGATTTTGGGGTTAATGCAAAGTGGATGCAAACAGGAGGTGCAATGCGCATTTATGCAATATCTCCACATATGCAAGGAAGCAGAAGCAAACCAGGAGGCTCTGTTGCCAATAGTACCTCCTGAGGAAAGGGGAAAACATGACATTTGGTTCAAAGCCAAAATGATCAATGTCAATGACTTTATTGATCACATGAATGCATGGACAAAAATGACCAAACCTGTGGAAAGTGTTAATGAGGACGAGGAGGACGTGCAAAATCTAATTAATCCAAATGACAGCATTTCTAATGTGGGAAGTAAAAAATCTGCTCACAAAGGTCACACAAGGTCTGGTACCAGCAAGTCCAGCAGGTCCAGCAGATCTTCTACCTCAGCAGCTCGCTTACAGGCCGAGGCAGATAGAGCTTCACTTGTGATTCACGCTGCAGCGTTAAAGGATAAACACGCTCTGGAGGAGCAGGAACAAATGCTAAAAAAGGATAAACACGCTCTGGAAGAGCAGGAACAGATCCTGAAACACGCTCAGGAAGCCAAGGAACAGATCCTGAAAAAGGATAAACACGCTCTGGAAGAGCAGGAACAGATCCTGAAAAAGAAAAAGGAAACGATGGAGCTTGATGCACAATTGGCAGCTACCAACGCAAGAATAGCAGTATTACAATCCCCCAGTCACCAAGCTCTTTCACTCACACAGTCCGATGGAATGGACTCCTACTACAGGAAAGGAACAAGGTTAAAGGAACCCTCAGTCACTCTCAATCCTCGGGCAAAAGAATATACATCACTACCACAGCAACCACAAGCTATGCAACAGCAACAAGCACCCATTCAACAACCACCACCCTGGCAAATACCACAAGCTATGCAACAGCAACAAGCACTCATTCAACAACCACCACCCTGGCAAATGCAACAACCTATGCACTTGATGCAGCCAACACCCATTCAACAGCCCCCATTTTGGCAAAGACAACAATCTATGTTGTTACAGCCAACTCCCATTCAAACACAACCGCCATCTTTACAAAGACAACATGTGTCTTGGGATGGAGCACAGGACAATACAATCCACATGGAAGCTCCTGTGCAGCTAACGACCCCAACTGTAATTTCACCCCAAAGCAATGAAACCTCAGTTGTATGTAACCTATTAAAAAGGCAAAATGAGATAACAGCAATGCTAGTGGAGCAGCAAACCACTCACTTACTGCCACCAAGAGAGATTCCATATTTTGATGGGGATCCTCTGCAGTACAGAACCTTTGTCAGAGCCTTTGTTCATTGTGTGGAGAAGAACACGAGAAACAGAGGTGATTGTTTGTACTTCTTGGAGAAGTACACCAGGGGTCAGCCTAAAGAGCTTGTACGTAGCTGTCAACACATGGCTCCAGACAGAGGCTATGATATGGCAAAGTACCTACTTGAACAACACTTTGGAGATGAATATAAAATCACAGCAGCTTACATGGAGAAGATGCTCAACTGGCCGCTAGTGAAGGCTGAAGACATAAAATCTCTTCAAGCCTATGCTCTTTTCCTTCGGGAGTGCTGTAATGCTATGGAGAATGTCCAGTACATGAGGGAACTCGATATGCCAGCGAACATGAAAGTATTGATTTCAAAGCTTCCATACAAGCTCAGAGAGAATTGGAGAGTCTCTGTATGTTCGATAATGGAAAAACACCATCGCAGACCACAATTCATGGATATTGTCACATTCATTGAGCGCCAGGTAAAGATTGTCTCAGACCCAGTCTTCGGAGACATTCAAAATACACCACCAAGTACAGGAAGTAGACCTATGAACATGAACAGAATGAAGTCACAAATTAAACCCAAATTCAAAGGAGACAGTTTTGCAACCACAGTTACTACCATCGAAACCCCTGCAAAGCAAAGAAATGAATCTGCTCACAACACCAACACTTGTGTATGTTGCTCTAAAAATCACACTCTGGATCAATGTCCTCAGATGGAGGAGAAGACACACAGGGACAAGATTACTTTTATAAGGCAAAAGGGAATCTGTTTTGGCTGCCTTCGCATTGGACATCTTAGCAGGAATTGCGAGAAGCGCTTGACTTGCAAGGTGTGCAGCCAAAACCATCCCAGTGTTCTTCATATTAATCAGAAGGAGAGAGCAAGCAACACAAACCAGCCAAAGAAACCTTCGGTGAGTAACGCACAGATCTCTTTGCAAACATGTGGACAAACAGGGGCCGGTAGCAGCAATGGGACTCTGTCAATCTTGCCTGTACAGGTGAAGTCCAGCAAGGGAGACAAAATCATCACAACATATGCATTTTTAGATCCAGGCAGCACTGACACATTTTGTTCAGAATCCCTAATGAGAAGGCTGAACCTTACAGGAAGGAAAACACAAATCAGCTTACATACCATGGGTCCAAAGGCATCTGTGTCCAGCTACATACTGACAGACTTGGAGATCTCCAGCCTCACTGGGAGGCAGTTCTATGACCTGCCCAAGGTCTACACCCAGAAGAGGATGCCTGTAACCACGAGTAACATCATTAGCCAAGAGGAGTTGGCTAAGTGGCCATACTTAGATGGGGTTGCCCTTCCTCTGATTCAAGCTGATGTGGAGTTATTGATAGGTACCAATGCCTCCAAATTGCTTGAACCTTGGGAAATTGTGAATAGTCATGGCAATGGGCCATATGCCATTAAGACCCTATTGGGGTGGGTCGTTAATGGTCCCCTATCAGGCTACAGTGAGCAGCGGAGTGAGAATGTCAACCCCGCTGCTATTGTTAATAGGATCTCTATAACAAATCTGGAGGAGTTGCTGAACAATCAGTACAACCATGATTTTAATGAAAGGTCATCAGAAGACAAAGAGGAAATGTCGAGGGATGATATGAAGTTCATGGAAATCATGACTGATTCATGCAAACTGCAAGATGGACATTACACCTTGGAGCTTCCCTTTAAAAGGAAAGAAGTGTCTCTGCCAAACAATCAGTTTGTTGCTAGGCAACGCATCCTTGGACTGAAAAGGAAGTTTGGGAGAGATGAGAAGTTCCACCGAGAATACACCAACTTTCTCGACGACGTAATCAGTAAAGGATATGCTGAACGTGTTCCTGAACATCAAGTGGAACGGTGTGATGGAAAAGTGTGGTACATTCCACACCATGGAGTGTACCATCCCAGGAAGGGCAATCTGCGTGTCGTATTTGACTGTGGAGCAGAGTATAGAGGAAAATCTCTCAATAAGGAGCTTCTACAAGGCCCTTACCTCACCAGCACCTTGTTAGGAGTCCTCACACGTTTCCGGCAAGAACCTGTAGCCTTAATGACTGATGTTAAAGCGATGTTCCATCAGGTCAATGTGGCACAGAAAGACAGAGATTTTCTTCGGTTCTTGTGGTGGCCTGACGGCGACGTATCCCAAGAACTGGTAGAATATAGGATGACTGTGCATCTCTTTGGGGCAGTGTCTTCTCCTAGCTGTGCTTGTCATGCCCTCCGAAAGACAGCAGAAGATAACCACAACAGTTTCCCTGCTGAGGTACTTGACACGGTCAACAGCAACTTCTACATGGATGACTGTCTTAAGAGCTTGCCATCAGAAGAGGAGGCTGTTAAAATGGTCAAGGATTTGACAAATGTTTGTCAAAAAGGAGGCTTCCATTTGACAAAATGGATTAGCAATAACCGTGGAGTGCTGCTATCCATCCCAGAGGAAGACCGATCCAAGAATTTGCTTGACTTGGATCTCGACAGAGACCAACTGCCAGTGGAGAGGGCCCTTGGACTTCATTGGTGTGTTGATACAGACACTTTTAAGTTCAAGTTGGCACTCAAAGAACAGCCTCATACTCGACGTGGGATTCTATCGATGGTCAGCTCAATCTATGATCCTTTAGGATTTCTTGCCCCACTCACACTTCCAGCCAAGCTCATACTGCAAGATATGTGTAGGAGGAACTATGGATGGGATGATCAAATTCACCCAATTCTCCAACAGCAGTGGACGAAATGGTTGAGAGACCTGGAAAGAGTGATGGCATTCAAAGTTGAAAGATGCCTCAAGCCGGCAGATTTTGGAGAAACCATTCGTGGTCAACTACATCACTTCTCTGATGCCAGTGAAAGTGGATATGGCACTGTGACCTATCTGAAGATATGGAACAACAGCAACAGGTGTCATGTCTCTTTTCTGTTAGGTAAAGCCAGAGTTTGCCCACTAAAGCAAGTCACCATTCCACGCTTGGAACTCACTGCAGCTGTTCTTGCTGTTTGTGTGGACACCATGCTCAGAGGCGAAATTCAGCTTTGCCTTGAGAAATCTTGTTTCTGGACTGACAGTACTTCAGTTTTAAAGTACATCAGAAATGAAGACAAGAGATTTCACACCTTTGTGGCAAATAGGATTTCTACCATCCGAAGAACATCTGAAGTCACGCAGTGGAGGTACATTCATACCACTCAGAACCCTGCTGACAAAGCCTCAAGGGAAGTTACGGTGGATGATTTGCTGACCAACAGAAGTTGGATTGAAGGCCCTGAGTTTCTTTGGAAACCAGAGGAAGAGTGGCCAGATAGTATCTTGGAGTACAACATTGCTGCTGATGACCCTGAGGTCAAAAAGGATCTCACCATCAACGCAGTAATTGTCGATGCACCAAGTGCCACACACCAACTGATCACCTACTTTCTAACTAGAAAAGGTTGAAGAGGTCAGTTGCTTGGATCCTGAAACTACGAAAGACTCTATTGGAGATGAGTCATAAAAGAAACGGAGTCATGAGGATGCAGACAATGTGGTTCCTGGTTACTTGGAAGAGTCCTGGAGACCTATCCCGACAGGAAAGGACTGGTGCGTTCTGCACGAGTGTAGACCAGTAACTCAACTTTGCTTGCTTCAAGAAGCTGCAATTTAATAGACCAGTAACTAAACTTTGCTTGCTTCAAGTAGCTGCAATTTAAATCTTCTAATTCAGAGAATTGTTTTTTGAGTTCTTTTGTATACATGTATTGGCTCCATTATGTAAATATTATTTTGAATTGTTCCTGGCCTCCTGCCATTCTCAATTAGGGGTGGTTACCCATATATACTGATCAGAGGGTGATGAGCCCCAGGTGCGCAAGTGGAATAGCCATACAGTTTTTGACCGTGTCTTGTCGTGTTCGAGATGTGCCGTATAGGTCGGCGGTCAGTGTTATTAGTAAAAAGAGTTTTTGTATATATATTTTGGTTGATAAGTCAATAAAAGGATTGGCATATCGAAAATGATAAGAGCTCTCTGGACATTGAATTCTTTAAGCACGCGTCTAACTCAAGCCAGTCCACTTGCCCCTCGCAGTAGGCTTATGTAAAGGAGTCTACAGATGATATGATGTTGACCTGCTGGGACCTAATGGTTGATCACATGACCTGCAACATGAAGAAAGGGTTGAATAATAAGACCTCATAGAGCTGTGACCTCATAGACACCTGAGAGCTGTGACCTCATAGACACCTGAGAGCTGTGACCTCATAGACACCTGAGAGCTGTGACCTCATAGACACCTGAGAGCTGTGACCTCGTAGCCTGAGAGCTGTGACCTCATAGCCTGAGAGCTGTGACCTCGTAGACTGAGAGCTGTGACCTCATAGACACCTGAGAGCTGTGACCTCGTAGACTGAGAGCTGTGACCTCATAGCCTGAGAGCTGTGACCTCGTAGACTGAGAGCTGTGACCTCGTAGCCTGAGAGCTGTGACCTCGTAGCCTGAGAGCTGTGACCTCATAGACACCTGAGAGCTGTGACCTCGTAGCCTGAGAGCTGTGACCTCGTAGACTGAGAGCTGTGACCTCGTAGCCTGAGAGCTGTGACCTCGTAGACTGAGAGCTGTGACCTCGTAGCCTGAGAGCTGTGACCTCGTAGACTGAGAGCTGTGACCTCGTAGACAGAGCTGTGACCTCGTAGCCTGAGAGCTGTGACCTCGTAGACTGAGAGCTGTAACCTCGTAGCCTGAGAGCTGTGACCTCGTAGACTGAGAGCTGTGACCTCGTAGACTGAGAGCTGTGACCTCGTAGACAGAGCTGTGACCTCGTAGCCTGAGAGCTGTGACCTCGTAGACTGAGAGCTGTAACCTCGTAGCCTGAGAGCTGTGACCTCGTAGACTGAGAGCTGTGACCTCGTAGACTGAGAGCTGTGACCTCGTAGACTGAGAGCTGTGACCTCGTAGCCTGAGAGCTGTGACCTCGTAGACTGAGAGCTGTGACCTCGTAGCCTGAGAGCTGTGACCTCGTAGACTGAGAGCTGTGACCTCGTAGACAGAGCTGTGACCTCGTAGCCTGAGAGCTGTGACCTCGTAGACTGAGAGCTGTAACCTCGTAGCCTGAGAGCTGTGACCTCGTAGACTGAGAGCTGTGACCTCGTAGACTGAGAGCTGTGACCTCGTAGACTGAGAGCTGTGACCTCGTAGACTGAGAGCTGTGACCTCGTAGACAGAGAGCTGTGACCTCGTAGCCTGAGAGCTGTGACCTCGTAGACAGAGCTGTGACCTCGTAGCCTGAGAGCTGTGACCTCGTAGCCTGAGAGCTGTGACCTCGTAGACAGAGCTGTGACCTCGTTCACCTTGTTCACATGATACACTTAGGACTTATAATAATAATAATGCAGGACTTAACTCAGAAGTCTTTATTCGGCATGCAACGGCATGCGTGATGGGCGGCACACACACACAGGAACACACACACACACACATGCACTGTTTTTTTTAGGGTCGCCGATGCGCTTGAGCTCTGCGCTTGACCCATCCCGTCGTCCTTCCCCCCAAGGGCAGCCGGGAGCAGACAGGGTGTCGGCGAGGTACCGCTCCCGAGGACCAATCCAAGTGCTCCTGCCCGTCTTCGTCAGGGACGCGACAGCGTCAAGCGATCTGTTGTGCAGACTTTACCAGTTGACGAGGACCGACTGAATGCACCATAATTGCCCGTACATTTTCATACATGCTAAATTAGATTAGATTCAATTCAATTCAAATGTATTGTCATCATGCAGCACAACAAAAATAAGTTTGGCATCCAACCAGAGTGCAAATGTAACAGTAAAGTGCAATAGTGATAAACAATGTACAGGTTGTAACTGAGGGGTACAATTCCCTGACTGTATTGTTAGATATGATATTTAATACCACTACCTCATGTACTTTAACTTCTGGCCACCCAGTACAAGATATAAGTATGATGAACACTTTCCCACCTGATGAAACGAATCCACACAAATGTACCAAATCGAGGGTTTAATACAGCAAAGGGTGTATACAACGATCACTTAATTACATTTATGATTTGAAATATGAAATATGCACTTTTATGGCAAATGAGTATTCGTAGGTAAATCAACATTGAATGTCCAGTCTCTGGTTGCGCAGGGAGTAAGTATACAACCTGGAATATTTAGGAAAACGATAGCGATGGTACTTAAATGATTATAGCTGGATACACTAAGGGGGGGGGGGGTCCCGCTGGTTGTAAGACAGTAGGAGGGGGGGGTTAGAGAAGCCGCTGGCGGTATCCCATCTGGCCGACGGTGTCTTGGGAGAATCCAAAGTCTTGGACACGGTGCCCACAGAACCTCGGGCCGCAGACGAATACAGCTGGACCCTCTGTGGAACGGTATCTGCCGGTCCACAACGGAGAGACGTGAGGCGACCTCACGTGTAGAGCGCCGTCTCACCTGGAGTCCTCTCCGGGGGGTAATTCCAACACTCCGCAGTGTTGGCCTTTATCCATGGAATAATCAAAGCACACAAAGCATAATCCAAGCCGTGGAAGGCTCGCCGTCGTCTGGGTAGAGTAATCCAATATACAGGTCCAGTCGCTCTTGGCCCGGAGCTCCTCGGATGCAATCACCACTAGGGGTCTGACCAGCCTGGTTAAGCGTCCAGATAACGTCAGGAACGATGGGGGTACTGATAACTGTAGAACTCTAACCGAACGATGCACCATACATAAATAGACTATTATTAGCTTAATAGAATACGTCCAACTCGACGGTATGGTGCCAAACTATGACCATTCAACTATTAATCTACACGATATCTCAATGCCTATTCTGGGCCAAGTAGGCCTTACTACACCGCACGTGCGTCGTGGGGAGGCTTTTGCGTCGGTCACTCTGTTGGAGGGTAAAGAACTGGACTAAAAGAAAGTTCTACTTTACTGGCGCCATATATATATGCGCTATGAACAAATAGTACCATTCGTATTTCGCCCGACATATTACTGCGCGGAACCGGGGGTTGCCTCGACATGTTAGGCGGCACGATTGAACTTGGACCTAGGGGTATGGCAACCTGGCGCCAGGTTCTCGTCCAATGGTAGAATGAAACTATTATGGGCTGTTTAGTAGAAACGGGGATATTCAATGCATATTGTACAAGGAATATACAGGGGATATCAAACGACATACAAATACAACCAAATATATATATATAAGTAAATATACATATTCGGTTTAATCTGATCCTTCACAACACAGGTGATTAAACTGGGTATTAAATATATAAATGAACCTGCACAGGTCTTCATGATGAGCTTCAGGGGTCCAGAGGTGTAGAGGAGTCCCACCAGAATACCAGCCAGGTGACCGACGAAGGAGGTGCTGCACACAGAGCAGTAAACCAGGTGATTAAAGGAGAATGACACTCATTTTAAAATCCCAGCACTTAACCCCCAAACTGCTCAGTGGTCAACAGTGTCAATCTGTGGTTGTACTGGGCAGCTCATAGTGGTCAACAGTGTCAGACTGTGGTCGTACTGGGCAGCTCCTAGTGGTCAACAGTGTCAGACTGTGGTCGTACTGGGCAGCTCCTAGTGGACAACAGTGTCAGACTGTGGTCGTACTGGGCAGCTCATAGTGGTCAACAGTGTCAGACTGTGGTCGTACTGGGCAGCTCATAGTGGTCAACAGTGTCAGACTGTGGTCGTACTGGGCAGCTCATAGTGGTCAACAGTGTCAGACTGTGGTCGTACTGGGCAGCTCCTAGTGGTCAACAGTGTCAGACTGTGGTCGTACTGGGCAGCTCCTAGTGGACAACAGTGTCAGACTGTGGTCGTACTGGGCAGCTCCTAGTAGTCAACAGTGTCAGACTGTGGTCGTACTGGGCAGCTCCTAGTAGTCAACAGTGTCAGACTGTGGTTGTACTGGGCAGCTCCTAGTAGTCAACAGTGTCAGACTGTGGTTGTACTGGGCAGCTCCTAGTGGTCAACAGTGTCAGACTGTGGTCGTACTGGGCAGCTCCTAGTGGCCAACAGTAGCAGACTCTTGTTGTACTGGGCAGCTCCTAGTGGCCAACAGTAGCAGACTCTTGTTGTACTGGGCAGCTCCTAGTGGCCAACAGTAGCAGACTCTTGTTGTACTGGGCAGCTCCTAGTGGTCGACAGTAGCAGACTCTTGTTGTACTGGGCAGCTCCTAGTGGTCGACAGTGTCAGACTGTGGTTGTACTGGTTGCACTGGGCAGCTCCTAGGTGTGAATGTGTGGAACTAGGTGAGTGTGAAGCAGGGCTTTTGGCAAGTAACCAACTATTTGGTTATGTGGTATTGAAAACATGTTCCTTACATTTCATTTTTACATTTACTTAAAGATTCATATTAGAAAAGAAGTGGATGGGGGGAAAGTCTGTGGAATGGTATTACATCACTGCCGCCACCCAATCCACCCTCATCACCTGCCTTTCTGACATAAAAAATCTGGATGCAAAAAAACGTTCTTAAACTCAACTGTGACAAATCTGAACTAATCCTCATTGGCCCAAATTCCCTGACCCGCCCCGCCCAGGATTTTTCAGTCAACATCGGCGGCTCCATGGTCACCCCCTCCACCCACGTCCGGTATCATTCTCGGCCACACCCTCTCCTTCCTCCTGCATGTCAACCAGATCACTAAAACAGCCTTCTTCCACCTCAGGAACATTGCCCGTCTACGCCCCTCACTAACGTTACGGTGACCAAATGCGTCCACATTTTTATAGGATTCTATCACATTTTCATAACAATAGCGAATATAACTTACCCTGCGCCGTTTTCATTGAGGTTTCTTACAAATTAACAATGTTTTATTTGTCCTTTATATGCGGATAACATTTAAAATTTAAACATTTAAAAGATAATTAGGTGACCATTCTCGGTCACTGTACTGAGGTCGCATTAATAGTTTAACGCTCCCGTGTTCAGATCGCGTTTTCCTCACCTTTAATCCGGTGCTGACCTGTGAACTAAGGTGCCAAAGGTCTTGGGACTTGTAGTAATTTTGTTTTGACGTACCATTTTCACCTTCTAAACCAATACTGCCATCTACTGACAACAGAAAGATAGTGTACATAACGTTAGACCCCCGTCGCCCCAAACACATTCTAGAGATTCCCACTTCTTACTGGTAACATACGTTCATATCTAATAGTCTTTAGATGACTAAATATAGATGAATACTCGTGGAATTTGATATATATACTCTAAAATAAGTATTATTTCACATCACCTACCTTTCGACGTCAAAATCCGACTGGGCTTTGAGTAAAGCCCCAGAATGCCACGCAAAAGGGGGCGTGGCCGAATTTGGATAGGTTGGTTCTGAGTGGACAATAATGGCTTACGTTCCGTTATCCTTCTCTGCTGCCGAAACACTGACCCACGCACTTATCACTTCCAGACTGGACTACTGCAACAGCATTCTTTATGGCACATCCACCAAAATCCTCAACAAACTACAATACGTCCAAAACTCTGCTGCTCGCATGCTCACCTCCACCCGCCGCTCTGACCACATCACCCGCATCCTCCACGATATCCACTGGCTCCCCATCAGATACAGGATTCAGTTCAAAATTCTACTCATCACCTTCAAAGCCCTCAACAACCTGGCCCCCTCCTACCTCTCTGACCTCCTTCTCCACCACACGCCTACCCGCTGCCTCAGGTCCGCAGATGCTAACCTCATCCAACCCATCAGAACTAAGCTGCGGACCTGGGGCGACAGGGCCTTCGCTGCAGCTGCCCCCACCCTCTGGAACACCCTTCCCAACCATATCCGTCATGCAGACACCCTCTCGTCATTTAAAAAAGCCCTCAAAACCCACCTTTTTACCCTTGCCTTCAAGCCTTGAACTCCTTCCTCTCTCACCTTTTATATAATTTTTTTTTTTTTTTTTTCTCTACTAAAACCGTATTGTTTGTTTTGTTCTGTAAAGTGTCTTTGAGCATTCGGAAAAGCGCTATACAAATTTGATGTATTATTATTACTTGATTTACAGAAAGCCTTTGATACCGTT
Source organism: Notolepis coatsorum (assembly GCF_963971535.1). NCBI lineage: Eukaryota > Metazoa > Chordata > Actinopteri > Aulopiformes > Paralepididae > Notolepis > Notolepis coatsorum. The sequence goes on along the minus strand of NC_140165.1, from coordinate 252,397,152 downwards.
GACCATACAATGCTGCTGATAAAGCTAAAAGCAATTGGCTTTAATAATAATAATACATTCGATTTATAATGCACTCTATATCTGGAAACCAAGTCTCAGAGTGCTACAGAGTAAAAACTGACTAAAAACAGACTTTAAAAACATTAGGCAATTAAAGAAACAAGACATAAAGCATAAAAAGGGATAAAACACACAAGGCATCTATAAAAAGGTTAAAACTAAGGGAAGGCTTTTGTGAAGAGGTATGTTTTAAGTTCTCTTTTAAAGGAAGCAGATGCATTATCTTTAACAGTAATGCAATCAGCAGGAAGAATGGTCGATAATAATAATAACTTTATTTGTATAGCACTTTTCATACAGAAATTGCAGTTCAAAGTCGATGTTGGTGGAACACTCTCAGAGCCAAGGCCCACTACATGTGGGGTACCCCAAGGCAGTATGCTTTATATCAGCTTGTTCCACTAATTAATTGTTGCATGCCAATGACTCAGCACTCCTGGTGTGCCATAAAGACAAGGTAGTTGTTGAAGAGATTTTGAGCAAGGAGTTGGGCAGAGTGAGCATTTGGCTATCAGATAATAAATTATCCCTCCACGTAGGGAAAACGGAATCAATCCTCTTTGGCTCCAAAATCAAGCTAAAAAGACTTTCAGCCTTGGAAATGAAGGTATGGGATTTTATCATTACTGCAAAAGATTCTGTTAATTACCTAGGCTGCATCTTGGACAAGTCTTTTTCAGGGGAGAATATGGCCTTAACACTTTCAGTGCCGTTCACGTAGAACTACGTTTCTGTCATCTGATCGTTGAGTGCCGGAAACGTAGATCTACGTTTCTGTCACTGTATTTATTTTATTATCTATATCCATTCATAATTCAGCGGGGCACCTTGTGCATACTGTCCCGAGTGTGTCTAAGCTGGCAGATGGTATTATACCGCCCTCTAACGCCTTTGGCCAGTAATGCACCCAGTTAGAAATGGGTTCGTTTATTTTCTATACCGAGGTGCGGCGTGGGGGCGGGTCCTAAACACTCCGGCAAAACACACGCTTATAGGGATGGCTTGGACAACTGACCCCGCCCGCCCGTTGAAGAGCAATGCCCAATAACGTCGGAGGCACGATCGCTGTGGATAACTGGAATGGCGATGAGATTATTGGATTCTTTTTTTTCTTCATTACTTCAGAGACCAGGTAAGGACACTATATATGAAAGCTTGCGTTGATCTGATATTTATTTCTACTGCGATTGAAGCTATATGTGTTTATGTGTCTGGCTGTTCTGCCGTTGGGATGCAGGAGGGGGGGGGGAGTAAGTGTGTCTCACTCACCCAACTAAAGTAACTGACCAGATATGCAGGGACTGTAGCATTCCTTATTTTAAAGCCGCAACTTGATCTGAGCCACTCTCTTTTCCACTGGTATCCACTGGTAACCAGTTCACATCTCAATGACTCACACTGATGGTCTGAACTGGTTACCAGTGGAAAAGAGAGTGGCTCAGATCAAGTTGCGGCTGACCTTTAAAATAAGGAATGCTACAGTCCCTGCATATCTGGTCAGTTACTTTAGTTGGGTGAGTGAGACACACTTACTCCACGAGAGGCAGCCAGACGGATATAATTCCACACAGGTTCAGGAGTTCTATGGGGCAAAATACATTTTTGTATACGGCAGGAGTTCTATGGAACCAATTACCTACCTCTTGCAAAGCACTAGCTACGGAAAGAAGCTTTAAGACTGCTTTGAAAAAGTGGTTAGCGTCTGCCTCCATTTGATTCTCATAGAAGCTAGGAAGGATATGATGAGTTGTTAAAACTGATGTGTAATGTGTGTTTACAGTCGGATCTTTGATTTTATTATTAAATGGAATGTTTGTTTTTGTATTTGGGCTTCAGAGTAGCTGTAGGAGCTATTTGATTGTTTTTGTGTTAAGTCTGTAGTAGATTAAGTTCATCACTGGGTGGCAGCGCGGAGCGCATGGGTTTTGAATAAAGGCACAGGTGTAGGCAATGGCAATCAAAGTATCTAGGTATGGGTGACGGAGAGATCTCACGGTTTTTACCGCACGAACACACGCACGTACCCTCGCTCGTTTTCAGTATTATTAACAGCATTATGCAGAAATTATTGTTTGGCTCATCACATGTATTATGTTAAATACTTCAATTAAATGGGAACTTCACCCAACGGCAGGTGACACCGACTCGACATTGTGTTTTTTCTTTTTTTTTATTGGTCTTTTTCCCCCTCCATTTTCCTCCGATTTTCTCCCATCCCAATGTTAGTCGTATGCCAATTCCCAGTCCCTTCCTGGTCGCTGCGCACTTACCCCCCACAGTCAGATCATCTGGGAGAGTGGAGGCTACCACGTGCTTCCTCCGACACACGTCCAGCCAATCACCGCTTCTTTTCACCTGGCAGCGCGGATTCTCATCGAGAGGGCGTAGCGTGTGGGAGGACCACACTATCCCCCTCAAGTCCTATCCGCGCTTAGCAGGCGCCCCGACCGAACTGTAGGAGTCGCTGTTTACAACGACCCGGACCCACCCCGCCAGCTTCTCCCACCCTCTAATACTGCCAATTGTATTAGTGCAGACGGCCAGCCAAGCTGGTGACAACCCCGGAGCTGTGAGCTGGATTCGAACAGGCGAATCCAGCTCACAGCTCCGGGGCTGGTGACGAACGCAATCTCCGCTCGGCCACCTAACCGCCGACATTGTGTTTTTTCTAATTGCGCGTCAAAGACGATGATTCCCCGCACCCAACCGAGCGTCTACCAGGACATCAGGATAGTCGCTACAGTAGCTATACTTTATTGTGTTTTTTTTAATGTATGTATTCCTGCTGGGCAGTTATATTATATGTATCTTTTATGAATGATCAAATAAATTCAATCAATCAATTCATTGTTAAGATTAATCAATTTGCGTTAACCCTTTCACTGCCACACAACAGCCAGTTAACCCTTTCACTGTGACAATACAGAAGGATAGCCCTTTACTATCACACAACCGCGCGGAGCTAATGATGCTAATGATGGAGCATCGCCGTCGGTTGTGTGATAGTAAAGGGTTAACCTTCTGTCGTGTGGCAGTGAAAGGGTTAATGCTCAACTTGATTCCGATTGGTCACTCACTTAGGTGAGGTGATGTGGATCAGCAGCAGCTCCGCCCAGCTAGCGTAGCGATTGGCCACTGGGACGCCCATCACATAGGTCACGGCCCCTGGGTGGTAATGGTTGTTGACGACTTTCAGAGCAAACAGAACCCCTAAAAATACAGAACAGTCATGTTAAAGACTATCAGAACAACACCCTAAAAACACAGAACAGTCATGTTAAAGACTATCAGAACAACACCCTAAAAACAGAGAACAGTCATGTTAAAGACTATCAGAACAACACCCTAAAAACACAGAACAGTCGTGTTAAAGACTATCACAACACCCTAAACACAGAACAGTCATGTTAAAGACTATCAGAACAACACCCTAAAAACAGAGAACAGTCGTGTTAAAGACTATCAGAACAACACCCTAAAAACAGAGAACAGTCGTGTTAAAGACTATCAGAACAACACCCTAAAAACACAGAACAGTCATGTTAAAGACTATCAGAACAACACCCTAAAAACACAGAACAGTCATGTTAGACTATCACAACAACACCCTAAAAACACAGAACAGTCATGTTAAAGACTATCAGAACAACACCCTAAAAACACAGAACAGTCATGTTAAAGACTATCAGAACAACACCCTCAAAATACAGAACAGTCATGTTAAAGACTATCACAACACCCTAAACACACAGAACAGTCATGTTAAAGACTATCAGAACAACACCCTAAAAACAGAGAACAGTCGTGTTAAAGACTATCAGAACAACACCCTAAAAACAGAGAACAGTCGTGTTAAAGACTATCAGAACAACACCCTAAAAACACAGAACAGTCATGTTAAAGACTATCAGAACAACACCCTAAAAACACAGAACAGTCATGTTAGACTATCACAACAACACCCTAAAAACACAGAACAGTCATGTTAAAGACTATCAGAACAACACCCTAAAAACACAGAACAGTCGTGTTAAAGACTATCAGAACAACACCCTAAAAACACAGAACAGTCATGTTAAAGACTATCAGAACAACACCCTAAAAACACAGAACAGTCATGTTAAAGACTATCACAACACCCTAAAAACACAGAACAGTCATGTTAAAGACTATCAGAACAACACCCTAAAAACAGAGAACAGTCATGTTAAAGACTATCACAACAACACCCTAAAAACAGAGAACAGTCATGTTAAAGACTATCACAACAACACCCTAAAAACAGAGAACAGTCATGTTAAAGACTATCACAACAACACCCTAAAAACACAGAACAGTCATGTTAAAGACTATCAGAACAACACCCTAAAAACAGAGAACAGTCATGTTAAAGACTATCAGAACAACACCCTAAAAACAGAGAACAGTCATGTTAAAGACTATCAGAACAACACCCTAAAAACACAGAACAGTCATGTTAAAGACTATCAGAACAACACCCTCAAAATACAGAACAGTCATGTTAAAGACTATCACAACACCCTAAAAACACAGAACAGTCATGTTAAAGACTATCAGAACAACACCCTAAAAACACAGAACAGTCGTGTTAAAGACTATCACAACAACACCCTAAAAACACAGAACAGTCATGTTAAAGACTATCACAACAACACCCTAAAAACACAGAACAGTCATATTAAAGACTATCACAACAACACCCTAAAAACACAGAACAGTCATGTTAACCCATTCTCCGCCGATGACGTGTTTACACGTCATTCTCCGCCATGCGTAATCTGCCAATTTGAGATCAATATTTCATATTTTCGTCATGGTATTCACATTTCACCCACGGAGTCTTGGCTGGTGCTGTAGGACTCCGCTCAACTCTGCAACGCTTCAATACCGCCACCTCGTGGCCGATCGACGAGTTGCCAAAACCGGAAGTGGCCGGAAGTGCTTAGTCCGTCCCCTATTCCGTCCGGCCACTCGCTATCGCTCCCGGGACTCCATCTTGACACACTGGATATCGATCCGTTGCCATAACTCAATAAACAACATGATTGGACGTATATTAGTATTATACAAACCGGAACTGGATCACCTAGATCAACATCACATAACTGGGATCTGTTTGCGCCAGTGTGATCGCCCAACGGTAAGAGGAAGCTGACGTGAGTTTCAGCGTTTTTGATTATTATTATCCATACAAACTGCTCTGATCTATATATCACCCATACTTCATGAATCATTTAACGTCGGTCATGAATTATAAACGACCCCCCCCCCCCCCCCCCCTCCGGTCACCAGCAGATGACCAGTCATGACGTTTAGGATCATGTACAGTTGAAATTTTTAATATAACGTTGATCGGTATCAAACTGCATTTGATCATCTAATATATGCATTTATGGCTATATCTCACGTTCTATGAAATACAGCAGAAAACGATAAAAACATATTTATACTCTGGACGGTATTTTAGTATGAATGTGTGAATGAAAAAGTAAAACGTTCCTACATCCTGAACGATAGATAATTGATGTTGAATGGGCCATAGTAATGTCAATTTAGCAATACAATTTAAAAAGTTATAGCCCTGCAAAGAAGGTGAACATCTCCATAGACAAATAGTGCTGGCAGAGAGGGTACAGCGATGGATATAAGCTCCGGCAGAGAATGGGTTAATAATATTTTATATTTAGTGCAAATAGCAATCCTAGATCAATGATATCTTAGCTATATCCTATCCCTACTTATAAAGCATACCAGTCAGTATTATTAGTAGTAGTAGTAGTAGTAGTAGTAGTAGTAGTATTATTGTTATTATTAATTATTATTATTATTATTATTATTATTATTATTATTATTATTATTATTATTATTATTATTATTATTGTTATTGTTATTATTATTATTATTATTATTATTATTATCATCATTATCATCATTATCATTATTAGTAGTTAGTTACCAGTATTATTATTACTATTATTACCATTATTATTACTATTATTATCGTTATTATTATTATTATTATTATTATTATTATTATTATTATTATTATTATTATTATTATTATTATTATTATTATTATTATTATATGTATAATTATCATCATTATTATTATTATCATAATTATTATTATTATTATTGTTGTTATTATTATTATCATCATTACTACCTGAGAAGCCGACAGCACACTGCATGCTGTAGGAGTGATCGCTTGTGAGCTCACTCAGCCCCGCCTCCAACGCCAGATAGACCAATCCGGTGAGCAGAGAGAAGACGGACAGCAGGTAGGCGAACCAGGGCCCGCCCAGCCGCTGCTCCAGATTGATGCCCTTCCACAGGAAAGAGGCCATGTTGAAGTAGAGGTGAAAGTCGTCCATGTGGTGCAGTGGGGACAGGAAGAGGCGTCGCCAGTCGCCATGGTGCCAGGCCTGCTGCACACTCACACAGGACTGACCAACACAGAGGAAGAGGAAGAGGATGTTTTATTTATTTAAACCAGATAAAAACTCATTCAAATATCTTTTACAAGAGTGGCCTGGCCAGGAAGGAGAGCAAAAACACATTTGTTTCAGACAAAAACAAACATCAAAACATTCAGACAAGTTAGCTGATATGTCTATACTAGGGATGTCCGATATTATCGGCCTACCGATATTGGCATTAAAATGTGATATCGGAAAATATCGGTATCGGTTTTCAAAAAAAAAAAAAAAAAAAAGTACATTTCTATAACCTTTATTTACCCAGGCAAGCAAGTAAGAACAAATTCTGATTTTATTTATTGTCAAAAGTATGCATAATGTTATGTTAATTCCACAACAAGAGATATGTAATGTTAATTACCTGAAATTATTCCGTTTTTTGGGGGGGGAAACCCTGCATATATCGGTATCGGTTGATATCGGTATCGGAAATTAAGAGTTGGACAATATCGGTATATCGGTATTGGTAAAAAAAGCCAATATCGAGCATCCCTAGTCTATACTACTATCTACTATGTACTATGCTACTATACACCTACTATGTCTATACTACTATGTGTATACTACTATGCACTCAGAGTGTATCACTGCTAGACAAACAACACCACTGACTAGGGATGTTTGAATTTTCAAATGGTCGTGCCAGTCCCCACATTTGATTTTCATGTCAGAGTCAAAAAATATATATATAATTAAATTATATTTAATATATATAACTTTTTTTAAAGGATAACTCCACTTTTTTTTTAAATTAGCTTATTTAACATCTTCCCTGGAGTTAGACAAGAAGATGCATACCTTTTTTGTCTCTGTGCGTGCATTTTAGCTTTGGGAATAGACGCTCCGTTAGCATAGCTTAGCTTCATCACTGGAAGTGGGGGAGGACAGTAGCCTTACAGTGCCTTACAGTGTATTGCAAGGTCTGACATTGACCAAACTTGATATGCATGACCTTGGTGGGCTCTAGGTCAACTCCTGAAAAGGGGGTCAATGTCAGACCTTGCAATCAAAAGTTAGGGGCGCACTGAAATTATGGCAAGGGTTATTAGCCCCCTAACTTTTGATTGCAAAGTCTGACATTGACCCCCTTTTCAGGAGTTGACCTAGAGCCCACCAAGGTCATGCATATCAAGTTTGGTCAATGTCAGACCTTGCAATACACTGTAAGGCACTGTAAGGCTACTGTCCTCCCCCACTTCCAGTGATGAAGCTAAGCTATGCTAACGGAGCGTCTATTCCCAAAGCTAAAATGCACGCACAGAGACAAAAAAGGTATGCATCTTCTTGTCTAACTCCAGGGAAGATGTTAAATAAGCTAATTTAAAAAAAAAAGTGGAGTTATCCTTTAAGTGAAGCAAACCATTATTATTTAAAGGTCCCATGCATTAAAATGGCCTTTTCCAGTGTTTAGCATTGTTTCCTAGCAATGCGGGATTATATCAATGTGGTCTGTGTCGTAGGGCTGGGCGATATGGCCTAAATATGATATCACGATATTTTCTGACCTTTCGGCGATACACGATACACATCACGATGTTTTTCTTTTTTACCCCAAACAATTCATTATGAGGCTTACCAAGACAGTATTTGAGTTTGCAAGCTAACATTAAAGACAAAATAAAATACCCATGCATTTAGCATTTTTATATTAGATTTAGATTATTAGATTATATATTGCATATGAGATATTATATGATTTAGATATGAAATATGATGAATTGAAAATGGGGGACCCTGATGTAAACAAGACTAAAGTCTTTCTCTGGTCTGCATCCCCTTAACAATTGTATGTATTGAGCTGTACTGTACCCATTCTGCAATATGTTAAAGTTTTAAATCAATCAATCAATAAATAGCATTTTAGCATTTTTATGAAACTACTGTATATATGTATGTCTCTAAATGTTTTGATGAATTGAAAATGGAGGACCCTTATGTAAAAAAGCCGAAAGTCTTTTTCTGGTCTTCATCCTCCTGTACTGTATTGTACCCATTCTGCAACCTTTTAATACAGTTTTCATTCATTCATTCTGACGGAAACATAATCATTTTGATTGACAGTCGAGTCTGCCAATGACGTCACACCGCTTGCACCCGCCCTGCTGTTCTTAGCACCAATCGGCAAGCGTTATGACTTCCTGAATGTCCCGTGTGCTGAAGTGAACACTGAACATCAACAAAGCTACTAACGTTAGCTCCCCGCGGCCGTCGAGTAGGAGACCAGTGCTTCACAGGATGCTAAATGAGGCATAATGATTTTACTACAACGAATGTTATAATAAAAGCCTTTCCATACATCTGTCTGATTGAAAACTTTATTAACAGACCGCGGAATGGGCATATCTCAGCACAGGCTGAGATATGAACGAGTAACGTGTGGACAGACAAAACATCACGATATCCACGATACGTTGAAAAAGTGTATCGTTAATGAACTGTACCCGATATTTATATAATATCGTCATATCGCCCAGCCCTACTGTGTCGTTAATTATCATATTGACTCATCAGTCTAGTCTCGAGTTCACGAGATCTTCCCTCCCTCACTCAACTAAGCCGTTCTGATCTGACTCGCAATGCGACGTAGCAAGGAGCTGATTGAGCTGATTGTGATCTGATTGGCTCTGTGGTTGTAGTCACCGCCCACATCGCCCAACAACAGAGCAGTGGATTACTTCCTCAAATGGGTTGCGTGGGTGCCGAGAGAGGGATACAGAGCAACGGGAGCATTTACACACAAACCCAACTGTGTGTGTGTGTGTGTGTGTGTTTTCTAGGGCTGACCTTCAAAGCTTTTTTTGGCAATCGAAGCTTCGGGGGCCGAGCTTCGATTTTAATTCGAAGCTTCGGGGGGAAAAAGAAAAAAAAATTATAATATATATATATTTTTTTATCTTATGTTGTGGGACTTGTACAGCACTTTGGTAAACTTTGTTGTTTTTAAATGTGCTCTATAAATAAAGTGGATTGGATTAATTAATTAAGTAGCCCCTTTCACTCGGCTGCGCTGCCTGGGTGCAGTGGGGCTGCTCTCACAGCCAACGACATGACATTACATAATTATGTTGCAACCTTCGTCTATCAAGCAAACAATTATATTATATTTAATTTATAATTTATAATTATATCAAATTTCAAATGTACGTGCTTCTAGAAGTTACTACTCATCATCTGATGTTGACCGGATGGGAGTGGGGTCGTTTATAATTCCGTGGCCAACGTTAGATGATTCATGTAGTGTGGGTGATATGATCATCAGAGCAGTTTGTATCGAACACGGTAATAATAAACGCTGAAACTTACCCCAGTCTCCTCGGGCCGTTGGGCGATCAGCTTGGAGTAGACAGTTTTCTATTATGGGATGTTGATCTAGATGAACCATTTCCAGGTTGTATAATACTATATACGTCCACATAACGTTGTTTATTGAGTTAGGGCGAGCGATTGATTATCCAGTGTGTCGAGATGGAGCCCCGGGAGCTATAGCGAGTGGCCGGACCGAATTTGGATGAGCACCAGTTTCCGTTTTCCGGTTTTTTGTTTGGGCGATCCGCCGATCGGCCACCAGATGGCGCTCTTGAACCGTTGGAGAGTTGAGAGGAGATCAGCAGGAGATCTCAAGTCTCCGCGGGTGAAATATGATTGCCATCACAGATTTTTTAAATATTGATCTCAATGACGTGTTACGGCGTCATTGGCAGATTACGCATGGCGGAGAATGACGTGTTAACTCGTCCTTGGCGATTAAAAGGTTAATTAGCCAACTTGGTAACACATTAGTCATAGCAGCATAGGCATAGCCTTATTAATGTTTTGTGTGGCGTCGCCGTCGTGTACAACGATACTTACGTTTTTTAGGTGATTTGACAAAGTTGTTGTAGAGTTGTGATATGCCATTTTCTTCTGGCATATCTGGCACTCGGCTTTTTGGGCATTGTCTTTGCATATTTTAAAGTGTAACTACACGTCTGATGACTTCTTCGTCGACATGTCTGCTGCACATGTCCTTGTTGTTTTCAACACAGATAATCTCCACGTGCTTGTTGTAGAGAGGTGGAGTCGAGGCGCCGCTTACTTTCGTTTCATTGGAATGGAGGCGGAAGGTTTTGGAAAAAGATTTTTTTTTTTTTTTTTTTTTTAACTTCGATTTTTTTTTAAATGTTCGAAGCTTGTGCCATCGAATCGAACGTTCGAAGCTTCGAAGCATTTAAGACAGCCCTAGTGAGCACCACTTCATCCGCATCACTTCCTGTTTGGGCGAGCGGCCGATCGGCCACCAGATGGCGCTCTTGAACCGTTGGAGAATTGAGAGGGGCTCACCAGTACATATAATGTCTCCGGGGGAGAAATATGATTTCGATCACAGATTTTTGAAATATTGATATCAAAGATGCTGTCCAGCGTCTTCGGCAGAATAAGCATGGCGGGGAAAGACGCTGCACAGCGTCTTCTGCGATTAAAGTGTTAATTGGAATGGAGGCGCAAGATTTTGGAGGCAAAAAAATTATTAAAAATTAAAAATTTAACTTTGATTATTTTTTTATGTTCGAAGCTCGTGCCATCGAACGAAGCTTCGAAGTATTTAAGACAGCCCTAGTGTTTTTGGGGCGCATCTCTCCTCTCTCTCTCTCTCTCTCTGTCTGTCTCTGTCTCTCTCGCTCTCTCTCGCTCGTTCTCTCGTATGTATCACGCTGTGTGGGTGACTGTGACTCAAAGTGCTTATGGGCGGAGCCCAGCCAAATCAGTCTGAAATCTTGAGGTCGAAAAATTATGCTTTTGAGTACTTGATTAAAAATATAAAACAATGAATTTTTTGAAAAAAAAACTTTACTTTTCATAGAATCACAGGAATTGTGTAAAGTTGCCCAAATAGTGAAAGGAATAGCAATGCATGTCCCCTTTAATAGATTTTTATATTTAGAGGCAGCCTAATTTTCATAGACTAATTTATCTAAACAAAAGGATGCACATGCTACTGTTTCTGTTTGTTTATTAAAACCGGTTGATAGGCCAATGCAATGGTTATTATAGGCTACGATGGTGAATGGTGTCATTTTGATTTATTGTCGGTCAGCTGAGCCGTTCTGAAGGATTATTTGAAGTGCCTATTTATGTGCAATACCCTTTGACTTTAATTATCCATTCTATTAAAAAGAATAACTGAATTTAAACTGAAACAGAAAATAACAATTGTGGTTGTTTTTTTTCGGGGGGGGGGGGGGGGGGGGGGGGGGGTTTGAATATTCGGTCTTAAAAACAGTAGACTAATCTAAAATGATTTTGGTCAGTCATGCACATCCCTACCACTGACCCACCAGAGTTGTATCCCCACGCTGACTTATTGTACACAACTTGTAAGTGGTTTTAGATAAACGCGTCAGCCAAGTGAATGACATGTGTTACCTGGAGCAGAGGAGCAGCAGGGAACAGATAGAGGTAGACGTTGAGGCCCAGGACAGCCAGCGTGACGGGGGGGATGTTGTCTACGCCCACCTGGAACACCTGTGCGGCCAGGAGCAGCAGGCCCACCTGGGACCCTCTGTGTCTGTTCCTCATCCTGCACAGACAGCCTGGGAACAGAAACACACTTCCACTATGGGCCAAGTAGTAGTAGTAGTAGTAGTAGTAGTAGTAGTAGTAGTAGTAGTAGTAGTAGTAGTAGTAGTAGTAGTAGTAGTAGTAGCAATAGTAGTAGCAGTAGCAGTAGCAGTAGCAGTAGCAGTAGTAGTAGTAGTAGTAGCAGTAGCAGTAGCAGTAGCAGTAGTAGCAGTAGCAGTAGCAGTAGTAGTAGTAGTAGTAGTAGCAATAGTAGTAGCAGTAGCAGTAGCAGTAGCAGTAGCAGTAGTAGTAGCAGTAGCAGTAGTAGTAGTAGTAGCAGTAGCAGTAGCAGTAGCAGTAGCAGTAGCAGTAGTAGTAGCAGTAGCAGTAGTAGTAGTAGTAGTAGTAGTAGTAGTAGTAGTAGCAGTAGTAGTAGCAGTAGCTAAAAGTGTCCAAAATGCTAATTGCCATTGTTATGCGGATGATATTTATTGATGTGCAGGAACTTTGTCAAAGGCTGTGGAGTATTTGCAAGTTGCTTTTAAGGAATCATAAATCCATCTCCTGCAGCTAAGACTTGTACTAAATGCTGATAAAACAAAAATGATGGTCTTTACTAAATCTAAATCTAAAAAGCCCATTCCCCTTTTGTAGTCAATCAATCAAACTTTAATACAGGTTCGCCTCATTTCCAGAGTCATTTAGCCGACAGATGAATTTATACATAAGATTTCTTAAAACAGCTTGGAAGGTAATTGACACGTGCAGCCACAAACATTTCACTTGCACTACTACACCATCTAGGTCTTTTGAGTAATATTCTAATGGCATCATTATAAGCTACTTGAAGTCTCAGCAAACTTGCTTTTTTGTAGCTTGACCACAAGTGTGCAGTATAAAGTGATGTACAATATGCTCTGAACAGAGACACTTTCACTCCATCTGTACACATACTAAACCCACGTGAGTGTTCGCTTGTGAATACATCGTCTCCGCAAACTTGCTTTTTTTAGCTTGACCACAAGTGTGCAGTATAAAGTGATGTACAATGCTCTGAACAGAGACACTTTCACTACACATACTAAACCCGCGTGAGTGTTCGCTTGTGCATACATCCTGCGGTATTGCCTGTATACATTATCATCATCTGTAATTTGTTCTGTAATAAAATGCCCAAGATATTTTACCTTTTCACAGACCCCAAGATTATTTTTAGACAATTTGAAGTCAGGAAATTTTAGACATTTGTCCTCTTTGGATCTATTAAAACTTTGAGTGCCAGCCACGAGAAATCTCGTTAGTTCATGCCATGCGTTGAGTGCCAACCGACGAGAAATCTTGTTTTTAATCGTTATTTTTTTTATTACCGATTTCCATTCATTTTTCATAAATCTAGCCTCACGTTACCAGTGGGGATCTGTCTGAGCTCAAACAGGGAAAATACTGCCCCCTATCGTCTCTCCGGATGGTATTGCACCCCATTGGATTGGACTGAATGAAATGGATGAGAAAAAAAGTCTGGAATCCACGTTTTACTTGTCAGGCATGTAACCGGAGACGATCCCAGTCATTGCCCACCCTCAGAACAGCGTGGATTATGTATTTCCAGTACCCAGCGTTGGATCAATAAACGCGATCGATATTTGGAATGGCGATCAGGAATTGGAATAATCTTTTTGGAGAACATCTGATCTGAGGTAAGGAATCTATTTTACCAGTCTTGGGATAATCAGAGCTCTTTTCACCTATATATCAGCGTGTCCCATATGTGCGTGTGTGCAGGGAGCGAAATTAACTTTTTGACTCACCGGCCAGTGGCGGGTAGATGGGAAGAGTCTACCCGCCAAGCATATTTCTTACCTGCCGAAATTTTTTTTATTAAAAAATATATATATATATATTTTATATAAAAAATTTTTTTTTAAATAAAATATATATTATATAATCATACTTGTAGTTGTATTATCTGCGAGACATCGCCACCACGCAATAAGTCAAAATGCTTGCTATCTGCAAACAGCTCCACTGTCTGTGTGTATACTTGAGTAGCCTCCAGCTCCAGCAAGGATTCTCCGGCCCTGCAGCTAGACCCTATATTCAGCTAGACCCTACATTCAGCATGCAAGGATTCTCCGGCGATGCAGCTGGACCTATTTATAACGTTACCGTTCTTTTGTCAAATCACATTCAACATGCCCTCAGCTAGAATACGCATTCAATCAATGTTATAAGACATTGATATCAGGAGCTATCTGTAGCTACTGCTAGCCCGGTAGATAACGTTAAGACAATTTAGTTTACTGGGACAGATGGATCAACGCGAGCTAGCTAAGCTAGCTAACGAGGGACCGGAGGTATTATGCACTCGAGTAGACTATTGCTGGAGCATTTGTTGATATCAGCAGCTATCAGTAGCTAGCCAGCTAGATACCGTTAGACAATGCCTCGTCATGTATTAAACTAAAAGTGAATAGTTGACTGGGTCATTGTTTAAACAGTAACGCTAACTCTTGGAGGTCCGATATAGACTAGAGCAGATGGAAGTAAACAAGCCAAATGATAGCTTCTGATTGGTCATTTGCTTTTTTTCTCATGAAACCAGTCACGTCACTCTACTGTGATTGGACCTAGTGCGATGTGGGACTTGTAGTTTTTTAACGATCTCGCGGCGGAGAAAAAAAAGACGAGCGGCTATAATCTGTACTCGCACAAGAGTATCGTTATGAAGTTATGAACTACACGTCTACACGCCACACGGCGGGCAGCCCTCTAAGTGTCATGCGCCAAAGGTAAAAACAGCGGCGGGCGGCGGGCTTTAGTTTCGGTCCCTGCGTGTGTGGCTGTTAGTGTGTGTGCTGATCAGGAAATAAGATAATCGATTTTCAGCCCGCTTTCAGCCCGCTTCTCTAGCGTGCATAAGTACACATATACTATCGATAATCTAGCGTTTATTTGAAAACGATTCATAAAGAGGCTGAAAAATGACAACGTGTTTTGTGTATTCCACTAAAGAGCTATTATCACAGAATCTTTTTTTTTCTGGAAGTTTAAAAAAACTAGAGTTTTTCAAAATGGTATCAAACGGAAATGAACCGATTTAAAAAAAAATCCGTTTCAACAATGTTGACTGCAAACAAGTCATTGATAAGGGACGGGCGTATTAGACACATAGCCATAATTTAAGATATATAGTTTATGCGTTCGCAAATGTGATCGCCCTCCCATTGACTACAGCGCTGGCACTCAAGCGCTGTTTTTGGCTCCCTCTGCTGGCACGGAAAGTGTTAAAACAATACTTTTACTGGCATTGTATTTGATATCATATTCAACTAATATGAGGGCCGACGGTCCACTCTACTGGTTAAAGTTGCTTACTCGTGAGTCGTGAGTAGTACGTTCATTGATAAAGAAAAGTAATGTCCACAGCCGGTGTAAAACAAAGATATCCAAATGGTTTATTTCTCTTCCACAGCCAAGTCTTTCTTTACAGAAGTGATCCTAACGCTATTTTCCTAAATATTCACGTCACTACTACAAGGTAAGAAAACTGTATTTTCCCAGTCTCCAAAATCACCGCCGACTCGACACATGACAAAATTCCTCCACACCTGAAAGACGTAAATCAACTTGCCGGCTCTTTCCACTGCAAAACGGTAGGCAAGGCACCCGGGTCTAGAAATGCAGGCTTCAATCTATGTTGTTTAGTCTATCTGTTCAGTACTGCTCAGCACTGTTTCAAGATGCACACTGACCTCAGAGAATAGTTGAATATAGTTGAATAGATATAGATACACAAATGTTCTAGAATGTTCTATTATGACAAATAAGACGGTTCAATGACTTTATCTACTAAATCCAATCAATATTCCTAATGCCGTTTCAATGTAAGGTATATAATACAATAACCTAAATATATACATTTACATTTAGTCATTTAGCTGACGCTTTTATCCAAAGCGACTTACAAGTTCTGTGCGACAAGACAGCAAGAAGGGTATAACTATATCAGCTGAGTAACAATGTTCATCAAAGTGTTGCGTGTTACAGTGTAGGTTCGTTTATTAGGGCAAGTGCATGACAGTAAGGTTAGTCGGGGTTAGATTTTTTTTAGCTTTATATATATAGCTTTATATAATATAGCTTTGGCTCCTCTACACCCATACACAGTAAGTACATATAGCAAGAAGCTGCTGGAGACCAGCTCTACTCGGACTAAATACCACAAGATCATCTGCATACATAATTTCACTAAAGTATCACCAATCATGCACCCAGTATTACAGGCACTCATTTGTTTGGACAGACCATCGACATATAGATTAAAAATTCCTGGGACAAAAAATGTACACAACGCAAGGAATTCTTATTTAGACCGTCTCCACTTTTAAATATCTGGGTTTTCTTCTGGATGATGACTTGTCTTTTAAACCCCACATTGAAAATCTGGTTAAGAAGTTGAAATTAAGGCTGGGCTTTTATTTTAGAAACAAGTCCTGTTTTTTTTTTCATTCTAGAACGAGGCTTGTTGCGGACACTTTTTTGCCAGTGCTCGATTATGGTGATGTATTGTACATGAATGCCTGAAAATTTTATTAACATATTGCAGAATGGGTACAATACAGTACAGTACAGCTCAATACATACAAGTGTTAAGGGGATGCAGACCAGAGACTTTCGTCTTGTTTACATCAGGGTCCCCCATTTTCAATTCATCATGAGCTTCATATAATGAGAAAAGTGAGTCAACTTACTGTGGCCGAGGTTTCGCTTTCGGTCTTCTTCTAACTTTATTCGATGACCGTTAGTTAGTTAGCTAACATTAACATTAGGTCTGAAGTTCAACAAGTTCTCATCCGTCTCTCTCTCTCTCTCTCTCTCTCTCTCTCTCTCTCTCTCTCTCTCTCTCTCTCTCTCTCTCTCTCTCTCTCTCTCTCTCTCTCTCTCTCTCTCTCTCTCTCTCTCTCTCTCTCCAAAACTAAACCCTCGTCAGGAGAGACATTATAAAACGCTAGATCTCTGCTGCAACACACTGTAAGAACAGAACAGAAAAGTGTAAACACTGTAAAGGAAATGACCGCGTCACATTGCATCAACTCGCACATGTGTGACGTGTAAATGACGTAGGGGCACGTGACCAAAACAAAGTAGGAGGCGCGAGTAGGGTCCAGCTGCAGACACGGAGAAGACTCTCACGGGGCAAGCCTGTCTGTGGCACAGAGTAGGGTCCAGCTGCGGACACGGTGAAGCCTCTCACGGGGCAAGCCTGTCTGTGGCACATAATAATTATATCTATGCTGTGGCATCCATAGATATATATCTATGTTCTATGGTGGCCTCCATAGACCAGATCAAGCTGGAAATGGTAACAACAGATGAGGTACTCAATAAACTGAGCGCCCTCCAACCTAACAAGGCCACTGGCCATGACAACATCCCCTCCAAATTCCTCAGAGACTCAGCAGCCGCCATCACCCCAATCATCACACACATAATAAACCTCTCCATAAAACAGGGACACGTCCCCAAGGACTTCAAAATTGCTAGGGTGACCCCTCTGCACAAAAAGGGCAGCAAATTAGACCCAGGCAACTACCGCCCTGTTTCTATTCTCACCTCCATCTCGAAAGTCATGGAAAAAATAGTCTACGAACAGGTCGAAAAGTACCTAGCGGAAAAAAATCTAATCTACGAATTCCAATCTGGCTTCAGAACATCCCACTCCACTGACACATGCCTTCTCTATTTGAATGACCACATCAAACAAGAGGTGGACGCAGGCAAATACTGCGGCATGGTCATGCTGGACCTACAAAAGGCCTTTGACACGGTCAATCACTCCATTCTGATTGACAAGCTAAAAGCAATTGGTTTTGATAGTCTATCAGTGAGCTGGATGCAATCCTACCTTGAGGGGAGGGAACAGATGGTGGAGGTAAACGGTACCCTATCCCCCCCTCTCACAGTGAGCTGTGGTGTTCCACAAGGAAGCATACTAGGACCGCTACTGTTCCTAATTTATGCAAATGACATGTCGTCAGCTTGTGACTGCAACTTGTTCCTGTTTGCGGACGACTCAGCCCTGCTGGTCTCTGACAAGAACAAGTTACAGGTTGAAAAAACCCTCAGCTCGGAACTAGGCAGAATCTGCATATGGCTCGCTGATAACAAACTATCATTACACATGGGCAAAACAGAGTCCATTCTCTTCGGTTCAAATAACAAACTCAGCAAGACCGACGGCTTCTCAGTTACAGTGGGTGACAATATTGTCACAAGGAAAGATGAAATTACCTACCTGGGTTCCATCCTAGAGGCTAATCTCTCCTGTGACAAAATGGCATCCAATGTAATAAAAAAAGTCAACCAACGAACTCGATTCTTGTACCGGATCTCCTCTCTGGTAAACAAGAATACCCTGAGGACTCTGGCAGGAGCACTCATTCAGGGGTACTACGACTATGCTTGCACCTCATGGTACCAAAGCACCTCAAAGGCGCTAAAAACAAAATTACAAACATCTCAAAACAAACTGGTCAGACTACTGCTTGACCTTACTCCTAGAACCCACCTCACCCCTGCCCACTTTGACAACCTAGGATGGCTTAGAGTAGATGACAGAGTACAGCAACTTGCAATGGGCCTGGTCTACAAGATACACTACACGACCAAGGTACCCATGTACATGGCAAAATACTTCCCAAAGGTCAGTGAATACCACGATCACAACACCAGAGGGAGCTCCACAAATCATGTTAAACCCAGATTCGGCTCAAATAAGGGACTAAACACGTTTCGCAATTATGCCACATCAATGTGGAACGCCCTACCCAAAGCTGTAAAGGAATGTGGATCACTACCCACTTTCAAAACCTCTCTCAAGAGACACCTACGGGAGACTGCAATTCAACACTGGCCCCTGTAAATATCCTAACCCAACCCCCTCCAATGTACAGTAATTTACCTAGTATGGTTTTGTCAATAGTCCAATGTACAATTTTGTTTGTTTGTACAGAGTCTCCCCCCCCTCAATGTACAGTTTTGCTTGTCTATACAGTGTGCCCCCCCCCCCCCCCCAACCACCTCCAATGTAAATTACCCAGTATGGTTGTCAATATCCCAGTGTACCCAACCCCCCCCACCCAACCTCCTCCAATGTACAGTTTCTACGTCAAATGTATATACTCCCTTTTCTTGACTCCTTCTGTATCACAAACAGTACTGTATTTGCAAATCTGGTATGTCATAAATGTATAGATGTAGCAGTACTGACTATCTGTATGTCATGTATGTCATATATGTCCTGATGAATTGAAAATGGGGGACCCTGGTGGAAACAAGACGAAAGTCTTTCTCTGGTCTGCATCCCCTTAACAATTGTGTGTATTGAGCTGTACTGTATTGTACCCATTCTGCAATCTGTTAATAAAGTTTTCAATCAATCAATCAAAACCACTGCAACACTTCCGGGATTCTGAAATCAGGGAGGAGATCGCTGGGGGAGCAAATTAATTAATGTGGATGAGAGCCTTGATGTAAGACAAGTGGTTGCAGCTATGGCTGTGTAGCCTAGTGACAAATGCCCCCAAAATGTTGAGATACCCCTACCGGAGGTAGAACAAAACACAAGAATGTTTTTCCTCATCTCTAAGGTCTCCCATATATGAAATGGATTCTTGTATACAAATATTTTACTGCAAAACTTGTTAAATTGATACATATTGTTATACACCCCCAAAGGAAAAAAATACCAAAATATAGCCTGGCCGTATGAGAGTTGAGACATATAAACTCATGTAGATTAATAATACAAGCTCCAAGAGCTTTCAAACTTGACATGCTAGCAGTCAGACAGTTGCATAACATAATAGAAAAACCTGGATGTGAATATCTTTATGCATGTAGGAAATATATACCTATGTACACATACTTAAAATAAGCGGAAATGTAAAAAATGAATATCTATGCAGAATGTTCTCATTTACTTTGTAGTAGCTCTGCCATGGATTGTCATAGAAATACAGATGAGGGCTTTTTCGGAAAGATGTGGTTGTGCTGAAAATATAGCATGCATGGTCAGGGAGTTACATCAGTAAATGTATGAGGTGTCCTAAATGAAAGAAAATTAAACATTGACATAATGAAGTCTTCAGTCCAAAGGCCATTATCAGTGGTGAGAAGCATGTTGACAAATTCAATGTTACTGCAAAGTAAAGTCACTTGAGGTAATGTTCTGGTCTATAATGTTAATATATTTATGATATATTTAATAAATTATACATTTCATATGATACATTTTATGACTTCATATGGAAACAAAGATCCAATTGAATCAGGTTGAAATTGAAATAGAACACCTTTATTTCAATCTACTGCGTTCTGAGGCCTTGCTGTATTCACTGTACACACATGACTGTGTGGCCAGGTTCTGCTCTAACTCCATAGTGAAGTTTGCAGACGACACAGTGGTGGTGGGGCTGATCTCTAACAATGACGAGAAGGCCTCATCGGGAGGAGGTTGATGAACTGGCACGCTGGTGCCGGGATAACAGCCTACTCCTGAACATTGGTAAAACCAAAGAGCTGATCGTGGATTTTAGGAGAATACAGCAAGGGACACACACGTCACTGCGGATAAATTAGGCTATTGTGGACAGGGTGAGCAGTTTCAAGTACCTGGGAGTCCACATCACAGAGGACCTGACATGGTCAACACACATGGATTCTGTGGTGAAAAAGGCGAAACAGCGCCTCTATCACCTGGCTGAGACAGTTAAGGAAGTTCAGGTGCAAATCCAGAGCCTGCACAATAATGAAAGACCCCCACCACCCCAACAACAGCCTGTTCAAGCTGCTGCGGTCAGGCAAGCGCCTACGTACACACGCTATACGAGCACAGAGAGACTCCGGCTCAGCTTCTTCCCCCAGGCCATCAGAACACTGAACTCTCCACTCACAAGTTCACATGAGCACACACACGCACACAACACACATGCTGCAACCACTTTAAACAATCACTTTAAACTAAATGGAAAAGTCACTTTAAAGGAATGAAGAATATAAAAGTCACTTTAAGGAAAGAACAGATGTGGTTCTTGAATAGTATAGTTTAAATATAGTAAGTAAACCATAATGACGGAGTTAAAATTGTATATTGTATAGTAGTGTACATAGGAACCAGTGCCTTCTCAGGAATTTAGCATGTCTATTTTTACTAGAGCTGGGCTGTTAACGGCGTTAACGTTCTGCGATAATATAATTGACGCAGTTAATCTAAACAAATTTTTTTTATTTTTTTTACATTTTTTTTTTTTACTTTTATTTACCCAGGGTAGGTTCGCTGAGCACAGATGCTCTTTTTCAGGAACGCCCTGCTTCACATTCACACAGATCCATTCACACCTGGGAGCTGCCCAGTACAACCACAGTTGACACCATTGGCCACTGAGCAACTCCACTGGAGCAGTTGAAATAGAGATTGGACTGATTGAGTCAAGCCATGTCACATAGTTCAAGTTTGAAATGCTTCTTTCTGTTTTGCTCCTGAGAGTGTGCTAGATACTGTACTGTACTGGTAATATTATTTATTTGTGTTAACTGAATAAAATAACTTATTAAACACAAGTACATCTTATTGAACATTATTTTGATATTTCATTACCAATTATCATAGCAAAACAGCTTTTTCAAACAGTCTGTAATGCATTTTGGAAACGGGAGATGGGCTCATGGTGTAATGGGCCACCTGGCCTGAGAAACATAAGGAGGAAAGAAAAAGTAAGGACTTACTTCTGGTCATTATTTGGGTAGAACACACATATTTTGAATGCCTTCGGCAGATTTTTTTTTTTTTTTTGAGCCATTTTAATCTAGATTCATCTTGCTAAGATTGCTCAAATCTTACATTATTAAACTATAAAAATAGATACTGGGGTATTAAACGTTAAACTATAAATAGAGAAATATCTTTTTAGAGACATTAAAGCCGGCCCCTTCTATGGTCAGAGGGGACGACAGGCCTGCTCAAAATGGCCGCTTTGGGGTTTCAACCAATCAACCGCTCTCTCTTCTAAAAAAGTTCTCCCCTCCTGACGTAAGACTAGGGGAGGAGTTTAAGCTTTAAAGCTAGAGGTTTAGTGAGAGAGAGAAGAACAAGACGGAACGAAACACACACACACGCTTTCTTGAGCCCAGACAGGACCCACAGAAGGAGCGGCAGCAGGAACCCAAAAGGAGCAGACGAGCGACCAGATTCCTTTGTTGGCACCAAACAGAGGTCTTCATTGAGCATTTATTGAACAACTTCCTTTTGAATTAGTCTGAAACGAAGGTCTGAGGGCACAGTCTCGGGAATCTATTGTTTCATTGCACGTTTTTGAATTCCTTCAAGCCTTTTGTAATTTCACTATTCACATTTTAATAAAGCTGGATTTTCTACACTAGCAAACTCTCTGCTCTTCATTCCATCCTCCTGCTCCGCCGTCATCTCAAGGCCATGCCTGGTCTTTTTAAGTACAAGGGAATTAGTAACGGACAATCACAACGCAGAGTAGCTTAGTTGGTTCTTAAATATAAGAACCATTCACCCTTGTTACTTCACACCTCATACATTTACTGATGTAAACTCCCTGACAATGCATGCTATATTTATTTGGATTCAGCACAACCACACCTTTCTGAAAAAGTCCTCATATGTGTTTCTATGACAATCCATGGCAGAGCTACTACAAAGTAAATGAGAACATTCTGCATAGATATTAATTTTTTACATTTCCGCTTATTTTAAGTATGTATACATAGGTATATATTTCCTACATGCATAAAGATATTCACATCCAGGTTTTTCTATTAGGTTAAGCAACTGTTTGACTGCTAGCATGTCAAATTTGAAAGCTCTTGGAGCTTGTATTATTAATCTACATGAGTTTATATGTCTCAACTCCCATACGGCCAGGCTATATTTAGGTTCTTTTTTCCTTTGGGGGTGTATAACAATATCTATCAATTTAACAAGTTTTGCAGTAAAATATTTTTATACAAGAATCCATTTCATATACTGTATGGGAGACCTTAGAGAGGAGGAAAAACATGCTTGTGTTCTGTTCTACCTCCGGTAGGGGTATCTCAAAAACGAAAGCCCTTTTTGACAGTTTGTCACAGCACTAGTGGGGGTGCTAGTTCACGGAGGAGATAAAACTGGGAACGAGGTTAGGGTGCTAGAGACATGATCGAATAGACTTTTATGCACCTGAGTCTCCTGAACACGGCGCGACCCATGCCAAATCGATCAGAACTTAATCGGCCGAGATAATGTCCCTTTTTCAGCACCTATACTCCCCATACGCATGCGCAGATTGCCAACGTATTCTGACGGCATGCGACGCGGCGCGAAACCGGGTTAGGACATTCCATCAGAGGGGTGAGCTTGTGTCTGCTTCGGTGGCCAGTGCAAGATATAACCTACTCGGCCAGTGTCCTTTCAGCCGAACAGGATAATGGAAAAATTATCCCACTCAATGGCCAGACTCGTCTTATGGCGACATCTACAATTACATAAGACAAAGCGGGGCTCGCAACTCACTTGTTGAAGAAGACCGGAAGGGTAGGTCGAAACTTTGCATCTACTGCTGTAACTGAGGGGTACAATTCCCTGACTGTATTACTAGATATGATACTTACTACCACTACCTTTGTACTTAATATTCGGCCACCCAGTACACGGCATAAATATATTATCATGAACACTCTCACGTAGATGAAACGGATCCAACACAAATGTACGAATTAGAAACAGGTCTTTATTTCTACACAGCGATGGTGTGTAGAATAAGCACTTAATCACTTAATTACATTTATGAATTGAAATAGTATGCACTTTTATGGCAAGGAGTATTCGTCGGTATATCAATAGAGAATGTCCAATCTCTGAAGGCGCAGGTGGTAAATATACGACCTGGAATAGTTAAGGAATAACAGCAATGATACTTTAATGATTATACTAGATACACTAGAGGGGGTTAATCCGGTCGCTTGTAAGCCGACAGGAGTAGGAGGGGGGGGGGGGTAGAATCCGGCTGCCTCGTCCGGCCAAGGGTATCCCAGGTGAACCCACTGTAGTGCCGTTCAATGCGCCGGCGATCCTTGGACCACAGATGAAAGCAGGTGGACTCTTTGTGGGCCGGCTCTCTCCGGTCCACGGGGGAGAGACGTGAAGCGACCTCGTCTTGCAGAGCGTCTCCTCACCTTGCGTCCTCTCCAGGGGGGGGGGTTCCAACACACGGCAGTGTCGGGGGTCTTTATCCATGGAATAATCAAAGTATCCAAAGCATAATCCGTGCCTGGGAAGGCGGGCTGTCGTCGGTAGAATAATCCGGTATACAGGTCCACTCGCTCGTCGGCTCTGGGGCTCCTCGGGTGCAGCTTCACATAGGGTCAACCACCCTGGGTAAGCAGCCAGTTCTCTGCCCGAAACGATGGGGTACTGACTACGGTAGTATTCTCACCGCACGAAGCACTATATATTAACAGACTATTATTAGCTTAATAGACTACGTCCAACTCGACGATATAGTGCCAAATATGACTATTCAAATATTAATATACACGATGTCTCAATACCGATGGTAGGCGAACTTGGCCTTACTCCCACACGTGGCGTCGCGGGGAGGCTTTACGTCTGTGACTCTATTGGAGGGTAAGAAACTGGACTGAAAAGAAAGTCCTACTTTAGTAGCGCAGTATATATACGCACTATGAACAAATAGTCCCATTAGTGGTGCGGTAGCCAAATTCCTACGCGGAACTAGGACTTGTTCGTACATGTCGAGCGGTACGTTTGAACTGGGTCTGAGGGGTATGGCAGCCTGGCACCAAGGTCTCGACCAATAGTAGAATGGAGACTATTATGGGATGTTCAGTAGGCTAGAATGGATATTCAATGCATATTGTACAAGGAATATACAAGGGATATCAGGGAATATTAGAGAATATACAAATACAATTAAATATATATATATAAATGAATATATATATTCGGTTTAATCTGGCCCTTCACAACAGCCACCCCCTGAATAGGTCCCAGACCTAATCAGTTAAACAGAGACAGATTAATCGCGTTGTCTATTTACACATAAGGGTTTGCTGTAGGGGTCAGTCAACTTCACAAAGTCATAGGGTTGTAGGGTCATGGTCATCATCGATTGTGTCTGGGAGTCGAGGCAGTTCTATGAGCCTTGCCACGGGACGGGTGTAAGTGCGACCCTGGACGAGCACTTCAGCTGCTCGGACCTTGCCGTCGGCACCGGTGATCACTTTGCTTACGCGGCCGGCCGGCCACATAGCTCTGGGCAGTGATTGATCAATAATCATGACGACTGTTCCTTCTGTCAAATTGTCTCTCTCCTTTACCCACTTCTGGCGGGTCTGTAGAGACGGTAGGTAGTGCAGTAGGAAACTGTTCCAAAACTTGTCGGCTAATACTTGGCTGTACCTCCACATTCGTCGGCCGTTCGCTTCTTCAGGCCGGTACATTGTCTGGGGTAATGCAGGATCTAGCCGCCCCATCAGGAGTGTGTTGGGGGTAACTGGGTTGATATCCGCCACATCACTGGAGACATATCCGAGGGGCTTCGAGTTCAATACTCCCTCAATCTCCGTGAGGACTCTTTCTGCTCCTGCGTGATGTACATCCTCATCGTATTTCTTTATAATCAGCTCTGTGACCTTGTGTCGGCTGTTCAATACGATCGGGTATTTAATGTCATCCGGTAGATTGGGGGCTCTGCGTAGGCGACCACCCACTCTGATGAGGGTATGAGCGTCGCTCTCGGGGGCCAGGTGAATTAATCTGCTGTCGGATGGGACGGGCTTTCCTCCCTGTAGACAGGCCAATTCATCGGGGAACGAGTCTCTCTGGGCTCGCTGCAGTAGAAGCAATTCTGCTTCCTCGTAGTTAGCTGCTGACATATCAGCGGGGGACTTGCACTCCGGGTGGTACCGCAGGAATGTTCTTTGTTGTGCACTCTCTATGGACGTGCAATCGTCTATGTTAGGGTCGGTGGAGGCTACGGTGCTCAATCCACAGAACACAGACTTCTTATTTTCCACCTCCTCTGGACTTGCTTCCCTCGGGATAGGCATGGGCCACTGTCCTTCCGGGAGTCTTAGGAATGCGGGGCCGTCACTGTAGACATTGCGACGGGTGAGGTCATCCAGGGGCATCCCCCGGGTGATGACGTCAGCTGGGTTCTGTTTTGTATCAACGTAGCGCCACTCTGTTTCTCCGGTTAACTCTTCGGTTAAGTCTTGAATCTCGGTGACTCTGACTCCCACGAAGACTTTGTACTTGCATGAGTCCGATTTGATCCAGGCGAGTACCGTCGTGGAATCTGACCACAGGATTGTTCTAGACACCGGTATGGTGAGCTCACGTTGGATGAGCGTGGCTAGGTGCGCTCCGGCTAGGGCTGCGCAGAGCTCTAGACGTGGGATAGATTGTTGCTTGCGTGGGGCTATTCTCGAGCGGGCGAGGACAAATGCTGTGTAGATCTCTCCCCCCTGGTCTTGGGCCCGCAAGTAGGCTACTGATCCGTATGCGACCTCTGAGGCGTCACTGAAGACGTGTAAGTCCATTTTACATGTCTCTGGCCTCACCGTGGGTGGGAAGTAGCTTCGGCGCATATTAACGCCTGGGAGTGAGTGGAGCTCCATCTCCCACTCTCTCCAGGTGGATGCAAGGTGTGCGGGAATGGGGTCGTCCCAGCCCTGGTCCTTGTCCCACAATGCTCGTACAATCATTTTTGCCCTGGTGGTGTACGGTAGAATACATCCTAGCGGGTCATATTGTCGGGCGAGTGTTGTGTACACACTCCGTCTGGTGGTCGGCGCCGCCGCCGGCCTTCCCTGCTCCGTAGTCAGGGGCTTGTGTCTGTAGTGAAGCGAATCTGTTTTGAATCGCCACACCAATCCCAGGGTCATCTCCTGGGCTTCTCCCGGGATTGTAGCCATCCAGGTCTCGCTGCTGGCTGCCTTGTCCTCGGAGGAGAGGCTGCGCAGTACTTGCGGATCGCTGCTGGCCCACTGCCTGAGATCAAAGCCGCCTTTGATCAATGAGGCGCGGAGTTTAATCAGGAGAGCCTCGGCTTCTTCTTGGGTTGAAAGGCTTTGTAGATAGTTGTCTACGTAGAAGCTGTTCTTTACGCTGTGTCGGACCTCTTCGTCCGCTGCTGGGTCCTCTGCTACATGTTTCTGTAGTGCAAATGTCGCACAGCAGGGGCTGCACGTCGTTCCGAAGGGGGGGACTTCCCATTGGTAGATGGCTGGGTGCTCATCTCCTGGCTTCTCTCTCCATAGGAACCGTAACAGGGGCTTGTCCGCCTCTACTAATCTCACCTGCAGGAACATTCCTTTAATGTCCCCGCTGATGGCCACCTTTTCCTGGCGGAAGCGGAGTAGAACGCCGAGTAGGGAGGGGCCGAGTGTGGGACCGGGCAGTAACTCTTTATTCAGATTTTGGGATCCGATCTGGTAGCTGCAGTTAAATACTATGCGGTCTTTACCGTTGTGATGGACCTTGTGGTGGGGCACGTACCACGATTCAGTGGTCTGGTCAGCCTCTTTAATGTCCATCTTTGTGACGTGTCCCGCTGTGATGAGCTTCTCAATCTCAGCGCGGTATACACTCTCTTGGGCGGGGTTCTTGGCTAAGCGCCGCTCCGTGTTCAGCAGGTACCGTTCTGTGGCGTCTGTCTTGGCGTGGAAAGTAGGCATTCCTTCTCGTCGCAGGAGTGGCGTGGCGTATCTCAACACGCCGTTGACCGGGACTCTCTTGGTCCCTGTCTCGAGGAGGTGAATGGCGTAAATGTCATCTTTAGAGCGAATGTCTTTCTTTCCGTTCTTAAAGGGCATTTGTTCCAAGGTCCATAGCCGCTCTACGTGTTGCAGGAGTGCGGTTTCTCCCTCTGTGACTCGGGAGTGGAGACATCTAGTGGCTGTACTTCGGTTGAGAGATTTGGCGAGCGAGCCTTGGAGAGTCCATCCCAAACGGGTCTCGACTGCTGCAGGGCAGCCTCGGGGTCCGGTATGAACCCGGTCTATCGGGACAATGAGGTCTGCATGGTCGGAGCCTATCAACAGGGTCGGCATAGCATTGTCTATGAGCGGGATCGGTAACTTGCGCAGATGTGCATATTTCTCCATCAGCTTGGCGACGGGGTATGTGTACCGCGACAGTCCTATTTCTTGGCTGGTGAAAGCGTCTGCAATCTGGTACCGTCGCTCAGGCTGGCCGCTTGCTGCGATAGAGAATGAGACATTCTCGCCCTTTATCGTCTTCAAATCTCGTCTTATTGTCCGAATTGTCATTTGGGTTTCGCTTCCCCGCAGCCCTAGCTGGGCCGCAGCGGAGGCGAGCAGCAGGGTCTTCTCTGACCCGTCATCGAGGACGGCGTAAGTGTCCAGGACTTTATTCTGGTAGCTTAGTGTCACACGCACTACTTTTAGGAGTACTCGGGCTCCACTGCTGCTGGCGGGATCGATGTACATGACGCTCGCTTTGCGGCTGGATGGTGCAGGTGAAGGGCGCCGTCTGTTACTGTCGTGAAGTATGTCCAGATGGGCTCCATCGCACTTGGTGCACCTTTTCTTTAAGCGGCATTCGGCTGCCATGTGTGAGCGCGCACAGCGAAAACAGCGCTTGTTGGACTTTATCCATTGACCTGCTTCCTCCGCGTTCAGCTTGGGGAAGGAGTCACATTGCGCTAGCCAGTGTTCTTTCTCACAGTAGGGGCACACTATCTTCCACTTCTCCGTTCTGGAGGGGGTACTGTGGCTCCTGCTGCTCGGTACTGACTCCGATTGGTGCATCACAGTCACCGATCTTCTTCCATCATTTAGTCGTCTGGTTCCTTCTCTGGAGCCAGGGGTGCTCCGTCCGAATGTATCTAGCCGTAGGCTGCTGACTTCTCTCGCCAGGAAGTCTGCTAGATCGAGGAGGTTCGGTTCGGGGCCATTCGGGTCTCTGTGGTCCCTCTGCCGCCTAAAGCGCTCCTGACGAGCGGGCGGCAGCTTCTCCAGGATCCTTTCCACATTTGAGTTGGCGTAAAGTTCATGCCTCCCCTTCTCTCTTTGCGCTCCCAACATCCCTACCAGGGACTGCACTCTGATGGACAGGTCGTCCAGTGCTCGATTGTCTATTGCTGGGGGTAAGCGGTCGATGTGTCGGATCTCCTGGATCACGTAATCCCATATGCGCCCATACCTCTGGTCCAATGCTACCAGCGCTGCTGTGTATGGGGTGGTGGAAGTCGCGTAGGCAAGCGCTATATTATGTGCGCGGGGTACCTTTAAGTGCTTCAGTAGGATGGCGTATTTGTGGCGTTCATCCAATACATCCACCAACATGGTCTCCAGACACATGCGGAGTTCTGTATACTGGGCCCGGTTCTCTTGGGTGAAGTCGGGTACCATAGGCGTGCCAATGTATGACGCTGACTGTGGATACATCGGCGAGCGTTGGGGGAGAGGCCTCCTAGGCGAGTCTCCTCCCGCTCCTTGGTATGGGCTGGTACCGGCAGTGTACCATGGCCCGCTTGTCCAGGTGCTGTTCCTCGGTGCGGGTCGTGCTCACCCGTGTATAGAGTCGGGGGTCTGTAGCGCAGCTCCGCGGGAGTATAGCCTGGGCTGTACCGGACCTCCTGGTCCGGTAGAGTACTGTGCTGTCTTCGGGCGTGGTTCTCCTCCTCTTCCTCTTCGTCTTCAGTTAGGTCATCCAGTGCTTGTAGTCTCTGGTTTAGCCTCTCCACAGGATATGCTGCTCCTTCCCGGTTGCTAGGTCTCGCTTGGACCGGTGGGGGGAGGTGGTCTGTGGGGGGTATAGACCTCGTCTGTTGGTCAAGTTCAGGGTTGTTTACTCGGCTAGGGGATGCCGCCCTGGAGGTGTGTCTAGACGAGTTCCTGGAGCCTCTGGCGGAGGGAGAGGGTGTTGTCCGTCTGATCAGCTGTTCTATTAGTTGCGACTGCTGTCTGTCGCGCGCTGCGTCCCGTTGAGCACCGGCTCGTTCTCGGGCCACATTCTCTTCCATCTGAATGCGTCTTATTTCTAGACGTATCTGCTCGTGTTCGCTTCGCTGCTGGATCTGCAGTCGGTCGCGTTCAGCAGCGGCGTTCAGGCTGATGAGGAAGGCCTGCTGTAGGGTCCTCTCTGCCTCTGGAGAAGGCGGTTGTATAGGGGAGCCTTCCCTCGGGGTACTCCTTGCGGAGCCTTGGAGCTCTATCTCCACGGTGCTCTCCCCGTCTTCTTCCGTGCCGAGTTCTCTCTCGGTAGCGTTGTATTCCTCCCGGGACTCATCGGGGACTACTTCTTCAGTACTGGCGGGGTGTGAAGTCATGTCTGGTTCCCACTGGTCCCCACCGTGAACTTGGTCAGTTACATTAGAGCCCGTAGGGGCCTCTATGGTCGGGGTAGTCTGGGCGTTGGGGTTAGACATACTTTTACTTTCTAGTTTTACCGCGTTTACTGTTAGTAGAAGACTAGGTTGTTGACTGACAGCGTAGGCCTCTAAGTACTGAGGGAGCCGTCGTTCGCGCTGCGGGCGTTGGTTAGGAGGATCGTTTCGTGGAGTGTTCATCATAGGCCATTTCAATATTAATAACACTATATTAATATTACACTAATTACCATCCGGCTCGAAGGACCAATTGTAACTGAGGGGTACAATTCCCTGACTGTATTACTAGATATGATACTTACTACCACTACCTTTGTACTTAATATTCGGCCACCCAGTACACGGCATAAATATATTATCATGAACACTCTCACGTAGATGAAACGGATCCAACACAAATGTACGAATTAGAAACAGGTCTTTATTTCTACACAGCGATGGTGTGTAGAATAAGCACTTAATCACTTAATTACATTTATGAATTGAAATAGTATGCACTTTTATGGCAAGGAGTATTCGTCGGTATATCAATAGAGAATGTCCAATCTCTGAAGGCGCAGGTGGTAAATATACGACCTGGAATAGTTAAGGAATAACAGCAATGATACTTTAATGATTATACTAGATACACTAGAGGGGGTTAATCCGGTCGCTTGTAAGCCGACAGGAGTAGGAGGGGGGGGGGGGGTAGAATCCGGCTGCCTCGTCCGGCCAAGGGTATCCCAGGTGAACCCACTGTAGTGCCGTTCAATGCGCCGGCGATCCTTGGACCACAGATGAAAGCAGGTGGACTCTTTGTGGGCCGGCTCTCTCCGGTCCACGGGGGAGAGACGTGAAGCGACCTCGTCTTGCAGAGCGTCTCCTCACCTTGCGTCCTCTCCAGGGGGGGGGGTTCCAACACACGGCAGTGTCGGGGGTCTTTATCCATGGAATAATCAAAGTATCCAAAGCATAATCCGTGCCTGGGAAGGCGGGCTGTCGTCGGTAGAATAATCCGGTATACAGGTCCACTCGCTCGTCGGCTCTGGGGCTCCTCGGGTGCAGCTTCACATAGGGTCAACCACCCTGGGTAAGCAGCCAGTTCTCTGCCCGAAACGATGGGGTACTGACTACGGTAGTATTCTCACCGCACGAAGCACTATATATTAACAGACTATTATTAGCTTAATAGACTACGTCCAACTCGACGATATAGTGCCAAATATGACTATTCAAATATTAATATACACGATGTCTCAATACCGATGGTAGGCGAACTTGGCCTTACTCCCACACGTGGCGTCGCGGGGAGGCTTTACGTCTGTGACTCTATTGGAGGGTAAGAAACTGGACTGAAAAGAAAGTCCTACTTTAGTAGCGCAGTATATATACGCACTATGAACAAATAGTCCCATTAGTGGTGCGGTAGCCAAATTCCTACGCGGAACTAGGACTTGTTCGTACATGTCGAGCGGTACGTTTGAACTGGGTCTGAGGGGTATGGCAGCCTGGCACCAAGGTCTCGACCAATAGTAGAATGGAGACTATTATGGGATGTTCAGTAGGCTAGAATGGATATTCAATGCATATTGTACAAGGAATATACAAGGGATATCAGGGAATATTAGAGAATATACAAATACAATTAAATATATATATATAAATGAATATATATATTCGGTTTAATCTGGCCCTTCACAACAACTGCCTTTTTGTCAATTAAAACACCTTGGAACAACAAGTAGATTGTTCCGGCACACCAGACGCGATTCAACACGGACGGACGGACGGACGGACGGACGGACGGACGGACGGGCGGACGGGCGAATGCTGCCTCACTTCCGATCCCATGTTAACGGGCGGAGCTGTGCACACTATCTTTTCCGCTTTGGTTGGATTCGAGGCGGCGCGGGACTGGGAGGCGTGCGCCATGCGCATTCTCACAGAAATACACTCAATTTCTTTCTTTCTTTCTTTCTTTCTTTCTTTCTTTCTTTCTTTCTTTCTTTCTTTCTTTCTTTCTTTCTTTCTTTCTTTCTTTCTTTCTTTCTTTCTTTCTTTCTTTCTTTCTTTCTTTCTTTCTTTCTTTCTTTCTTTCTTTCTTTCTTTCTTTCTTTCTTTCTTTCTTTCTTTCTTTCTTTCTTTCTTTCTTTCTTTCTTTCTTTCTTTCTTTCTTTCTTTCTTTCTTTCTTTCTTTCTTTCTTTCTTTCTTTCTTTCTTTCTTTCTCTCTCTTTCTCCCCCTCTCTTTCTTTCTTTCTCTCTTTTTCTCTTTTTCTCTCTCTCTTTATTCTCCCTGCCTTTCTTTCTTTCTCTCTTTCTCTCTCTCCAGTCTCTTTCTCCCCCTCTCTTTCTTTCTCTCTTTTTCTCTCTATCTTTCAACATATAGACGTTGTTCAACCAGCTAATGTGTCTGTATCTTTCCCAATGCAAATAAACCATTACTATACTTAGTACCTGTTAAGAGCTACAGGCAGTCTCTATCTATCTCAATCACCTACTCGAGATAGAAGCCTGTGGCCGCTCGATATCCCCCAGCGAGGTGCTAAACTCGACAAGTTCTCGAGTCAATTACTATTTCTATCAAGCTTACTTCATAGTCACTAGTTAGTTATATCCAGTTGATATGAAATGTAAGCATAGAAGAGTTGTTAACCTCTTCTTGTTTGTAATAAACCGAATGTATGTCTAGGAGGACTCTTATTGCCTATAATAACACCGCCAATATCCTCATTTGTGAGGGAAGGCATGTAATACTGATCATTTGAAAGCTTGGTTGTATTAATACTCTTTTAATAAGTATTACTACTGTTAATAATGTAACATTAGCGTACTAACAATCATTTGAAAGCTTGGTGATATTACTTCACCGTTTAATAAGTTTTACTACTGCCAATAGTGTAACATTAGCGTACTAACACTTAATCATTGTTTGCACGCCCCAGTACCCCCTATCAATCCGACAGGCCCGTCCGCCAGCGGGACCGACCATCCAATCCTGCAGTGATTAGACAATCGATTTCCCACAGACCTGACAGCCCATCGAACACCGAGATACCGGAACCCGCAAACAACCAACATTGCCATATATAGTATTACTACCGTCAATAGCATATATATATATAATATATAACTTTAGCTGAAAAGCATTAACCAGCAATTGATTCAATCTGTACCATAGTCACCTCAAAGGGATGCAGGGCGCGGTCAGTCTCTTGGCCCATTGCTGGCAGAAAGCAGTGCTCGAACTCAATGTATATTATAAAAAGTAATTTTTATTTAAGGAAGTTAAAAAAAAAGACTGTATTGGAAATATCCAATACAGTTTAAAAGATTATATAAACAAAACATCATATTCTATAGCACGGGTGGCCAACCCGAGGCTCGCGAGCCGCATGCGGCTCTTTGCCCGTCAATGTGTGGCTCTTCCATCCATAAATAAAAAATTATAGTTTTTTTTTTTTTTACTTTTCTTTTTTTTATGTCACTCATTCCATAAGGACGTAGAATAAACATTTACAATTTTTTTTTAAATGGTCCATTTGCATGTTCTTGGTATCTGAATCTAGGGACATATATGGATCAGTGTCAGAAATAGTGTGTATGTTACTAGGCTTGAGTAAATTGTAATGAACCAAAGGAGAATATCAATTATATTAAAAAAAAATAAAAGAAATCTTTGACTGTGAATAACACCATGCTAAAATTGACCAGACCTGAAAAATCTAAGCAAATACACACTCACTTTAAACAAACACACTGTAGCACCCACTACACACACTTTATAGCACACACCCACTTTAAACAAACACACTGTAGCACCCACTCCCCACACTTTATATTTATGGATGAAGGATTGCACTACAACTCGTACACCTTACTGTAAATTGTACCTAAAATTGTACCTCATCCCATTTCTGCTTTGCACTAGATAGTACTGTACATTAGTACACTGCATAGTATTGTGTATTGTATATTATATGGTAACTCAGAACATTGTACATATGTCTATACCGAACAACTGTGACCTCATTTTCTTCTAAATTCATGCTATATTATGTTATTATGTTATTTGATACTATCTTGTCTAGCACAGTCTCTGGAGCGTAACAGTAAGAAGCATTTTGTATGAAAGTATTCTGTACTTCTGTATGACAACTATTAAAGAACTTGAACTTGAAGATGATTAAACAGAAGGTTTTGTAGATACAGTACTGAATTCTGCCATCTTTTTTATAATGTAAATTTCTCCACCATTTTTCATCGTATTGCAACACCGTTTTTTGCAAGACGTTCATAGAAAGGTAGAGAAACTAACTGCGTTCTGTTTTATGGCAATAACGTTTAGGTTTGTGGGAGATAATCCCAAAAAATAAGAGAAATAAAAAAGTAAATCCAGAAGTCAGATGATTGACAGGGGCTGGTGTGAGCTGGGTAGGGTAGTTTTTCGAAAAATTCGAAAGCCCTGAGTCTCTTCCTTCAAAAGACTACACTCACTTTTGGCTGTGCCACTTCCTCCTGTCAATATGCGCCGGTTTCCGACTCAATGCCCTGAGATTTCTATAATCTTATAGTTCACTAATAACAGTTAAAATAATTGGTAAACAAACGTAATGCTGAAAATATACACTTTTACTGTATATCTCGGGCTTAAGAGGTTAACCCTGTGAGGCCCAAATTAAAAAGACATTAGCAACTTCAGAGGCCAGAGGGTGGGACATATAAACACATTTACTATCAAATAGCATTGTGAGGCTGAACAACAGGACCAATTGACTATATATGTGCTTAACATTTTTTAAATAAACATTCTTTTTTTAAATGGCTAAAAGTGATTTTGTAATTTTGCAACCGTGGGTCTCACAGGGTACTTTTAACCCTGTGAGGCCCAAATAAAAAAGACATTAGCAACTTCAGAGGCCAGAGGGTGAGACCTATAGTATAAACACATGAAGGGTGTCGTGACTGAAAAAAAAGGTTGAGAAACGCTGGTATATGGTGTGGCTCTTTGTGGTACCACAGTCATTTTTGTGGCTCTTAGTCTCTGACTGGTTGGCCACCCCTGTTCTATAGGATAGCATAGCCTATGCTGCCTGGTGTATCAAGTCAAAGGTGAAAATCTGCTTGGATCTGAAAAAAACCTCCATCTCTCAAACTCGTAAAAACTCTAGCATAGCAAAAAGCTCTCTTTGTCATTTTGAGCAAATGAGCTAAAAAACAAAGCTTTGTCATGGGGACCCCACTTTGAAAAATAGACCGATTCCGTTCCTTACACCGCACAACGAGATCGGCCGCTTGAAGAAAGGTGTCTGCAAGCAAAATCTGAAAAATCTGTCTGTCTCCAGCGAGCTGGCCTTTTTATAAGAAGGTCCGTCGCGTCACGCCATCATCAGTACATAGCTCCAATAATTTTACAGTACGTGTCATATCCCTCCTTCAGTTACTTGTTACTTTGCAGTTACATATCAAATCAAGTAGTTCATAAGAATACAATGCCCCTCTGACTGGAGCTCCTTCCAGCCGGTCACTCCTTTACTGCACATTCCAGCTTGGGGGCCCCGCAGTATTGAGATGGAAGCAATACACGGTTCCTCCTGCCTGAATAGTCTATACGCATATACTTAATTATTGGTTATATGTTTACACATCACACATTGTAGTTAAATGTTGTATAATAGCTTTCCCCTCGGTATGGTGATAGGAGGTCAGACACATGGGGGGGAAGCACACATTCTTACAGCATCCTCTCTTATATACATGTTAAATGCTCAATATACATTGGTGGATATGTTCTGCACATCTCATCATCATCATTCTCCCCATCATTCTCCCTCTGCTTCATAAAGACAAGGGCTAACTCTGCAGGATAGATAGATCTATGCATTCTGCATTCCATGCCGCGTTTCTGCCGTGTTTCTTCTCAACTCCTTTCTGACTGGGCATTACCAGCCCAGGCCTAGATACTTGTGCAAAGCGTGATGTGATATGTATTCATATATATATATATATATATATATATATATATATATATATATATATATATATATATATATATATATATATATATATATATATATATATATATATATATATGAATACATATCACATCTAGACACATACAGTAACATATGCCTAGATTTAAAACAGATATATACCATAAACATATGCTTAAACCTTTTACATCCCACAATTGACAGAGAGAACAGGATGTCATAATTAACCAGTGTCACTAGTTGGCTGTGACACTTCACAGTACCCCGCCCAACCCCCCCTGTCTGTCTGTCTGTCTGTCTGTTTGTTTGTCTATCTGTCATATCTGGTTGCCTGTCTGTCTGTCTGTCTGTCTGTCTGTCTGTCTGTCTGTCTGTTTGTTTGTTTGTCTATCTGTCTATATATCTGGTTGCCTGGCTGTCTGTTTGTTTGTTTGTTTGTTTGTTTGTTTGTTTGTTTGTTTGTTTGTTTGTTTGGCTATCTGTCTATATATCTGGTTTCCTGTCTGTTTGTTTGTTTGTTTGTTTGTTTGTTTGTTTGTTTGTTTGTTTGTTTGTTTGTTTGTTTGGCTATCTGTCTATATATCTGGTTGCCTGTCTGTCTGTTTGTTTGTTTGGCTATCTGTCTATATATCTGGTTGCCTGTCTGTCTGTTTGTTTGTTTGTTTGTTTGTTTGTTTGGCTATCTGTCTATATATCTGGTTGCCTGTCTGTCTGTTTGTTTGTTTGTTTGTTTGTTTGGCTATCTGTCTATATATCTGGTTGCCTGTCTGTCTGTTTGTTTGTTTGTTTGTTTGGCTATCTGTCTATAAATCTGGTTGCCTGTCTGTCTGTCTGTTTGTTTGTTTGTTTGTTTGGCTATCTGTCTATATATCTGGTTGCCTGTCTGTCTGTCTGTCTGTTTGTTTGTTTGTCTATCTGTCTATATATCTGGTTGCCTGTCTGTCTGTCTGTTTGTTTGTTTGGCTATCTGTCTATATATCTGGTTGCCTGTCTGTCTGTCTGTCTGTCTGTTTGTTTGTCTATCTGTCTATATATCTGGTTGCCTGTCTGTCTGTCTGTCTGTTTGTTTGTTTGTTTGTTTGTCTATATATCTGGTTGCCTGTCTGTCTGTCTGTTTGTTCAGCCAAACCATTGATAAAGTAGTTTTATAGTGGCGTAGGAATCCGTCTGAAGAACTATACTATAATAACCTAACTTTCAGAACTTTTCTCAGTTCCACAAGTCCATCACATCAGCTACCTACGCGTTACTCCTAACGCTCGCTCCTAACTTTCAGAACTTCTCTCAGTTCCACAAGTCCATCACATCAGCTACCTACGCGTTACTCCTAACGCTCGCTCCTAACTTTCAGAACTTCTCTCAGTTCCACAAGTCCATCACATCAGTTACCTACCTGCATCAATATACTACTAACTATCAACTAACTCGCTACCGCCGTGCATCAATATACTAACTAACTAGCACATCAATGCACTACCGCCGTGCATCGCTATACTGGTACCGCCGTGCATCAATATACTAACTATTGATGTGATGTCGATTGATATGAATAGCTAGTTACGTTAATATAGAGAGATGAAAACAATACGTTATTTATATTGATGTGATGTCGATTGATATGAATAGCGCGTTACGTTAATATAGAGAGATGAAAACAATACGTTATTTTATATTGATGTGATGTCGATTGATATGAATAGCGCGTTACGTTAATATAGAGAGATGAAAACAATACGTTATTTATATTTATGTGATGCCGATTGATATGAATAGCGTGTTACGTTAATATAGAGAGATGAAAACAATACGAGGAAATGGGCTACGTTAATATAGAGAGATGAAAACAATACGTTATTTATATTTATGTGATGCCGATTGATATGAATAGCGTGTTACGTTAATATAGAGAGATGAAAACAATACGAGGAAATGGGCTACGTTAATATAGAGAGATGAAAACAATACGAGGGAATGGGCTACGTTAATATAGAGAGATGAAAACGGGCTACGTTAATATAGAGAGATGAAAACAATACGAAGAAATGGGCTGTGGAACGGAAGGACTTGGAACTGAAAGCTAGGCGCAACACGATTGGGAGCTGAGAGAAGCGTCAGTGGCCAATCAGGCCGCCCAAACCGAACGCGGAAGGACAACCACCTTGGGGAAAGTATTCACGCAACCTGGATGACTCATAACGTATTGTTATTATATAACCCTAGTTACATGATACTGGCTAACCTCTTATCTCCTGGCACCTAGCGTGCATGCAAAACAAAAACAAATGCACCCACTTGCACGTGACCGCGCCACCCCCATGCATCCCTATATGATGCCGGAAGTGGTCACGCCTCACCCTTCCCAGTTCGATTTCCATAAGCGGAAAACCTCCAAGGGACCTCAGGGCGCTAAGAGCGAGACGCTCAGCCAGTATCATGTAACTAGGGTTATAGAATAACCATACGTTACATTTCAACTGGCCTCGCGTCTCGCTCTGCTACTGAGATAAAGGGCAGAGCGGACGCGTGGCCTGACAAATGCACCCCCTGAGGGCCCGTAAGCCCAAGCCAGGGAAGAGGGGAGTCCCGTCCACCCGCCCGTAGGGGGGCAGTCAACTCTACCAAAGTGCGAAAAGGGGGAAATAGGCACCCCTGAACGCACAGCACAGGCGGGACCACGTGTGACACAGCACCCCGCGGTCCACACCCACACACCCCTGCTAGCCCACCCGATGGCGGGATGCAGGAGAGGTCCCGGACCTCAGGACTGCCTGGGAGACAGAACCCACAGTCATGTCCATGAGGTAAAACCTAACGAAAGGACCCGGGGAGGACCAGAAGGCCGCAGCACAGATGTCCTCCACCGAGGCCCCCCCTAACAGGGCAGCAGCCTGGGCCCTGACGCCCCCGGGGGGGGGACCTGTCCAGCCAACGTGTAGCAAAGGGCAATGCCCTCGCACAACCAATGTGACAGGCGCTGCTTGGATAGCGCCTTACCCGCACGAGGGCCACCGTAACAACAGTTGATCGGAAGCCCTGAGATCCTGCGTCCGACTAAGGTAAACCCTCAGTGCACGGACAGGACATGACAGGTGAAGGCTCGCCTCCAACCCACTAGCGTGAGGAGGCGGATGAAACGCCTGAACCACAATATCCCTAGAGCAAAAAAAGCTCTGGATATTCTTTGGCACGAAGACTGGATTAGGCCTCAGAGTCGCACCGCTATCGGCCCGAATAGACAGAGAGAGCACACAGCTCACCCACGCGCCTAGCGGAGGTGATGGCCAAAAGGAACGCGGTCTTAAAGGACAGCCGATCCAATGGCGCCTGCTCAAGAGGCTCAAACAGGGCCTCCGACAACCGGCCCAGGACCAGTTGGAGGTCCCAACTCGGAGACAGAGAACGTTCCACAGGCTTGAGACGCCGAGCGCCAAGCAGGAAACGTTTCACGAGAGGGTGGCTGAACAATGTTCTGCCCCCCACTCTCGACCATACGCCACTTCCCAGCATAAGCCGCGGTAGTGGACGGAGCGCACACGTTCCGGATGGCGTTAACCACAGAACAGTCAAGACGCTTCCCCACCAGATTCACCCTTTCAGCAGCCAAGCCTAGAGGCTGCCCCAGAACAGGAGGCAGAACAGAGTTCCGCGTGCCTGAGAGAGGGCCAGTGGTGACCACGGAACAGGCCATGACGGGGCCACCTAGAGCTGAATCAGGGCCGGGAACCACACAGCTGAGCCCCGGCGTGGCGCGACCAGGATCAAAGTCCCGCGCTCCTGACGTACACGCCCCAACAGCTGAGCTATCAGGTGTATGGGGGGGAATGCGTACAGAATCCCGGGCGGCCACGGATACATCGAGAAGGCATCCACCCCCAGAGAGGGGTTGTCCTTCCGACTGACCGAGAACCACAAGGGGCACTGGTGGGACTGTCTGCTTGCAAACAGGTCCACCGTGGCCTTCCCGAATTGGTCCCAGACCTGTCTGACTATGTCTGGATGTAGTCCCCACTTCACATCTGCACCCACATTCTCCCTGCCGGGGATGTGGAGAGCCCTCAGGCTGCGCAGATTGAGAAACGTCCATAGCCAGAGCTCGACCGCCGCCCGGTACAGACGGGGGGAGCGTACTCCTCCCTGTCTGTCGATATACGATGCTGACGTCGTGTTGTCCGTCCTGACCAAAACATGCTTGCCCACCACAAGGTGGCCGAGCCGTTTGAGGACCAGAAGGACTGCCTTCAATTCCAACACATTGAAATGTAGTGCAGACCGGGCAGCATGGTCCTGCCAGCTGCCCCCTACTGCGTTGGT
Organism: Notolepis coatsorum; assembly: GCF_963971535.1. NCBI lineage: Eukaryota > Metazoa > Chordata > Actinopteri > Aulopiformes > Paralepididae > Notolepis > Notolepis coatsorum. Next base: position 252,356,330 of record NC_140165.1, on the reverse strand, counting down.
CCGACACTTCCCCCCCCATCCCGTGAGGGAGGTGTCGGTGAAGACCGTGATGTGTGACAGCCTGCTGCCGATGGGGACCCCGCTGGTGAGGGCCCCAGGCCCTCCTCAGAGGGCGAGGTCCCCCAGTACTGACATGGGAACCTTCAGCCGCTTCCGCTTGTCTCTCACCGAGTCTATTTCCATACTGGAAAAGCACCTCTGTATCCTCCTCATGAAGAGGAGGCCAAGAGGGACCACAGGTGAGCAGATGCCATCATACCAAGCAGGTGCATCACGGACAGCGCCGTAACCGTCCTAGGACGAAACCTCCGGAGCGCGCAGAGAACATCCACTCGCCGCCGCTCTGAGAGGGATGCCCATATAGACCTTGAGCTTAGAAATAAGCCCAAGTACCCCACCCGTTGACTGGGAAGAGGAGTACTCTACTTCCAGTGTACAGCAAAACCCAGGCTGGTGAGGAATTCCACCACCTGCCTGGTATGAGACCTGGCGATCTTCTCTGACCGGCCGAGGACAAGAACGTCATCCAGGGTAGAATAAAATTCGTATCCCCTGACGACGAAGAGGCCCCAGCGCGGTCTCCACACACTTGGTGAAGATGCGAGAAGCCAGAGAGTAGCCGAACGGCAGCCTCTGGTACTCGTACGCTAAGCCCTGAAAAGGAAGCGTAGGTATGTCCTAGGAGGGAAGATCGGGATGCAAATATGCATCCTACAGGTTTATGGAGGTGAACCAGTCCCCCACCTGACAGCACTTAACAGGTGGGTGATGGTCAACATTCTGAACCTTCCATGGGACAGGTCCAGTATGGGTCTGACACCCCCCCCCCCCCGATATCTCGGGCACCAGAGAATATCGGGAGGAAACGCCGCTCATTGCGTCCTCCCATGGGACCACGACGCCGGCCTGCTTCGCCGCCAGAGAACGAATCACCTCGGCCAGGGCTGTCACTGCCGCGGACTCTGATAATAGAGTCTGTACCAAACCCAAAAAACGGAGGGCAGGGGTGTGTAAACTGTAACACAAGCGCCGCCCTCAGCATTCTCTCCATCCACAACGACATATGGCTACCACTGCAGCCATACGTGGTAAAATTCCAAAGCGCCCCCGCCGCCAACTGCCGCTGGTCCGCTAGGAATCGTAGATAGGTGGCCCGGTCCCTCCCCCGCTGTGCGTTGTCAACCCTGGTCTCGCCAACCGCGCGAGCAGGGTGTCTCGTGGAGCCGGGATATCGCACCCTGACTCTACCAATGAGGCAATCTCACCCAAGGGGGGGACCCCGACAGAAGGGGCGGTCTGATACGGGGGGAGCGGCCATCACCCCTGGTGACATAGGCTCCCCCGCTGAGCATCTTCCCGGCTTAGCTTGCTGAGGATAGCCTGCTCTGCAGCTGGACATGCATGGTGTGTGGTCCTAACACTGCCAGATAGGGTGGGTCTCTACACACCGTAGCCCTGTAGTGATATTACTACCACCCAAATTACGTGTGCCTGCTGACCACCACGGGATCGGAAGTCCAGAAGGGGGAGGCACTAACGTAATACCCGGCCTGGCGAGGTCGGGGCTGGAGAGAACCCACGCTGCGACCTCGTGGGCCTAGAGTTCCCCCTCTGACAAAAATTGTTTGTTACAGGGAACCCTGCTCCGTCGACAGATACAACACCAGGCTCACCAAACACAGATGCAGGACATGTGGTGTGGGAGCCGCTTGACAGCACAGCATTCTCATAGACAGACCCAGGCCTAGCTAGCAACTGGGTGTCAGCCCCTGTCTCCATGAGAAGCGAAATGTGGGGCCGCTTGCTCTTCACTGGAAGAACGCGGCCCGCAGCCAAAGGGAACAAATCAGAGCCCTGTGTCCCGTAGTGTAGCGGGGGGGAGTAACCGGAGAGCGTGCTAGACACAGCGAGATGGCAATGTTTTTTTAGGGCGTGCCCGTCTAATATAGCTGATCCCTCGGGCCGCCAAGGCTGTCCGCCTTGTGATCACCTGTTTTCTTTGTGTCCAGGGTATCTCAGGCGGGGGAAACATGGCCGCTGGCCGGGGGCCTCGCCGCAGCCGCTGGCGAGGGCGTGCTCTCACCTCTGGCTGCGCGGTGTGGGGCAGCGTGGGTGGGCCCAGGTCAAATACCGCCCGCGCCTCCGTGGACAGACCAAGGTCCACCCGTGGAGAGGCGCATGCGGCCCCACGTTTCGCTTCTCATGGGGACAGGGGCTGACACCCAGTTGATGGCTGAGCCTGGGTCTGTCCGTGAGAATGTTGTGCTGTCAAGCGGCTCCCACACCATAAGCTGTGTTTGGTTGAGCCTGGTGTTACGTCTGTCAACTACAAGTGTTGTCAGAAGGGGGGCTCGAAACCTTTTTGAGGCACACAGTGCGGGCTTCCCCAACCTCGCCTTCGCCAGGCCGGGTATCATGTTGGTGCCTCCCACTCCTGAAAGATTGGCAGTGGTCTCGCAGGCGCGCATGATTTGGGTGGTAGTAATATCACTGCAGGGCTACGGTGTGTAGGAACCCATGGGGGCCTCACACCTTGCATGTCCGGCTGCAGAACAACTCCTCAGCATGTTCTGGAGGGGTGTTCAGTGGGGGAGCTTTTGTCACCTAGACCAGGGGTTCCCAAACTTTTCAGGCCGGGACCCAGAAAATAAGGCGTCAGAGAGCCCAATGCACATCGTCAGGCTTCTTTTTTTTTTTTTTTTTGCCAGGTGACCGATTTTTTAAGCCAAATATCACTTCAATCCTATTAAGTTAGTTCAAGTTAGTTATTCATTTATATGTGCTATTTATGAGAGGGCTAACTTGTTGCAAAATAATAATGATAATAATAATAGCCTCATTAAAATACTATTGTTGCTTCGGTTGTTTTCAGTGTTTTATGTGCATAATCTGTTATTTAGTTTGAAATGTTCGTTGAAATAAGTAGATTTTTCGTTTTTGTTTATTTAAGTTAATATAAAACCATATAGTCACATTTTAGAATACAATAGAATAGAATTTTAGAATACAACTAGAAACACTGTCCTTGCCTGCTTCTAAGTTCAGTGGCCTGAAAAAAAATAAAAAATAAAAAAATAAATAAAAAATAAATAATTATATTTTTTTTTAATCATCTCGCGGCCCTCCCGTGGCTGCTCGTGGCCCACCTTTGGGTCGCGACCCCGACTTTGGGAACCACTGACCTAGACTGATGTCAGCTTCCCCCGTATCAAACCGGCCCTTTCTGTCGGGGTCCTGTTGTAGAAAGGTTGTTTAACACAGCAGGAGACGATATTTCCAATTGTAACAAATAGGTAATTTATTTAAGAAAAGAAGTTCTTTAACAGCAAGAGCTATGGGTCAAAGAGGATCGCCACAGCTTGAACAAAAACACTCTGTCCTGGATCCCTTTGCCTGTCCCTAAATCCCCTCTCAGTCCTGCCCCCCATGACAGATATGATGACGTATCACATCATGTCAGATCTGACATGACGTACATTAAGATGATACGTAGATTTAACATCGGAGAGAGAGAGAACATGAAGAGAGATAAGCAAGATATGATATCCACACACGATATGATGTAAAACATTAAGAACATCGAAGAGAGAGTGAGATGTGTGTGTGTGTGTGTGTGTTTGTGTGTGTGTGTGTGTATGTGTGTGTGTGTCTGTGTGTGTGTGCGTCTGTGTACAGACGTGTGTATTGTATGTGTGTATTGTGTGTGTGTGTCTGTGTGTGTGCATCTGTGTACAGACGTGTGTGTATTGTATGTGTGTATTGTGACACAGGGAATGTGTGTGTGTGTCGGTGTGTATGTCTGTGCGACTGTGTGTGTCTGTGTGTGTGTGTGTGTGTGTCTGTGTGACTGTGTGTGTCTGTGTGTGTGTGCTGTGTCTGTGTGTGTGCTGTGTATGTGTGTGTCTGTGTGTGTGTGCTGTGTCTGTGTGTGTGTGCTGTGTATGTATGAAAGAGAGAAAAGACACAAGATTAGAGCACACGATATGATGTACTGAAATGTCCATCTGCTATCTTGAGGCTGTTTTAAGAACATCAGCCAGACTGTCGCCCTAGTGTCTTTGAGCCCTGCTAGTTGACCTATATTAAACTAGTCAAGACTAACCCCTTTCCTACCTCCACCCTCGTATACACATTTTCCACAACATTCCCCCATTTGGGGCTATCCCTAGTCCCACCCAAATCATATAACCAAGAAAATGTGAACGTCTAACTAAACGAGAAACCACAATTATATAATAAAAGTTTAAATGCCTAATCTAAACCAGAAACCTTACTTCATTCACTGGACCCCTAACGGACCAACAAAGGCTGACTACCGTTCTCACAATAAACACAAAACCGCTCAAAACAAGAGTAATAATAAAACATCAAAAAAAAATACCCCAATTTATAATCCTAACCTGACAGACAAATCCCCCCAACCTCCACCGCTTACCAAATGAGCCACAGTTCCGGCCGGAAACCGCGACTCTCATCAGGGAAAGGAGAAGTTGACCGTCAGAACTAAACATAGAACATCCCTCCCAAAAAAATGACATTGTCTCTTCCATAACATTGAGTCCCAGTGTCCATCGCTCAGCCCCCCTTCCATGCCCACGCCATAGTCTCCTCACCGTATTGCCAAAAGTCACATTTTGCCAATACAGCAACCACCACGCCACACCTCCAGTCCTCGTAGAAGCATGTCCCCATGCCTGGACGGGAGGCGCTGGTACCGACCTCACCACGTGTCCCCCCATCTTCGACGGGAGGTGCCCATCTTGCCCACTGCGTTAGCCCCCCCCTTTGTCCCTCCAGTCCCCAGAACCGATCCCCCGACCACTTCTTCTCAATGCTTCCTCAGGCTCAGAACCGACACTCTGCCGATGCCCCTTCCCATTCCGGTTTGACCAGGACCACAAGTAAAATAAACAAAAAATAATAAAAAAATAAAAAACAATGCAATGATTTTCAATGGTTGCAATCTCTATGCCGAAGGATCATTAGAAAATCAGACTAAAATTCCTAGTTAAAGGAATAAACCAACAAAACTGCACTCAGACCATCCCCCGTCACTCTTAAAGGAAAGAACCAACAAAAAGAAAATGTCCCTACCTCACCATACCCCTAATCCTCTATCCCCTCGTCTCCCTCTAAGGCAGCATAAAGCTGAGGATATGGCCCGATTTGTGGCTCAATCTCTTTCTGTCCCACCATCAGCATTTGGCTCGTTACGTGTGAAGTTACCAGCCTACCCAAGAGAGGCATACCACAACAGAAAAGGAGAACCAATATCAACCCTGCCACCCCGATGGATATCCCCGTCTGCATCACTATGCTTCCCCACTGTCCCAATCTTTCCAACACCCCACTCCCCCACCATTCTTCATTCCGGCCAGAATTCCCCCTCAACTCCTCCCTCAAATCCTTCAGCTTAGCCATGGCCTCGGAGAACTTTCCCCCTGGCCCCACATTCGTCGGAATGAATGTGCAGCAGTACTGTCCAAACATGGAACAGACTCCACCCTTCTCCGCCATTAACCAGTTCAGAGCCTGTCTATTCTGCCACGCCACCGTACTGGTCGCGTGCATCTGGTCCCCCATTGCATCCAACGCCTCCTCGGTGTAATTGAGATACCGCTGCTGATTGTAAAACAAATAGTTGATCCACCCGGTGTTCTTATTGACCGATATCCATGGCAGAATAGACTCAAACCCTGCCGCAATCTCATTCTTAGCCATGAACTCGGCTGGAATGCCCCTTGGCTGTCCTATGCTGTCCAGATACACCCTTGGGTCTGCCTTGTAGCTACGCTTCGTTCGAGAGATAGGAGACTCAGAAGGTCCTTCCGTCACTGATAATGGTAGGACCACCATTGGCATGATCGCCTGAACCTGGGCACATCTACCTGACCAATCTAAAGGAAGTGTATTCCTCAACCTCCTACCGCCGCAGAGCCAGTATTGGTCCGCCAGTGCCATATCCTGGACATGAAAAGGGCAAGCTACAGGCCGTGGGTTGGTATCCACTCCCTTTAACACGACCCCGTGTCCACACTTTCCTTCTTTCGTACAGTTAGTCGTGATGCTCCAAATAGTAGGTCCCCTCCTTTTGCAAGCACTCGAAATCCTTGGTCAGCCATAGTTTGACACCTCTGGGTATTGGCAACCCCGTCGCTACCCCCTGCACACGTACATCCAATTTCCTACAACGTTCCCGCATAGTGACATCCTTGAAATCCGTGACGTTTCCTGCCGCCTTAAAACGACTAGAGCCGAGAAACCCCAAACACTCTGCCTCGCACCAAGGGCGACTATTATGGGGCCCCTCCCATGCCTCTGCGTCCCTGTCACACTGAGCCCAACTGAACTTCGTGCCCTTCACCAGCAGCCTATCCGGACGTGCCTTGGAGCAGACATAACAATCCTCTATCTGATTCTGCGCGCTCGTGTACTGGACCCACTTAAACCACTCATTCCCTAAAGCCGCCCTATACATCGGGTCAGCCTCCGGGTCTTCCTCGTCATAGTCATAGTCGCCCCCATCTTGTTCCCCGGAAGGAAGCAAACCCCTCAACCTGGCCCAGAGTGAGCCCACTGAGTCCCTCAACGTTCCGGCTGTCCTCTGGAACATATCCTGTCCCCCCACCTCTTCCGACTCAGTGTCCTTGACCTCCCTTTTTCCCCTCACCCCTGTCCCCTGTGATTGGTTCGGGACAGGCTCAACTCTCCTATCTACCCCCACTACCCGATGCTCGTTAGTATAATGGTAAGTATCCCCGCCTGTAACGGGGGAATGGTCAAAATCAAAAACATGCCCTTGCGGTCCTACGGGAAACACCCCGTTTGGTTGTAGTCTTATCTTCTCCCCCCCTTCCTCGATGGAGGGAAAAGGGGGCGCCTGATTCTGAGCCTGGTCATGAAAGTCTGCTGGTACTTGAGCCTGAGCGGGACCCCGTGGGACTCCTACCCACTCAAACCCGTCATCCTCAAGGACGGGTCGACCGTGACGGTTCTTAATGACGTCGTTGTGCCCGGCCGACCGTCCGCACACTGCTGCCAACATCTGCGGGAGCATCAGCAGGCACTGCACCTTCCAGTTGCCGTCTCGGACCCTCCATGTCGGGTTCTGCATAACTGCGATCGATTGTATCCCCCAAGAGATCGCCGCTGGCCTTTATGCAGTGATTGAAGTGGAACCAGGTCGCTGATCCCTTGACTTGGACTGCCGTTCCAGTCGATCGGATCACCTCGTACGGGCCCTCTCTCCGGGGTGATGACCACTTTCTCTTGTGGACCTTTACGAAGACCAAGTCCCCAGGGATCAGTCTCGGTTTGGTGGCTTCCTTCTCCGCCTCCTTCTCCCCCTTTCTCTCCTTTCTCTGCTCCTGTCGAAACACAGCTTCATGTATTTTAGTCACTTGCTGAAGATATTTTTTCAGATCTTGCTCAAAAATATCTAATGCCGGGCCCCTAGCCAGGTGTCTAAATGGCGGTGCTGGCATGCTGCGGCCTGTAAGCATTTCATGCGGTGTTAGCTGTGTTTGGCGGTTTACGCTGCTTCTAATAGCCATCAGAGCAAGCGGCAAAGCATCAATCCAGTTAAGCTTAGTTTGCATACAGATTTTCAACAGTTTGTTTTTAATGACCAGATTGGCCCTTTCCACCTTCCCCTGCGACCCGGGACTATAGACACAGGAAAGGCGCTGTCTTATACCTAATTTCTGCATCAGCCCTTTAACCACCTTGTCGATGAACTCGCGGCCATTATCGCTTTGTAATATCGTGGGAATTCCAAATCTCGGAATGACCTCGCGACACAGGAACTTGATCACTGTGTCCGCGTTCTTGTGTTTAGATGGAATGGCCTCAATCCAGCGACTAAAGCAGTCCTCTACTACCAGGAGGTATCGTTTGCCCTGCACTGGCGTTATCATGTCTGTATAGTCCATAATCAGATGTCTGAATGGTCCCTCAGGGAGGGGTGTGTAAGCCGCCACTGTCGGTACTCCTTTGCGCACATTGCCCTGTAAGCATGTTAAACACCTGGCTAGTGTAACGTCAATTTGTGCCTGAAGCTTTGGGGACCAAAATCCCATTTTCGTGATTCGTTTCAGGGTCTCTGCTCTTCCACAGTGATCAACACCATGAGCCTCAGGTATCACTAAGGACAGAAGATCGATGGAGGCGACTATCAAACCGTTATGACTCCTCCACAGACCATCTGCCCCCCTTACAGCCCCCCTCTCCGTCCACGACTGTTTCTCGGCCTGCGTGGCTGAGTCCTGAAGATCACTCAAATTATCCTCAGTTACCTCAGTCGTCAGTTCGGCCGCAAACATCAGAACAGCCGTGGACGGCACCGCAGCCGCCGCCTTCGCGGCCTCGTCCGCCGCGTTGTTTCCCGTCGTCACAAAGGACAGGTCTTTTCTGTGTGCCTGGCACTTTACGATAGCAATGCTTTTGGGCAACTTTACAGCCTGAATAAGCGCCACAACCTGCTTGTGGTGAAGGATCGGTGAGCCGTCCGATTTCTTAAAGCCTCTTGCCTTCCAAATGGCCGCGAATAGGTGGCATACGCCATGCGCATGCGCAGAGTCTGTAAAGATGTTAACCGTGCGATCTTTAGCTATTATGCATGCTTCTGTTAGTGCTATTAGTTCTGCAAGCTGGGCCGAACATGGTTGCATGCATTGTTCGGCCTTTCTTGTTAGTGTTTCTCCGTTAGGTTTGCACTGTACGACGGCGTATCCTGACCTTAAATTTTCCCCCTCCCGATAGCAGGACCCATCCACAAAAAGTGAGAGTTCTGCTATCGCGAGCGGGTCGACTCCCAAATCAGGACGGAGTTTCACGAAAGCCTGTACCTCCACCTCACACTCATGCGGTTGACCCTCGCTCGGGAGTGGTACCAGATCCGCCGGGTTACTGCCGTGGCATGTTTTTATCGTAACGTCCGAGTACTGCAGGAGCCTCATGTAAGCCTGTTGCCGTTGGCTGGTCAGAACAAATTTGCCTCTTTCAATCAAGTTTGCCAATTTGTGATGTGTCCAAATGCAAATGTCATATCCCATTGTCACGGCCGTTGCCTTCTCATACATCAAATGTGCGGCGGCCAGGGCCTGATAACAAGGTGGCAGACCCTGCTCTACCGGCGAAAGAGCTCTAGAGTAATATGCTATCGGTTGTTTTTCCCCAAGAATCCGACCGTCCGAACATACTGTCCAGACTGGGGTAAGTGAGCGGCGTATTTTTGCTTTATGCAGGAAAAACCTGCTCCAGTGTCTGCCATCATCTCTGTTAATTTGCCCTCCACTAGGACCTGCAGAATAGGTTCTTGCTCAGCTCCCTTGGAAACCACAATCATTTGATTTCCCCCCGTCGCATTCTCTGGGCACCCCTAGTGATTACCCCCCTGGTTTCGGGGCCCTCCTGTCTCCCCCTGGTCGTGGGGCCCTTGTGACTCCCCCTGGCGCACGGGTCTTCCATACTCCGAGCCGGGACGGTATGGTTGCCTACATCTCATTTCCCTGTGTCCCTGCATGCCGCAGTTCCAACAGTGGAAACGGGGAAACTGTTGTTCGTTCCCCGGTCCCTGTGTAAACCGTGGGCCTGATTGCCCATTCCCTGCCTGCCGCCTGAACGCCTGGTTCTGTGAACTATAGCCATAGCTTCTCACTACCTGAGGTGCAGGCGGGGGTCCCTGGTCCTGCATGGGTGGAGAGGTAGCAGATGACACCATTACTGCCTGCAACCTCCTTTGGGGCTGCAGTTGTTG
>NC_140165.1:252319073-252341573 GCF_963971535.1 Notolepis coatsorum | reverse complement strand
ATCACATATGGCTACAGCAGTACCATATGTCGAGGTGGATGGAGAGAACGCTGAGGCGGGGACTTGTATTTACACAACCCCACCCGTTTTTGTGTTTGGTACAGACCCTATTGTCAGGGTCACCAGCAGTGACAGCTCTGGTCAACGAGATCCAATCTCTGTGGACGAAGCAAGCCATCGTCGTGGCGTTTTCCTCCCGGTGTTCTCTGGTGCCTGAGAAATCGGGAGGGGGGGTGTCAGACCCATGCTGGACCTGTCCCATGGGAAGGTTCAGCATTTTTTGGATCGTCTCCTACCTGTTGAACACTGTCAGGTGGGGGCCTGGTTCTCCTCCATAGACCTGTAGGATGCGTATTCGACCGATCTTCCATCCTAGGGCTTACCTACGCTTCCTTTGCAGGGTTAGCGTATGAGTACCAGAGGCTGCCGTTCGGCTTTTCTCTGGCTCCCCGCATCTTCACCAAGTGCGTGGAGGCCGCACTGGGGCCTCTGCGTCGTCAGGGGTTACGAAGTGTATTCTGCCCTGACGACGTTCTGGTCCTTGGCGGTCAAGGTGGATCGTCAGGTCTCATACCAGGCAGGTTTCCTACCAGCCTGGGGTTGCTGTAGACTGGAAGTAGAGTACTCCTCTTCCCAGTCAAAGGGTGGAGTGTTATGGGCATCCCTCTCAGAGCGTGTTGTCGACACGCTCGGGAGGTTCCGTCCTAGGACGGTTACGGCGCTGTCCGTGATACGCCTACTCGGTATGATGGCATCTGCTCATTCCGTGGTCCCTCTTGGCCTCCTCTTCACCCCAGGAGGAGGTTACGGAGGTGGTTCTTTTCCAGTATGGAAATAGACCCGGTGAGAGGCAAGTGGAAGCGGCTAAGGTTCCCGTGTCAGTACTGGGGGACCTCGCCCCCTGGGGAGGGCCTGGGGTCCTCACCAGGGGGGTCCCCATGGGCAGTAGGCTATCACACGTCACGTTTTTCACCGACGCCTCCCTCGCTGGAGACACGTCGGGCCAACGCAGTAGGGGGCAGCTGGCAAGCCATGCTGCCCGGTCTGCGCTACGTTCAATGTGTTGGTATTGAAAGCGGTCCTTCTGGTCCTCAAACAGTGTTTGATCAGGATGGACAATACGACGTCAGCGTCGTATATCGACAGATAGGGAGGAGTACGCTCCCCCCGTCTGCACCGGGCGGCAGGCGGCTGGCTATGGGCGTTCTCCATCTGCGCGGCCTGAGGGCTCTCCACATCCCCGGCAGGGTGAATGTGGGTACAGGTGTAATGTCGCGGGCGGTCCTCACCCTAACGGGTGGGGATTACGTCCGGACATAGTCAGGCAGGTCTGGGACCGATGCCGTGCCGCCTGGGATTCTTTCCCCCATACATCTGTTAGGTCAGTTGTTGGGGCGAGTACGTTGAGGAGCGCAGGTCCTTGATCCTGATTGCGCCGGACCGGGGCGCAGCTGTGTGGTTCCCGGTCCTGATCCAGCTCTTGGTATCCCCGTCATGGCCTGTTCCTTGGTCATCGCGGGCCCTCTCTCAAGCGCACGGGTCTCTGTGTTAGTTCCCTGTGCTGGGCCAGCCGCTGATGGTTTGGCTGGTGAGAGGGTGAGTCTGGAGAGGATGGATCTTTCTGTGGTTGGTACCATCCGGAACGCGCATGCTCCCTCCACTATCGCGGGTTACGTGGGTAGGTGGCGTATTTTCCAAGAGTGGTGTAAGGCCACCCTCTTGTGAAGCGTTTACTGCTTGGCGCTCGGTGCCTTAAGCCGGTGAAACGTTCTCTGGCTCCGAGTTGGGATCTTCAATTGGTCCTCGGTCGGTTGTCCGAGGCCCTGTTTGAGCCTCTTGAGCAAGGCCTTTGGGACTGCGTTCCTGCTGGCCGTCACCTCCGCTAAGCGCGTGGGTGAGCTCTGTGCTCTCTCTGTGCGGCCTGAGTGTCTGTCTATTCATTTCGATAGCGGTGCCACTCTGAGGCCTAATCCAGTCTTCGTGCCAAAGAATATCCGGAGCTCTTTCCGCTCCAGGGATATTATGGTTCAGGCGTTCATCCACCTCCTCACGCTAGTGAGTTGGAGGCGAGCCTTCACCTGTCATGTCCGGTCCGGGCTTGGGGATTTACCTCAGCTGTACTCAGGGCCTCAGGGCTACCGATCAACTTTTTGTCTGTTGCGGTGGCTCTCGCGCTGGTAAGGCACTGTCGAAACAGCGCCTGTCCCATCGGTTGTGCGAGGGCATTGCCCTTTGCTACACGTTGGCTGGGCTGGCCCCCCCCCAGGGCGCACTCCACTCGTGGGGTGGCGGCCTCTGCCGCCCTGCTGGGTGGGGCCTCGGTGGAGGACATCTGTGCTGCGGCTTCATGGTCCTCACCGGGTCCCTTCGTAAGGTTTTACCTCATGGACATGACCGGGGGTTCTGTCTCCCAGGCGGTTCTGAGGTCTGGAACCTCTCCTGCTTCCCGTCCTTCGGTGGGGTAGCAGGGGTGTGTGGGTGTGGGCCACAATGTGTTGTGTCACACGTGGTTCTGCCTGTGCTGTGCGTTTAAGAGGTTCTAGTTCCCTCTTTTTCGCACTTGGGTGGAGTTGACTGCCGCCCCCTCTTCACTAGGAAGGAGGGGTGACGGGACTCCCCTCCCCCCTGATGCGGGCTTTCGGGTCCTCAGGGGGTGCATTTGTTGGTCCTCGCGTCTGCTCTGTCCCCATATCTTGATGGCGAAGAGCAGGACGCGATTCGCCAGTACGACTATATAACGATAGGTACTGAGTACTGGCTGAGCGTCCTGCTCTTAGCGTCCTGCTCTTAGCGTCCCTTGGGGAAACTTTTCTTTTGGAAACGGTTTTCCGAGGAAGAGCGAGTGGTGACCACGCCTAGTGCTATATAGTACGTCACTAGGGCGGGGCCTGGCAGGTGCTGGGTGTATTTGTTTTATTCGTTGATGGAGTACACTAGGTACTGGAGATGAGGTATATCTCGATGGCGAAGAGCAGGACGCTCAGCCAGTACTCATATAACTAGGTTATATACATAACCTATCGTTTTCCCACCTAATGTCAGCGACTTTGGGTTCCTGAGAAGTGCTTTATAAGTACAATGAATTATTATTATTATTATTATTATTATTATTATTATTATTATTAGAAGGTTAGATCCATGAACCTGTCTACAAAGATTACATCCTATATAAAAGAAAATGAAAGTTGCCCAATTTGTCTATCCTTTTCACCATCTTAAGACATTGTGAACTGTGATATAAGCATGTTAAAGGTGCTGTTAGTGGTATTTTTTTGTTTGGGGTTTCTACATGTTAAAGCCATCACTGATATAGAGTGTTTGGTCAGTTTAGTTTATTTATTTTATTAATTTTTTTACCCAGGGACAGTGCACATTAAGATAAGTGGTATACATTAAAATAATAGCTCTGCATTCTGACAGCCATCTGATATAAAGTGTTTATAGTTTAGAGTGGTATATTTACTGTATACAAAGAAATACAACTTACAGCACCTTTAATTCTACTGGTCTTTAATCTGTATTTTTTTCCGATGACGTGCAGCTTGATTAACATGACAGCAGCTCAACCCAGTGTTCCCAACAACCCATATGTCACACTAGATAAGATAAGATAAGATACGATACGATAATATAAGATAAGATAAAACAAGACATTTCTTTATTGATTTGATAATTTTTTTTATCTTTATTTCGAACATGTAAATAAATACAAACAAAATAAAACAAAAACAAATCATTAATCTCTAGCAATGAAATGGAATAAAAAATGTATTAAAAAAAGAGAACATGTTCGAAAAGGAGTAGGAAGAAGTATACACTTATTTAATCCTACCCCTTTTCCACTACTCAAAATTAATGTAATTTCTTACTAATTTAAAACCTTACAAAACAAATATATACAGTATATATATGCAAAACATACAAAAATGATATATATGTAAAACATAAAGAAAAGAAAAGGAAAATGTAAACACCCTCATCCCTGTACCTTGTGAAAATTATTTCTTTATAACTCAGTTTGAATTGTCTTATGTTTGGACATTGCTTTAGCACAATATTCCGACTGTTCCACAGTTTCACTCCACATATGGAAATGCAATGTCTTCTCCTGGTAGTACGTAAACTAAGAACTTTTAAGTTTATTGATCCCCTTGGCGAAATTCTGGTGTCATAGCAGCATGGGGATGGCGAGGTACAGGTATGGGCAGAGTAAAAGTAGAAAGACATGAATAGGAAATACAATTCAATCTGAATCTAAAAGGGTTTGAATGATCACCTGAGAGCTATGGGGGCCCCCTGAAATTTTTAGTTTTAGTATTTCTTTCCTGAAATTGTGGCTGTTTTCGAAGTCATATTTAGAGGAATATCTCATTAGGATTAGTCTAATACTAATGAGTAATAATGACATCACACAACAGTCTAATCATTAGACTATTGTGTGATGTCATTATTCAGTCTCATTCTTAACACTTTCACGGCCAGTGGGATAAGTTTAATTAATCTCAAGAGGACCGGGATATGTAAACAGACGTGGGGCTGTTTGTAGAGCTAAATCTAAACTTTATAGTATTGCTATCTGTCCATTCTCATTGTGAATTGAGACCATAAAACATCCCTTCAAAATGGCTTAAAGAAAAAAAATGCATCAATACGTTCTCATTTTATAGCGCCGTGAATATAAGCATTATACCGGATTTGGTCTAGTATATTTCCTGGAAGCCGAGATAATGGGCTAATAGCTAATAACGTTAAATCCAATGGCATTTCGGTTATAGATACAAACTGCATATGATTGGCACGATCCTCACGCATGTATGCATGAAATGGGGGGGGGGGGGGGCGGGGGACGTCGTTTCTGATTATTGATTACCAATAACCGCGTTAGCCTCATTAGCCTCATAGGCCGAACGCCTGGATGGCTATTGCAGTAGTATTTTGTAACCATAGCTAGACATGTTGCCTGAAACTGGTGTTCAAATCAAACTAATGTGTTTTAGTCTTGTAGAAACATGTCAATATCATTAAACCTGATATGCCCTGAGGGACAGGCTTAGAGAATGTGTGTGCTTGCATAGACGTGGGATCACCACAGTAGGTAATTTGCATTTAACTGTTGGCAGCTGCAACAGACAGGATACTGGTCACGCAGGTCTTAACATCTCCCTGAGAACAGTTGGTTATCTCACTTCAAAGTAGAATCGGGTGTCTCAACAGACGCACCGGCATTTCATGTGACCACCTGGGGGTCTCCTGCCTTGCTTAACACAAAGTACATCTTCAAATGTCTATTATTAATCACAGAGTTTGAAATTAGGCCATGTCTGAATCTACATTGGAAAATAACTTAAAGGTGTCTTACTGAGTTAGGAGGGTTACCCTCAATGTGGAATAACTGCAAATGCCTGTTATATTGTGGTAACAATCCTGAGTCGAATGATATGAAATATGCAATGTTTATGAGTCTCATTTAGCATCAAGTTAAACTGGTCAATTATGATATCTCTGTGTTTATGTAATCAATTGCAATTCGAATATATATATTGTGAGAACAATAACCAAATTATTATGTTAGTTAGACGATGGTTGTTCTTTGGTTGAAAAACAAGGGGAATAATAGGGTGGGCCCTCCTCCGTTTTCAAATACTCTGTGCCGGCCTGGGATTGGAGGAACACGTCTGGTGATGTCACTCTGGTGACATCACGAGAGACTCCAGGCTTTTGATATAAGAGGTGGGTGTTGTGACGGTGGGAGGGGACTCTGACACGGAACCACAAGGACAACATCTCACCTTTATCACACAGCAGACGACGCGGCAGAGGAGACTGAAGAGACAAAGAACTTTTTGGAGGGAGAACAGACTTTGCTTTGTTCATCAGCCAGAGAACAAAGAACATCAAAAACGTATCAACTATCATTTATTTAATCTGATTTCTTAGTTAGGACGAGCGGCATAGGGCTCCGGTACCTTGAATCTTTTCTTTAATTGTAATTTGTATACACTCTGAACTTTTATTAAACAGCTGCCAGTACATATTCTTCTCCTCCATTTCTCCTGCTGATCCGCTGGTCGTGAAACAAGACCATTTGGTCTTATTGGTAGTACAAAGGTTTTTAGGGGAACCATTCACAACGCAGAGGACGATCCAGCCGGTTTTGATCATATCAGAACCAGAACAGAAGCCTTTACTACTTCAATTTGGTGCCGTCGACCATCCGGGAACCAGCAGCGACCTTCAATCCGACAACAACACTGGATAGGTGAGTGTAATGGCGGAATATGGGGTCGCTCAGTTCGAACCAGGGGTTAACCGAGAATATTGCCTCATATAGTATTAGATATGTGAGGCGTTGGGGGGGGCATAACTACTGTAATCATAGTGCGGGTCGAGGCGTCGGACTACATCGAGTTGGAAGGTCCATTGAATCGTGGACTCGGTAAACTGTTGTTGGCAAGATTCGACAGGGCGTATTCTGGGGAATGGAGACCTAATCATTTAACTCAGAACCGGACGCAGCGAAGTTGGTAATTTTTTTACGTGTCGGGACAATGGGTGAATTGTGTGTCTATGCTGGCGGGGTGGAACGGAGTCCGGCCTGGAACCGTAACTCAAACGGCAAACGGCGGGGGGCTGATCCATCGGCGGGACATAGGGTCGTTAATATACTAATTCAATATTGTTTGGATCATGTAAATCAGAAGATGTAAGTGACGAAGGCGATCGATATGGATACAGGGGGCTTGTTATGGATCACGGGGAATAAGCGAGCCATGGCGTGATATGAGAGGTTAGGTCCTAGCTGGAAATATACGTAGGTTGTAACATGTTATGGCAGAGACAGCCGTTTCTGTTTCAATTCGACGAATCGTGCTCTCTGCATTTAATATCGACCGAACTAAATGGAGATTATGCCCGCTTTAGGGTGTATTTCAAATAGATCAAGACGACGAGGGGGTTGTCTACAAATTGAGTTTGTGGATTACACAAACCCCAAAGTCGAGGGAGATACTTTTTTAGTGAGTGATACTCCGGTACATATTACGAGGCACGTCCGCCGTGATAATCGGTGAACAATGGTACTTGGTAGCAATTCGGTTGAAAGACTGATATAGTACTTGATAGCAATTCGGTTGAAAGACTGGTTGTAATCTTAAACATTCAGTATAGTTAAAGTGAACGATTGCACTTGATCTCGTTTTTAATAGTCGCGCGGAAGTTATTGAATAGAGTAAAACGAAATGTG
Source organism: Notolepis coatsorum (assembly GCF_963971535.1). Taxonomy (NCBI): domain Eukaryota; kingdom Metazoa; phylum Chordata; class Actinopteri; order Aulopiformes; family Paralepididae; genus Notolepis; species Notolepis coatsorum. The sequence goes on along the minus strand of NC_140165.1, from coordinate 252,334,330 downwards.
AATTTTTTTAAATGGCCGCGCGGACGTTCTGGTAACAATAGCAAGAGGTCAAAATCTGAATGGATGTTTGTGTTTTTATTTGTGGTTAGGTGTGGCAATATTATGTATGTTTGAATGATGGCTAGGGTTAGGATTATGTATGTTTGAATGATGGCTAGGGTTAGGATTATGTATGTTTGAATGATGGCTAGGGTTAGGAATGATTGACGAAACGTAAGAGCTTATTGTTGTATTATTATGAAATTTTAATGACCAACAGCCGTGGGGAATTGTAATAGTTGAACGCCGGTTTTTCGTTTTTTTGGAACACAGCAGCAGTTAGCTGCTACATTAGCCTAGGGGGCGACCGGGGGATACTAGTGACGAAGCGGCGTAGTTTCGAGTGTATATAGTCGATCGGTAGTATCATGGGACTATGGGGTTGTGTAAGGCACTTTAAAATTTTCAAATTCGACACGGATAAAGTAGTTGTTTAATGTATTAAGGGATCGAATGGAGTGAAAGTTTGACCCGGAAGTCGTCCTGGGCACTGCGGAAACGAAGGCGGTGGGGTCAAGCTAGTGTTTTGAGAGGGCCTGTGTGATGTAATGTTGTTATTTTTTGATTAAATCTGTACACTGGCGGTTTGAGAGGATTAGAGTTCTGTTGTAGGGGGAAGTGGTGTTGCGTTAACATTGCGAGGTGTCGGCCCGCGCGGCGAAACGGGACAATGGGCCATTGGGGAACGTTATTATGGTGTCGTGGGTGAAGCTAAGCTAATGCTAACTATCCGCGCTAACGGCTAAGGGGTCGCCGGTTGTGACGTCATAAGGGTGCGTGGAGCGGAGGACGGGCTGGCTACCTGCGCTGTGCTAAAGCTAACGAAGCTAATATGCTAAGCTACCTGTGCTAACGACATAGCATGACGAGACTCTTGGGAAGTCTCGCGATGTGCGGCCAGTTTAGGTGGAGCGCCGTGGTAGCCATTTTAGACGGGGCGAGGGGTAATGATTATAAGGGATTATTATTTTCAAAGCGATGTGGTTGGAACTGCGCTAGGGGGCGGTGGAGGCATATTTAGACTCCCGTCCTAAGCAGATACAGGAAGCGTTTAGCAGCTGCAGTTTATGTTGTGTGTGGCTGTGTTGCATTGAAAGTATGGTTGAAAATATGTCCCTCTTTTAGAACCCCCCCCCCTCTCTCTCTCGCTCTCCCACTCTCTCCCTTTCTCTCTCTTCTCTCCCTAACCCCCCCCCCTCTCTCCCTCTTTCCCTCTTTCTCTCCACACCCCCCCTCCTCTCTCTTTCTCTCCCTCTCTCTCTCTCCCTCTCTCTCTCCCTCTCTCCATCTCCCTCTACACCCCCCCTCCTCTCCCTCTCTCTCCATTTCTCTCTCTTCTCTCCCTCTTTCTCTCCACACCCCCCCTCCTCTCCCTCTCTCTCCCTCTCTCTCTCTCCCTCTCTCCCTCCCTCTCTCTCCCTCTCCACACCCCCCCTCTCTCTCCCTCTCTCTCTCTCCCTCTCTCCCTCCCTCTCTCTCCCTCTCCACACCTCCCCTCTCTCTCTCTTTTCTCTCTCTCTCCCTGCCCTCCTCCACCGCTCTTCCATTCTCTCTTCCCCCCCTCACCCCCCCACCACTCTCTCTCGCTATATGAGTGTGTATTTGCTGGGGCTTGTGGGTTAGAGCGTGTGAGGGAACCACCTTTATGGTTAGGTGGGCCTGGTGACCCATACGGGATGTGTGTGCAGCTGGGGTAGGCTGGGTCAGGTGTGCGAGTTTACGATGGTATGAGCTCCCTCTCTCTTTCTCTCCCTTCCTCTCTCTCTCCCTCCCCCTCACTCCCCACGTCTCTCTCTCTCTCTCTCCCTACCCCCCTGCTCCTCTCCCTCTCCCCCCCTCAACCCCCCTTCTCTCTTCCCCCCCTCCTCTATCTCTCTCTCCCCTCCTCCCCCTCTCCCTCTCTCCCCTCCGCTCTCCCTTCCCCTCTCACCCCACCTGTCTCTCCCTCCCTCCCCCTCTCCCTCTCTCCCCTCCGCTCTCCTTTCCCCTCTCACCCCACCTGTCTTTCCCTCCCTCACCCTCTCCCTCTCTCCCCTCCGCCCTCCCTTCCCCTCGCTCCCCACCTGTCACTCTGTCACTCTCTCTTCCTCTCTCTCTCCCTCCCCCTCACTCCCCACATCTCTCCCTATTTCTCTCTCCCCTCCCCCCCCTCAATCTCTCTCCCACTCTCTCTTTCTCTCTATGGGACAGTTTGATGCTCCCGTCCTGGTTGGGAGGTCATTCTTTAAGAGTGGGGTCATTTGACGAGTGGGGTGGCCGTTTATGTGGCACAGGCTATATTGTAGTTAGTGTAGTTTCGGCCAATGAGGTGTTATATGGACGAGGAATCTCTCTTAAAGTTATCCCTCCTCCACCTCTCTTCCATTTTCTCTTCCCCCCTCGGCCCCCCAACTCGCTCTCTCTTTCTCTCCTATTGGGACTTGTTTATTGTTTATTGTTATTCTCTGTAGGTTTCAAATGCAGTTTATTGTTAGTTTTTGGGGGTTTCTAGTGCTGGTAGTGGTATTGGCCGGTGTCAGGGCGATGATGTTGTAGCAACCAGCGGTGGGCCATACTCTCTGGCTCTCACCAGGTCTCCGTGCCAGTGGTTTGGATGTTGCGTTCATGATGGTGGGCCGTAAGTCGGAGCATGCTTTGAGGACAGGTTAGGGACTCTCCACGCAGATGGACCTGCGTGTGAGGGGTCACTCTGCTCGGCTGCACCTGCGATGGCGGTGTTGGTAGATGGACGAGACGTGTAATTTTTCTTTTCATTTTAACAGGGGTGCAGGGACTGCGGACGTCGTGGCGTGGGTGGTAGACGGCTCGTCGGGGCTCGCTGCCTCCGCGCATTAACGGGGATGCGCTATGCGTGCACTCGTCAAAGCTCGCTGCCACGCTGCGCGCATTGAGTCATATTATGTGTGGATATTTAGGTGGAGGTGCTTGCGGTGGTGAATTTGAGTCGGAAGCGGTTGTGTGTGTGCAGCAGTGGTTGAGAGTTGTATGGACTTTAGATATCCTTGAGTAGGAAGCCCGGGGTTTCGCGTTCCAGGTTGCAAACTGGGGGGACGCCGTGGGCTACAAGTCGGCAGACCAGTGAGATGTCATTGGTCTGCAGGGATTTCAAAATGGGGGTGGTGTCTGCGCCTGTGGTTTAATAAACAGGTTGTGCGACACTGTTCCAAGCCATGAGAATTCGGTGACATGAGTCACTGAAAATTCATTTCTTTTCTCGTGAGAAGTGGGTCTAACACCTAGAGATTAGGTGTTGCGGGGAAATGTGTAGAAATTGTGTGCAAAATTATGTGTGAAATATGTGTATTACTGGTATGTAAAATGTGATGTGAGCGGAATACATTTTTAGGCTTTCTCAGATAGAAATAAATAAAGCTACACATAGAAGGAAAGGTTAGAATTAAAGATACACATAGTCATTTGCAGAGCAATAAGAGTTAAAGTGATTTTATTCACCTAAATTACCATATCCAGCACAAATGTTTAGAAATGATAGGCTGTGAATAACAAACTTCTGATTGATCAACAGAAGGAAAAGGCTGATGCGAAATAGGGTTCCCCAGAGTCGTGTGAAGAAGGAGCATGACAACGGGATTGGGAGATCCAGTTTTCCGATGGAGACAACAGAAAACAATTAAGGCCGTGTCGTTAAGAATTAAAAAGAAAATTGCACAAACGCTCTCTAAAGTGATATTAGTATAGAAGATGCCCGACATTCCATGCTTAAAGATAAATGATGGATTGTGAAAGGGAAATGCCACTGATAATTAAGTGTATGCTTTTTCTTTCTCTCTTCACAGCTGCTCCAGGGCGGACAGAGGCAGTGCTGACAATTCCAAACTCCAAACAGGGGAGCAAATTGACTGTTGAAAGTCGGGGTATAGTATCACACAAAGCGTTTTGTCAATTCCTGTTTGCACCAATAACTCTGACAGTGTGAGTGATATTAACTCAAGTTTGTAAAAATAGTTTAAATACAGAGAAACTTGCTTTCCAAACGGTGAAATTTGAGTGTATGAGAGCACGTGTGAATGATTAATATAGAGCACATTCACTAACTTTGATAGGAGCAATTAGGAGCAAAAATAGGGTAACCAAAACTGGACAAATAGTCTAGTTCATTTAAGCCATAGTGTAATAAATAGAAGCAATATAAAAATGGCCAACAGTAGTCAGGCCATTGGGGGGGGGGATGCCGATAACCTCTGCAGACGTTTCATTGACCGAATTGAACAGTGACGTTAACCTGATTGATTTGAATGTGACTGACTCCCCTCTTGAGACCAGTGTGACGGAGGGACTGGAAATAATGTCTTTAACTCCAACACAGGGGGGTCCTGCGCCAGAACAACAACAAAAGCCAAGGAAAAAACCTTGGCAGTCACGGGGACGAGGTGGAAACAAGAGAGGGAGTGCGAATGGATCCAAGGCACAGGCAATTGTGTGTTGGTTGTGCGGGAATCTCGGACATATTTCTCGAGACTGTGAGTGGGGCTATCTATCCAGAACAGGAGGCCCTCGATGGGGGAACAGGAGAGGTGGATACGGGCTAAATCAAGGTCGGTATCAAGTGCAGTGTCCACGGCCCGCAAGCTCCCCCTGTCTAGGACCCCCTCAGCACCAGAGCCAAGATGAGAGACGGGCCCGGAGATGGGAAGTCAGCCCGCCAGCGCTGAGATGGGGGAAGGGGCGCCGACCTACAGACGACAAACGAGAGCGTTTATAACAGCGTTCGAACGGCACGAGGCAGTTCATCGAGATCTAATGAAGACACAACTGGAGATCGGTCAAGCCGCACACGAGACGCAGAGACTGGAGCAAGAATGGGCGAGAAAGAATGTACTGCTAGATTGTACAGCTATTGGGGTCATGCTTCGGGCGTCGGAATTAGCCGCACACGAGACTCAGAGACTGGAACAAGAACTGGCGAGAAAGACTGCACTACTAGATGGTACAGCTATTGAGATCATGCTTCGGGCGTCGGAGTTAGGCCGCCGTGATCAAGCAATGCCGTGTGCCCCGTTGCCCGGACAGATAGCGGGCCCCTCCCAACAACAGGCTCAAAGAACTGTGGCTGAACAAAATAGGTACGTGGTTTTCTCCCCAGAACAGGCTCAAGGGGGGCGAGACCAGAAAGGGACTGTCAGAGGTGAGAGCCATGGCGGTGATGGCAGAGAGCAAGGACAGACTCTGGGCCCGATGACCCCAGGGCCATCCGATTACAGGCGGGCGGCCCGCAGGGTCCCACAACCGAGGGAACAAGGACAGGTTTGCTGGATCTGTGGACTGATAGGTCATTTTCAAAGGTCATGTCTGCAGAGGCCGCCGGCAGAATAAAGGATATAGATGGGTATTAAAAATAGAATAAATTGAATAAAAAATATATACAACTGATTAGAATAAAAATAGAATAAATTGAATAAAAAATGTATGCTGCTGATTAGAATAAAAATAGAATAAAAAATATATAGAGGGGTTAGGTGATTAGGTCATGAGTGGAAGTTACTAAAATGGATGTGTGATTAACTGACGGATGCTTGAACTAATCGGACTAACCAGAACATCAAATCAAATGTTAAACAGTTAATATTAGGTATTCAATATTAGGCAGTGAAATGATGTGACACTGCGGCAGCTAGTGGTCAGTAGATTATCCATGTTTGATCAACATTCAGATTGGTCAAAGGGTGGACTGCATGATTAAGAAATTAAAAAGACCCATAGTTGTTCCTAGGTTTTGATGATATTGATAGATGGACATCAACAATCAAGAGTAATAGATATAGGTGTTTATTTTTATTTCTGCATATTTTTTCTATTCTAGTGTGTTACGAGCAATTCCTATACCAGCAGTGATCTACAGCATAAAAGATAGCCACTTTATAATACTATTCTGAGTAGATAATTCATCTGTATCGCAACAGAGTCACAGATCTGGTCGGGGCAGGTAGCATTATGTCGGGAAAATCCTTATGAAATAAACAAAAGTGAATTAAAGAATTTAAAAACAAAGTTTAGCATATTAAATCGTTTTATAAGCTTTCTGAGTAGATAATTCATCTGTATCGCAACAGAGTCACGGATCTGGTCGGGGCAGGTAGCATTATGTCGGGAAAATCTTTATGAAATAAACAAAAGTGAATTAAGGAATTTAAAACGAAGTTTAGCATATTAAATCGTTTTATAAGCTTATAGCTTTTTTCGTGCTGATTGGAGAAGGGTCCAGCTGCAGAGCCGGAGAGCAACTCTCAGGGCCAAGATAGCACTTATACTATTTTGAGAGAGACAGCAGAGAGACAGACAGCAGAGAGACAGACAGACAGACAGACAGACAGACACTGTGTGTGTCTGTGTGTGTGTGTGTGTGTGTGTGTGTGTGTGTGTGTGTGTGTGTGTGTGTGTGTGTGTGTGTGTGTGTGCGTGCGTGCGTGCGTGTGTGTGACTACTAGTCTAATAGTAGAGACTCAGCCCCCCCCCCCCCCCCCTCTGGACCACCTCCTAGTAGAGACTTCTCTAGGAAGAAGACGAAGATGAGGATTAAGGCGAGACACTGCAGGTGAATAGGCAAATATACTTTTTTTGTTGATTTTGAGATTTTGTTATATTTTGCTTCCTAAACATGTCTTCTATGAAACTAGTGACAATAAAACGTCAATAACACACATTTAGTTGTTCATTTTACTTCATTTTGCCTTATTGCATCCATAAATGTCCACATATTTAATGGGGAAGTGCCTCATTTACATATATAAACATAAACTTCAGAAAACTTGTCTCTACTAGGAGGTGGTCCAGAGGGGGGGGTCTCTACTGGGAGGTGGTCCAGAGGGGGGGGGTCTCTACTAGGAGACTAGTGGTCACACACACACACACTGTGGAACAGTGTCTATCTGTCTGTCTGTCTGTCTCTCTGCTGTCTGTCTCTCCGGCTCTGCAGCTGGACCTTCTCAAATAAGCACGGAAAAGCTTTTAAGCTCATAGCTCCAATTTGGGTCCCAAATTGCAGTACAAATGAAGGAGGTGTCTCGGGTAGTGGACTCTAGTCAATATTATGTTCTCTCTGCAATTAGACTGACCCTCATTCATTCATTCATCCCTATCTGATGCTATCTCTGAAAACAGTTCCTGCGAGCGCAGTCAGTGCACCCGATAACGCTATATATATGAACCTGCATTCATTCGGAGAGAAAGACCTATTCCACATGCTATTTAGGGTTTGACAATAATTACACTAATATCGCTATTTCACAATGAACTATAATGAATTACGGGGGTCATACAGAACACGCGCCAGTGTCTTTATTTCCGCGTTGAAACGAATGCATGTACTGAGGAGCGCTTGTGCCGTAGTAACGATATTCTACCACTGGGCGTCAGCTAAGCATGCTCAGAGCTGTGCGTACACATAAGCACGAAGTCAAGTTCAAGTTGAAATTGATGAATCCCACTCTTTGCTTAGAAATGGTCGTACGCACAGCTTAAGCACATATCTGTGCGTAAGTCACGTTGGTGAATGAGGGCCCAGGCTTTTGATATAAGAGGTGGGTGTTGTGACGGTGGGAGGGGACTCTGACACGGAACCACAAGGACAACATCTCACCTTTATCACACAGCAGACGACGCGGCAGAGGAGACTGAAGAGACAAAGAACTTTTTGGAGGGAGAACAGACTTTGCTTTGTTCATCAGCCAGAGAACAAAGAACATCAAAAACGTATCAACTATCATTTATTTAATCTGATTTCTTAGTAAGGACGAGCGGCATAGGGCTCCGGTACCTTGAATCTTTTCTTTAATTGTAATTTGTATACACTCTGAACTTTTATTAAACAGCTGCCAGTACATATTCTTCTCCTCCATTTCTCCTGCTGATCCGCTGGTCGTGAAACAAGACCATTTGGTCTTATTGGTAGTACAAAGGTTTTTAGGGGAACCATTCACAACGCAGAGGACGATCCAGCCGGTTTTGATCATATCAGAACCAGAACAGAAGCCTTTACTACTTCACTATCAAAACAAGGCCCGATCGGGATGTACTTTACGTGAAAAAGATTTTACCGTGGTCCGGTGGGATTCCCCCGAGCATTTCCCTGTTATCGATCGCCATCTGGTAGATCGATATGTCCATTGGCTGATGATAAATCCCCTTATTGCATGGTGAAATCTGCGATGCAAAACGTAATCCAAGCTACAGGCTGCAGATCCAGAATCAAGCTAACATAAAACTCCATTGAAAGTTAAAAAAAATAGTCCACTGTTCGGCCACAGGGAACACTGCATTATCGCGATAGCGCCCCTAAGAGGATATGGCTGGTATTGCACCTTCTCGAATTCAAAGAGTACGGTATATCTGCAGTGCCGCTCGGCGACCTTGAATAGGTTATTAAAATGGAATAAAAACAATAACAACTTGCCACGGATTTATCCGTGCTTCTGTCCACAACGGGTGGAATCGAAACACGGATATATACGTTGTTCGTCCCCATTGTGTTAACCATCAATATTTGTTCATTTTCTTACTGACCTCTGATATATAATGCCATATTTACTTATTTGCATTTTGCATCTGATAAAATACAACAATTTCATTTGAAAAAATTTGACAACATTTATGAACTTGAATTAACATTTATTTGTCTCTGCACTTATAAATCAAAAACTAACAAAATAATCTAATGGAAAATAAATAGTTGTATGGCACAACAGCAGCATTTATCAGGATACAGTGATAATAAAATGAACATAAAATAAATACTTGTATAAATCTAAATAAATAATGTTTTTTTTCATCTCTGTGGCAATGTGCTCTATGATCTGTGCACAAGAATGATCGGATCGGTGAGCTGGCCCGACTGTCGCACCGTTCAACTCATTAAGTGTAATAAGGGGGTTCAATTTGGTATACGGCAACCTTTCTTTAGTGAAAGTATATGCTGCCCTGAATGAACTGGCTGTCTCCTTGAGCAAAGCAGATGTGATTTCGCCCCCTTTCTTTGGAAGCACTTCCTTCTGGTTTTGACTTTCTATTTCTATAGCTTGCTTATGAGCAATGCTATCACTGTGCAAGTATATTTTCTTCCTCAACTTCTTGCTCTGAGAGCTAGTCACAGTCCCATTCATCCACTGCTCTGCCAAATGGGCTCCAAATGATTTATTTAACAATATCTTGGCGTTTTTACATGGAAGGCAGCCAATGCATCCCTCCTTGGCAAATAACCAGCTATATTTATTTTTCCAAAAGTTCCACTGACTCGGACCCCAGCATTGTGGTGGTTGAGTAGCAGCATAGTCCAGGTCTAGTGGTGGAGACTCGGGTCTGGCAGTGGCAACCGGCGCGGTAACAATAACAGGTGCACTGCGCGCAGGTGCAGCAGAGCTAACACTAGTACTAGCACTAGCAGTGTCAACTTCAGTGACAGTAACGCTGCTAGCTGCTGCACTAACAGCGTCAGTCTTTGGCCTTTTTATAAAACCAAAGCTGTCCAGCTTTGTACAACCTTGCGGCGGGTTGAGCCTTTTTTTTGGTGGCATGTGGCGTACTGTTTAGTGTTTATGTTTTCAGTTGCAGGACACTTTACAGCAGTTACAGCAGCTGCTTGCGTCTTCTTCTTCACTAGGTTGGAGTAGCGTTAAACTTATGGGCGACGCTCATGGGCGACGCATAGCGGCTTGGAGGTGAAATGCAGCCTATTCCACAACATTAATTATTCGGTTCTTTTAAAAACTGAAAAGAAAAATATGATCTTGTAGTGCCGAGAGATGGGAGTCAGAGACGGTAGCTCGAGGTAGAGCGAACAGCATTTATTTGGTACACAAATACAACATGCTACTGCTACGTTGCGTGTAGTCGACTGACCCGTGGTGGCAGGTAGTGCCACCTCCTATAATGTTCGGGCGGAACTCTTGTTCCTAACAATAGTTCCGTGGGTGAATTATGTACCATTAACAATCACTACACAAGCCCCCCCAGAATTCACCCATGGTCAAAACCTCCACGGCGGGGAGAGACAACGACCCGGCCGCGGCGTGAGCGTACAACCGGGGGAGCGGTGCAAGCGACTGCGCCCTCCACGGCGCCCGGGGGCATGAACCGGCCACGGTGAGTGCGGAAAGCCAGGGGCGGGGAGGTAGGGGCGGCGCAAGCGCCCGCGTCCCCCCCGACACCCGGGGGCACAGACGTCGACGAGGCCAACGGCGGCTCCGTCGTCGGCGGGTCCCGGGGTAACGGCGGACGGCCTCGGCGGGGGAGAGGGCCAGCTCTACGGGCTGGGAAATGTCTACGTGGGCGGGTTCAATCTTGTGGTGGTTGTACCCCACCTCAAAGGCGAGCCTTCGCCAGTCCCCAGGGGCCTGTGGGCTAGGGTGTCCGGTGGATAGGTCATTCAGCAGCGTCGGACCCGAGTGACCAATCGCGACGTCCTCCAGGCGTAGACTGGAATCTGCAGTCCCGAGGGCCTGGATGTCGTGGTCGGAGGCCTGTTCCGAGCCCCTGTCGACGTAGTCGAGGTCCGGCTGTACAGCTCCGATGACGACGCTGGGCTTCTCGGCGACGTGTCCCGCGGCGCCCTCGGAATCGTACGTGAGCTCTTGTCGTGCCGACCATGGCTCCGCCACCTTTGACTCAGACGTCGTGAGGGGTTCGTGGTCAGTGAAAGCTGTAAGAAGGCCGCCGTAGGTCGCCTCATCGCGGACACATGCCAACGAAGCCCGTGTCTGTGCATTTATTAGGCGGCCATGTCTAATGTCCACGAGGAGACCGTGTGCACCCAGGAAATCCGCCCCGAGTAGTGGGAACGAAATGTCGGCCGTGATGCAGTCCCACGTGAACCGCTGGCCCCCAAAACACAGTTCCACGGTCCTTGTACCGTAGGTGCGGATAGGGGTATCGTTGGCGGTCGTCAGGCGTGGACCTCTATCATCGCCGGCGGTGTCCTCTTTCGTAGCTGGCAGGACGCTCCTCTGAGCACCGGTGTCGCAGAGGAATTTGCAACCGGAGAGTGTGTCTCTAATGAAAAGCAGCCGGTTCGACATACTTGCGCTCACCGCTGCTACTGGGCGCAGGTGTCTGCGTTTATGCGTTATGACGAAAGTGCAAGGGGAACGGCATCTTGTCGCCCTCGCGCCGAAACGTGCGTGGTAATAACACAGGCCTGCGGCAGCGCTGCTCCTGATCTTCCTCGCCCCTCCCCCCTGCGGCGTGTAACCGCATGTCGAGGCTATTAGCCCTGGGGCAAAGTGTCGAGTGGCCAGGTAGAAGCGGTCAGCCTCTCCTGCCAAAGCACGGGGATCAGTAGTCGCTGTATTGGCCAGTGCCGTTTGCACGTGTGGCGGCATGTGCCTGAGAAACAGTTCGATAAACAGGAAATCAGGCCGTTCTGCACCTAGCAGGTTTAACATCATCTCCATGTGATCCGAAGGCTTGCTGTCCCCCAAGCCTCGTATAGCCAGCAAGCGTCGGGCCCGCTCCGACTGTGACAACTCGAATATTCTGAGTAGGTGCGTCTTAAACGCCTCATATTTATTCCGGGCAGGCGGAGCTGTTATGAAGCCTACCGTCCTCGCCGCTGTAGTGCTCCCGAGGCTCGAGACGACGTGGTAATATCTCGCGGCGTCGTCGTCAACCCCTCGTAGTGCGAACTGCGCCTCTGTTTGAGCGAACCACGCCGCCGCAGAATGCTCCCAAAACTCCGGCAATCGAATAATAACGGCATCGTTTGCCATGTTCGGTTCGGTCCCTGATACTTCAGCGAGACCAACGTCGGGGTCACCAGTGTAGTGCCGAGAGATGGGAGTCAGAGGCGGTAGCTCGAGGTAGAGCGAACAGCATTTATTTGGTACACAAATACAACATGCTACTGCTACGTTGCGTGTAGTCGACTGACCCGTGGTGGCAGGTAGTGCCACCTCCTATAATGTTCGGGCGGAACTCTTGTTCCTAACAATAGTTCCGTGGGTGAATTATGTACCATTAACAATCACTACAATCTATTAAAAGTTTATTTAGGTAACATAAATAATACTAATTCGTACATAAAAAAAATAAAAATAAATTATATAAATTTTTTGAGAGATCCCCACAGGGGGTCTTGACTATGGGGGCTCGCTCAGACTCTAGCTATGGGGGCTGAGCCCCTATTGGCCCCCTCATAATTCGAAGATAAGAGAAAAAGAAACATTATACACAATAGTGGACAGTTGCACACAAGAAACACAAGAAAACACCAGTATGAAGACATGTTTAATGTCCCCTGGCCTGAGGTGAGGCTTCATCACTGAGGCTTCATCATCAACGATCATCAACAGGAGAGACTTCTACAGATCCTCAGCTATCCCCTGCAAGCCATTTAGCACGAGGTCACAGTTGCATTGTCCTACCGAGACTGTAGATGGCAGCATCGAGCCAGGAAGCTAAAGCCACTTTAATAAAGTATTGTGAATACATTTTTAGCATGAGCGGCCAGGGTGGGAATCAAACCCCAAACCCTGGTGCTACAGTCTACCCACTGATCCATAATTATACTGGATTTATATGACACCATTATATCGGTCTACAAGATACTTTACAAGATAAAATATAGAAGGAATAGAAGGAATATATCTGCATATAATCCTTCTATATACCTACTTATACACCTGCATATAACTATATATGTAGCATGTACAACAATGCTGTATACAGTATATATATTTATTCTTACTATATATATATATATGATATATTTATCCACATCTGTCTGTACATAATCTGTACATATCCCTTACCTACTCTTACTAGTTACTCTGCTGGCCAGTATGACTTACTACCACAGTGTCTTTATACCTGTATCACTGTACATATATAAATAATACTACAACTCTGTACATACATCTGATTAGCACTATTACTCAGTAGTACTAATTTATATATTTTTTATATCCAGTTTAATCACCTGTACGTTGTAATATGATTGCACTTTACTGTTACACTTGCACTGTAGTTGGATACCAAACTTATTTTAGTTGTTCTGTACTTGTGCTGTATAATGATGATTATGAAATAATACATTTGAATCTAATCGAATTATCATTACTACCATATTATTGTTATTTATTATTATTATTATTATTATTATTATTATTATTATTATTATTATTATTATTATTATTATTATTATTATTATTATTATTATTACTATTATTATTATTATTATTATTATTATTATTATTATTATTATTATTATTATTATTATTATTATTATTATTATTATTATTATTATTATTATTATTATTATTATTATTATTATTATTATTATTATTATTATTATTATTTATCTTATTACTATACTACTACCACCACCACCGTATTATCATTACTGTTATTATTATTACTACTGTTGTTGTTGTTGTTGTTGTTGTTATTATTATTATTATTATTATTATTATTAGGCTACTACTATCACTTATTACTACTACGATGACGATGACGACGACTGCCGTGTCTATTATGGGATACACTCACCCTGAACCTGGATAGGACTGTCCTGCAGGAGAGCCTTGTAAAAGCTTGTGAGGAGCCAGCAGCAGTGATTGATGTAAATCTCACCCAAACGCCGCATTACACCAAGCCGATCCTCGCAAGCGGATTGGCCGCAGCGTTCTGTTGTAGGTTGATCTTTCTAACCGCCCACCGCGTCCAATCACAGTCTCGTTCAATCTGAAGAGTTCATTCTGGCGCACGCGTCTGGCTCGAGAGGGGAAGACTGGCCGAGGCAGCGAGCAAGAATAACAGACGAGAACACTTCCGCTCTGGGGGTATTGCCTTCAAAATAATAGCACTAAAAAAAAAATCCTTCTTTAACCCTTCCACTGCCACACGACAGCCGTTAACCCTTTCACTGTGACAATACAGAAGGTTAGCCCTTTACTATCACACAACCGACGGCGATGCTCCATCATTAGCATCATTAGCTCCGCCGTGTGGCAGTGAAAGGGGTAATAATTACTTATTTATGTACATCATGTGCCTTATTCTAATTAATGTGCACGATTAAGCAATGTTGAAATGTAACATGACAAATGATGGAACTGATGTTGTCAAACATGCATCACCCAGTGAAACTCTCAGTAGTTACATTTCTAGATTTGATTTAAAAGAAATATACAGTACAAGTACAGTACAATGAAAGGTAGTTTGGCATCCAACCAGCGTGCAAATGTAACAGCAAAGTGCAATCGTATAATATACAATGTACAGGTGATTAAACTGGGTATAAAATATATAAAGAGAGTTGTAGTATTAATATGTACAGTGATACAGGTATACTTAGGTAACTAGCCAACTGGAACTACACTGTTGTCTGTAACACATAAAGTGAATTATCGAGAACACACAAACACATTATTTATTAAATCTAGAATAATTAAACTTGAAGACATGGTTAAGTTTCAAACAATGTTAATTATGTTTAGGGCAAGAAATAATACACTGCCAGAAAAACTTTAAAATCTTTTTCATTTGGAAAGTGAGTTTAGTAGGAGAAAATACAATTTTCTTTTTGCACATACCACACTTAAACAGATGTGTCCTTCAGTTATTGGTGTAAAGTTGTGGAATTCTCTCCATAGCGAACTTAAGGGATGTAATAGTGTTTATCAATTAAAAAATAATTATAAAAAAATATATTTAGTCAGTATGAAAGTCAAATGTGATCTGAATAGTGAGAGCTTTTCTTTTTTTTCTTTCTTTTATTCTTTATTATTATTATTATGATTATGATTATTATGATTATGATTATGATTATGATGATTATTATTATTATTATTATTATTATTATTATTATTATTATTATTATTATTATTATTATTATTATTATTATTATTATTATTATTATTATTATTATTATTATTATTATTATTATTATTATTATTATTTAATTATTTCTTGTTTAACTGTGGATTGTGTGTTTCTTGTATAATGGTATAAATTATTATTTTGTGTCAATTAGGTTGTACACCGACCATTAAGTAAATACTTGTTTAGTTTAGGAATAAGGGGCAGGTAACTATAAGATTTATTCTTCTTCCTGCTCCTTTTGTCCATCGTATGATATTTATGATTGTGTATGAAGAAACTCTGATTGTATTGATTCCATGTGGCAAATAAAAACTCTGAATCTGAATCTGTACTATAAATGAAGGGAATCACACTATGATTTATCTATTTGTTTGTTTATGCATTTTTAC
>NC_140165.1:252290200-252318873 GCF_963971535.1 Notolepis coatsorum | reverse complement strand
TATTGTGTTGCGGACGACTCAGCCCTGCTGGTCTCTGACAAGAACAAGTTACAGGTTGAAAAAACCCTCAGCTCAGAACTAGGCAAAATCTGCATATGGCTCGCTGATAACAAACTATCATTACACATGGGCAAAACAGAGTCCATTCTCTTCGGTTCAAATAACAAACTCAGCAAGACCGACGGCTTCTCAGTTACAGTGGGTGACAATATTGTCACAAGGAAAGAAGATATTACCTACCTGGGTTCCATCCTAGAGGCAAATCTTTCCTGTGACAAAATGGCATCCAATGTAATAAAAAAAGTCAACCAACGAACTCGATTCTTGTACCGGATCTCCTCACTGGTAAACAAGAATACCCTGAAGACTCTAGCAGGAGCACTCATTCAAGGGTACTACGACTATGCTTGCACCTCATGGTACCAAAGCACCTCAAAGGCGCTAAAAACAAAATTACAAACATCTCAAAACAAACTGGTCAGACTACTGCTTGACCTTACTCCTAGAACCCACCTCACCCCTGCCCACTTTGACAACCTAGGATGGCTTAGAGTAGACGACAGAGTACAGCAACTTGCAATGGGCCTGGTCTACAAGATACACTACACGACCAAGGTACCCATGTACATGACAAAATACTTCCCAAAGGTCAGTGAATACCACGATCACAACACCAGAGGGAGCTCCACAAATCATGTTAAACCCAGATTCGGCTCAAACAAGGGACTAAACACGTTTCGCAATTATGCCACATCAATGTGGAACGCCCTACCCAAAGCTGTAAAGGAATGTGAATCACTACCCACTTTCAAAAACACTCTCAAAAAACACCTAAGGGAGACTGCAACCCGAAACTGGCCCCTGTAAATGTCCGAACACAACCCCCTCCAATGTACAGTAAATTACCAAGTATGGTCTTGTCAATAATCCAATGTACAGTGTTGTTTGTACAGTTGTACAGTGTCCCCCACCCATCCCTCCTACCCAACCCCCCCCCCCCTACCCAACCCCCCCCCCCCACTCCTAACGAACCCCCCCCTACCCACTCCTAACCAACCCCCCCCCCCCCCCACCCACCCAACCACCTCCAATGTACAGTCCCCCCCCACCCCCACCTACCCAATCCAATGTACAGTTTCCACGCCTAATGTATATACTCTTTTCTTTCTGGACTCTTTTTGTATCACAAACAGTACTGTAATTGCAAATCTGGTATGTCATAAATGTATAGATGGAGCAGTACTGTCTATCTGTATGTCATGTATGTCATATATGTTACGATGAATTGAAAATGGGGGACCCTGATGTAAACAAGACGAAAGTCTTTCTCTGGTCTGCATCCCCTTAACAATTGTATGTATTGAGCTGTACTGTACTGTACCCATTCTGCAATCTGTTAATAAAGTTTTCATTCATTCATTCATTCATTGTACATGCTATCATACAGAGTTATATGGTAGATGAGGTAGACTATAGTATGAGGTAGGTAAACATGACACTACCATGTGTTTTTTCTTCTTCTTCTTCTTCTTCTTCTTCTTCTTCTTCTTCTTCTTCTTCTTCTTCTTCTTCTTCTTCTTCTTCTTCTTCTTCTTCTTCCTTCTTCTTCTTCTTCTTCTTCTTCTTCTTCTTCTTCTTCTTCTTCTTCTTCTTCTTCTTCTTCTTCTTCTTCTTCTTCTTCTTCTTCTTCTTTTAAATAAGCTACTATTTTGTCCCATTTTAAATGGAAATGATGGCAAACTAAAAATCAACAAACATAAATATATGAGCCTTTATCTCAAGTACCTCACTGTCTGACACCGCCCCCTGGTGGTTAAACATAGTCACAACAGAATCTGAACAGAACAGTCTCCCAGGATGGAGATCTATGGAGTGTGGTAGTGAAAGGTTTACCGTCTGTAGTGTGGTAGTGAAAGGGTTAAAGATGATTATGATAATGGTAATAAAACATGTTAATCCTACCCAGCCATGTGAACAAAGAGAGAATGATTTAGATACATTCTAAATGTAAAAAGTTTAAAAGTAAACATTTACTAGGGCGGCTACGTGGCGTAGTGGGCAAGGCGCTCGCCACGAAATCTGGAGACACTGGGCTCGCCTGTTCGAGCCCAGCGCTCCACATTTGCTTTCAGTTTAGCTGGTCGTCCGTACTAATACACATTGGCCGTATTAGGGGGTGGGAAACTGATGGGTGGGGATCGGGCGTTGTGGACAGCGACTCCTACAGGTCGGTTGGTGCGCCTGCACAGTAGAATCAGGAAGTGTCGGGGGCAGCGTGAGCCTCCCACGCGTTACTCCTCGCCACTGAGATATCAAGCTGCGCAGGTGAAAAGATGCGACTGCTGTTACCTCAAGTACCGGAGGGGACTTGTGCTATGTATGACTTAGTCCACATTGCAGCCGGCTTGTGGGAGGCAAGAAACAGCGTTCGTGACAGGGGAGGGTTGAATTGGATGATACGAAATTGGGATGGGAGAAAATATAGAAAAAATGGGAGAAAAAGTGGATAAAAAAAAAAAAGTAAACATTTACTTTACATATCCTTCATTCATCGCTCTGGGACATTAGGGCACGACAGCAGCATTGCAAGATAACAGATATCATTGAATCATTATCAAGTAATTATATATATTATTTACCATATATATTTATCATATATATATATATATCTGTCTGAATAAACCTGCATGATCCTCCTATGTATCTACTTATACACCTACATATAACCCATATAACTCTGTATGATAGCATGTACAATAATGCTGTATATATATATTTACACATCTTTCTGTACACACCTGCATATTATCCTTTTTACATCTGTAGATACTATATCTATATCTGTACATATCCCTTACCTACTCTTACTAGTTACTATATCTATCCTTACCTACTCTTACTAGTTACTATATCTATATCTGTACATATCCCTTACCTACTCTTACTAGTTATGCTGCTGGACTTACTACTAGGGGTGGGAATCATCAGTTTCATCACGATACGATACGATATCGATTCTTTGGACAACGATACGATATTTGCCGATATCACAAAGTCTGCCACGATACGATACGATACGATTCAATTCAGGTGTCTGCGATCGATATGAGGCGATATTATGTGCCCATTTAACACAATCAGTCACATTTAGATCAACTAAAAAAAGGCTACGGAAATATCAATTGATGTATTTATTTTTGAGCTCTTCCAGACATTTAAATGAAAAACAATCTATTGTTTTTAATACAAATAGACCTCCTGTTCACTTTTGTTTTTATATATTGAGCTTTAACACACACACAGACACACACACACACACACACACACACACACACACACACACACACACACAGTCCCCCACAGCCCCCACCCCTCCTCCTTCCAAGTCCCCTTTCCACTCTCCTGTTCTCTCTCACGGTTAGCTGCTTAGCTTTTAGCAGCCAACGCGACGTTCATTTAGATATTTAACGCGACGTTGGCATAAAGGAATGGCGACGATGCAACGCCTGTTATATGCATTTGACCCGTTGCGGGGAAAAAACTGCACAGACTTATATCGGCTCGCAAAATAGACGCTCTGTAGTGCTTTACAGCAGACGCAAACACTGCTGTAATTTCTACACGGAGTTTCACAATACTGGGCGCCGGCGGATATGACTCGCGGGGATTTTCAAAATAAGAGTATCGCAATATGAATCGATCTTTTTACGTTGCGTCGATCCTATTTGATTATTGATAATAGATCGATATATCGATCTGGATCGATGTATTGTCCCACCCCTACTTACTACCATAGTGTATTTATACCTGTATCACTGTACATATTAATACTACAACTCTGTACATACATCTGATTAGCACTATTACTCAGTAGTACTGATTTATATATTTTATACCCAGTTTAATCACCTGTACATTGTATATCGAAACCGTGGCCCCCAGGCTATGGAATGCTCTGCCCTTGGACCTTACATCTGTGGTCTCGTTAAACACCTTTAAAAAGCAGCTAAAGACTGTGCTGATCAAACAGGCCTTTGTGTCACGATCGGGGCCCGAGCCTGCCTGATGAGGAGCAATCAGCGCAGCTGCAAGGGATTACCTCATCAAACAGGCTCTATATCATCTGGCAGAGCCTGTCATCCGGCGTCGCAGTGTTAAACTGCAAACCCAGGTACGACGTCTCGACCTGAAGCCCTGCTGACCCGCTCTTTGATTATACCCTGTCCTAACCTCCCTCTCTTCTGCCCAAGGACCTCCGCTCCAGCGTCACCCAGGACCTCCGTTCCAGTACTGCCCGTCCAGTAAAGCACCTGGACCCCTGGTGCTGACCACGAAGTTCCTGTTCTCCACCCCGACACAGCCGGTGTCTACCATCCTCTCATACTGCATGACGAGTACACCTGCTCAAGAACCATCTCGTACTGCACAAGGAGTACACCTGTGCTACCCCCCCAAGAACATTCATCCCGTCTGTATACATTCCTACATGTGATACTTGTCTGTTTGGGGGGAAACTATTAAAACACCCTAAACCGCTCCATTCTCTCTACTCCTGTGTTCGCTATTGGGCTCCACAAGAACCCCATCCTCACACTTTGGCTAATTATGCTCTCTGTAAATCTTGTATGTCTTTTTATCTGTTTTGGTTTTCCTGATCTTTCACGTTTTTAATTACTTTCTTTTACCATGCTGCTATTTTTGCACTTTATCATATCAGATCATCAAATCATATCATATCATATCATATCATATCATATCATATCATATCAAATCATATCATATCATATCATATCATATCATATCATATCATATCATATCATCATCAGGGCTGGACTGGGACCAAAAATCGGCCCTGACATTTTTGGCCCAAACCGGCCCACCATAATCGGTCGGACACCACCCACCAGTACACCATCCTTGCGGGTCCCTTAAATATGCGTACCTACTGTACTATTCCCCCAAACCACTACAAAGCTGGGTAGTAAGTGCCATGGACAAGTGTACCAGTGCAAGTGGACCAGTGTACTCACTCACTCTTGGCTGAATCTTGTTTTGGGTGGTGATGTAAAAACATCTGCATCATAGCAGGCTCAGGATGGGCAAAGTAGTCTATAGCCTGTTCATCCCTGTCTCTCTCCTCCACAACCTGGCTTGACTAGACATAAGGAGAGAGATGATTACAATTAACTGGTACATTCAGGTCCAGAATGGTTGGAATTCCCTGACAAAGATGTGCAAAAAGCTGTACAATTTAAACAATACCATACTGGTAATGAGCAAATAGTTGTTTATTCAATGAATGCATGGAGCTGTTCCATCTTATTTCATTTGATACTAACTACTCAGTTCATACAGATTTTAAGTATTCAAATATCAATGATGAATATTGCATAAGGTTTACACAGTTAATAGATCACCTTCTTGTTTTATATTCATGTTCAGAGAGGAGTAATAGTTAGATCTTTGTATGTGACTGATTTATATGGCAATTAAATCAATGGTGTGCTTGTTTGTTTGTCGAGTTTGACCTACAGTTAATGTGCCTACCATGTGAAGGTGCATGATCAATGGACAGCACAAAAACTATTTGTGTAGGTGGAGACTAGAGCTACCACAGATAGTAATAAGTTATAAGAGTAAGTAATCCATACCATATATGTAAGGGATAATGTATAGCTACGAGGTCATTGTCGCAAAATAATTGACCGACACTGAGTTTAAAATACCGAGCCGCCTCGGCGAGGTGCTTTAAACGTCAGTGAAGGTCAATTATTTTGCGACAATGATCGAGTATAGCTATACATTATCCCGCTTATTACATGGCTAACTTACTAACAATATACTTAATTAATTTTACATCGACTCGCAACACTGGTTCTGGCTGCGTTCTGGCTCCGCCCCCTGTCATCGCCGGCAGCAGAACACCGGCAGTGTCTAATTGCACTGAAACAGTGTGTGTCAGTGGGCTTGATTGCGAACAGCTGCGCACAGCGGTCATTATTGTCCCACAGCGGTCATTATTGTCTGATAATGACCGCTGTCAGGGGGCTATTGACCAATCACAAGCAAGCATTTCGGCGAATGTGAAAACGCCATGTAATAAATCCTAATAGTTAACTTATTACCATACTTGGCTGAAAATAAACTTTGCTGCCTGTTGTGAATGTGTTTTTCCCTGTAGGCTAATACATAAGTAGGCATACATTTTTGCAGTTGAGCAAAAATTTGCAGTTGAGTAGGCTATATAATATAATAATAATAATAACTTTATTTGTATAGCACTTTTCATACAGAGGTTGCAGTTCAAAGTGCTTCACAACAGTAAAAAAGACAGGTAGCAAGGTATGGTAAATCACAGTGTTTCACATTAGGATCTAGCATCCCAATAGGCTATCTATTTACAGTTTAATTCAGTAATACAAATAATACAAATAGTTTAAAATTATTCAGTAAAAAAATAGTAAAAAAATTATCAAATAGAACGGACATACAACAGGGTATTTAACATACAACAGAGCAGTGCATCAGTAAGAAGTAAAATAGTTATCTTAAAATTACAGTGCATACAGTAGGAGGTAGTGAGATAAAATTAGCATAGAACCGACACATGAATTTGATAGGCAGTGTATAAAAGTAGGCAGGGTAAGAATAGTGCAGGTAAGTCCAATTTGTGTCAGGATATCCCTGATGTTTCATTGAAATGCCTGAGAAAAAAGATAGGTTTTAAGCTGTCTTTTGAAGATGTCTAGCGAGTTGGCTTCCCTGATGTTTTGGGGTAGTTTGTTCCACAGTTTTGGGGCATAGTTGATAAAGGCTGCATTACCGATCCTCTTTTGTTTATGGGAGCCTCTAGTAGTCCAGCAGTTGATGATCGCAGTGTTCTTGCTGGCGTGTAATTTATTAGAGTGTTGGCGATGTAGCTAGGTCCCTGTCCATTTAGAGCTTTGTATGTAAGGAGAAGGACCTTAAAGTCAATTCTAAATGTTACAGGACGCCAGTATAAAGCAGCTAAGACTGGACTAATGTGCTCTCTCCTTTTGGTTCTAGTTAGCAGTCGGGCTGCAGAGTTTTGGATTAGCTGAAGCCTCTCTGTGGTTTTCTTAGGGAGACCTGTGAAAAGTGCATTACAGTAATCTAACCGGCTAGATATGAATGCATGAATTAGCTTCTCTGCATCATTCTGATTAATAAATGGTTGTACTTTTGCTATATTTCTGAGATGGAAGAACGATGTTTTCGTCACTTTGCTAATATGAGAATTGAAGTTCAGTTCTGAATCTATGATAACCCCGAGACTAGTGACCTCAGATTTGATCCAAGGGGTTAGTCCTCCCAGGTTCTTTATTAACGTTTCTTTTTTAGTTTTGGGGCCGATAATTAGAATTTCAGTTTTGTTCTCGTTTAGTTTCAGGAAGTTCTTACTCATCCATTTATTTATTGCCAGTAAGCAGTCTGTAATGGACCTAATCGCTGTATAATTTGGTTCAGCAGATATGTACAGTTGTGTATCATCCGCATAGCTATGGAAATCTACATTATGTTCTCTGATGATATCACCCAGCGATAACATGTAAAGGGAGAAGAGTAAAGGACCTAAGCAACTCCCCTGTGCAACTCCATAGTCGTATATATCAGACATAATCTCCTAGTTTAACATAGAATTTCCTCCCTCTGATGTATGTTTTAAACCAGCCTAACACATGTTCTGAGAAACCGACATGGTTTTCAAGACGATCGATTAGAATATCGTGATCGATTGTATCAAATGCTGCTGTTATGGTTTGTAACCGACCCCAATCGCACAACACAAGACAGGTATGAGAGTAAGCCAAGAACTGGGCATTTATTGAAACACACAGAAAACGGCACTGTCCCTTTAAGGGAGAACACAAAATACTAGAAAACAAGAAAGGGGAAAATAGGCACAGTGCCTTTAAGAGGCGAGCTGGCTAAGGGGAAGGCTAAGGGAAGGCTAACGGAAGGGCTAACGGAACAGGGCCGGGGCAAGGGACAAGGAAGGAAACAGGGAGGACAAGGAGGACTGGACAGGGAGGACTAG
Organism: Notolepis coatsorum; assembly: GCF_963971535.1. NCBI lineage: Eukaryota > Metazoa > Chordata > Actinopteri > Aulopiformes > Paralepididae > Notolepis > Notolepis coatsorum. Next base: position 252,310,814 of record NC_140165.1, on the reverse strand, counting down.
GAGGACTAGGAGGAGAAAACCAGGGACAGAGGCCCGCGGAGGCGGGCTGGGGACAGGGAGGACTAGGAGGACTAGAGTGGGGAAACAGGGACAGAGGCCCGCAGAGGCGGGCTGGGGAGAGGGAGGACTGGAGGGACTAGACAGGGAGGACTAGGAGGACTAGAGAAAAACAGGGTAAGGCCTTGGAACAGGACGAGGGCTGGAGCTGCATACTGGGACAGAGAAAACAGGGTAAGGCCTTGGAACACAAGCATTAATGAATGTTGCTGCTCTGCAGCTTCTCCCGGGATGGTTCGTCTGAGGAAGCAGACGGTGGACGTCAGAACCGCTCTGCAGATCTCTCTCGGCAGATCTCTGAGGGTGGTAAACGGGACCGAGAGGGAGAGAGGGAGCGGGTTAGCTCAGAGTTCAGTTGGGAACAGAGCAGGTGACAGGAGAGGTGACTTGTCCCAAAAACAGAGTAATCCAAGTGAACAGAATCTTCGGTGTATATACACACTGTGAGTGAAGTCCCAAAATACAAATCCAAGTGAATAATATCTTCGGTGAGTATACACACAGTGAGCGATGTTAAGGCCAAAGATTATCCCAATGAACTATCCAAAAAGCTGACGCTGGGTGAGTGACAGTCTGACAAAAAGCAGGATATCTTCAGTGTCATTAAACACACGAAAAACGAATAGGATCAAAGACAGTCATAAAAACTCACCCCAGCGCTGTGCGTAAAGAGAGAAGGATCAAAACGGGGCGAGCGCGTCGCCACGGGAAACGGGTTGTCCAAGCGGAGGTCTGAGTGGTGCGCGACTGCTTGGAGTACGCGCCGGTACGAAGGGCGCATCTGGCGCGGAGGTCTGAGTGGTGCGCGACTGCTTGGAGTACGCGCCGGTACGGAGGGCGCATCTGGCGCGGAGGTCTGAGTGGTGCGCGACTGCTTGGAGTACGCGCCGGTACGGAGGACGCATCTGGAGTGCGTCTGAATGCGCGTCTGGAGTGAAGAGCGCGTCTGCGCGGAAGAGCGCGCCGGCTCGGAGAGACGCATCCTCCCGTAGAGTATTAGGAAGCGATGCGCGTCTGGAGTGAAGAGCGCGTCTGCTGCGCGGAGGTCTGGATGCGCGTCTGGGCATCTGCTGCGCGGAGGTCTGGATGCGCGTCAGGACGTCTGCTGCGCGGAGGTCAGAAGTGGAACACTGGGATACCTCCCGTGGAAGTTTAGAGAGCGCAGTCCAGTGTCTCCCTCAGGCAACGGCGACAGGAGGCGAAGGCTGGAGCGCATCTCACGCCGGAGATGAAAACAGCATAAACAGACAGAGGACCTCCCGAAGGAGTCTTGGTGATAGAGAATATGATACGGAATGAAACGGCACGACCCGACAAGGGACAGAGGGGAGAGCGAGGTACTTAAAGCCCACAGGGGAACTAATTAGAATGCACCACAGGTGCGTGAAGGTAATTGATACTTGAAACTAAAAGTGTGTGTTCGGCACCAGACCAATCAAACACATAATGACAGGTAGTCCAAGGGTGTGGTTGCTGAAGAGCAAACGAACGCGAGGGTGGGGGCTAGTGAGGTGAGGAGAATGCAATTGATTAACAGTAGGCTTAAAGGAACAGAGCGAGTAGGTGAGCAACAGGCTTAAAGGAACAGAGCGAGTAGGTGAGCAGCGGACAAAACCTCACAGTACCCCCCCCTCCATGGGAGCCACCCGGCGACCCAAAAATACAGACAGAGTGGCAGGGGACAAAACAAGGCAAAAAACAAAAAGTACTGGGCCAAGCCAGCAGGGGAAGCCACAACAAAAGTGGGGCTAGCAAAAGAACAGGGTAGCTGAGGGGTAACTAGGGTAGCTGAGGGGTAACCATGGTAGTTGAGGGGCAACTGGAGGAGCTGAGGGGTAACCAGAGGAGCTGAGGGGCAACCAGAGGAGCTGAGGGGTAACTAGAGGAGCAGAGGGGTAACCATGGTAGCTGAGGGGTAACCAGAGGAGCAGAGGGGTAACCATGGTAGCTGAGGGGTAACCAGAGGAGCAGAGGGGTAACTAGAGGAGCTGAGGGGTAACAGCCAAGGGCACTGAAAGCTACAGGGCCTATGCTAGCTGTACTGCTACATCAACCTAGAGGCTGCGCTAGCTGCCGGAGCTAGGCTAGCAGACAGGGCTGGAACAGGGGCACCGGAGAGGGGAACAGGGAAGGGGCTAGCAGAGGGAAAGGGTAGCTGCCAGGGCACTGATAGCTACAGGGCCCATGCTAGCTGTAATGCTACATTAACATAGAGGCTGCGCTAGCTGCCGGAGCTAGGCTAGCAGACAGGGCTGGAACAGGGGCACCGGAGAGGGGAACAGGGAAGGGGCTAGCAGAGGGAAAGGGTAGCTGCCAGGGCACTGATAGCTACAGGACCCATGCTAGCTGTACTGCTACATTAACATAGAGGCTGCGCTAGCTGCCGGAGCTAGGCTGGCAGACAGGGCTGGACCAGCATGAGAGAACAAGCTAGCTGGAAGGACAGTCCTAGCTGTGGGGAACTGACCTTGCTAGCTGAAGGGGCAGTCCTAGCAGTGGGGCAAACTGACCTTGCTAGCTGAAGCGGCAGTCCTAGCAGAGGGAGAAAACTGACCTTGCTAGCTGAAAGGGCAGTCCTAGCAGTGGGAAAACTGACCTTGCTAGCTGAAAGGGCAGTCCTAGCAGTGGGAAAAACTAACCTTGCTAGCTGAAAGGGCAGTCCTAGCAGTGGGAAAAAACTGACCTTGCTAGCTGAAAGGGCAGTCCTAGCAGTGGGAAAAACTGACCTTGCTAGCTGAAAGGGCAGTCCTAGCAGTGGGAAAAAACTGACCTTGCTAGCTGAAAGGGCAGTCCTAGCAGTGGGAAAAACTGACCTTGCTAGCTGAAAGGGCAGTCCTAGCAGTGGGAAGGCTACACAAAAAGTGGAGGCCATGCAGAGGGACCGGGTTAGCTGCCTGGGCATGGCTAGCTACAGGGCCTATGCCAGCTGCAAGGGCTGCATTAACATAGAGGCTGTGCTAACAGCCGGGGCTAAGCTAGCAGACTGGGGCCATGCAGAGGGACTGGGTTAGCTGCCAGGGCATGGCTAGCTACAGGGCCCATGCCAGCAGCAAGGGCTGCATTAACATAGAGGCTGTGCTAGCAGCCGGGGCTAAGCTAGCAGACTGGGGCCCTGCTGAGGGACTGGGTTAGCTGCCTGGGCATGGCTAGCTACAGGGCCTATGCCAGCAGCAAGGGCTGCATTAACATAGAGGCTGTGCTAGCAGCCGGGGCTAAGCTAGCAGACAGGGGCCATGCTGGTAGTAGAGGCCTAACAAGCTGCAGGGGAGCTAACGAGGCTAACAGGGAAGCAAACAGGGGAGTCAACAGGCTAACAGGGGAGCTAACAGGGGAGACTAACAAGCTAACAGGGGAGCTAACAGGGCTAAACAGGGGAGCTAACAAAAAAAAAGGCAAACTCAACCACACCGTCTGTGCTGGCTGGGGTCGTCGATTGGTCGGGTCGTACTGTTATGGTTTGTAACCGACCCCAATCGCACAACACAAGACAGGTATGAGAGTAAGCCAAGAACTGGGCATTTATTGAAACACACAGAAAACGGCACTGTCCCTTTAAGGGAGAACACAAAATACTAGAAAACAAGAAAGGGGAAAATAGGCACAGTGCCTTTAAGAGGCGAGCTGGCTAAGGGGAAGGCTAAGGGAAGGCTAACGGAAGGGCTAACGGAACAGGGCCGGGGCAAGGGACAAGGAAGGAAACAGGGAGGACTAGGAGGACTGGACAGGGAGGACTAGGAGGAGAAAACCAGGGACAGAGGCCCGCGGAGGCGGGCTGGGGACAGGGAGGACTAGGAGGACTAGAGTGGGGAAACAGGGACAGAGGCCCGCGGAGGCGGGCTGGGGAGAGGGAGGACTGGAGGGACTAGACAGGGAGGACTAGGAGGACTAGAGAAAAAGAGGGTAAAGCCTTGGAACAGGGCAAGGGCTGGAGCTGCATACTGGGACAGAGAAAACAGGGTAAGGCCTTGGAACACAAGCATTAATGAATGTTGCTGCTCTGCAGCTTCTCCCGGGATGGTTCGTCTGAGGAAGCAGACGGTGGACGTCAGAACCGCTCTGCAGATCTCTCTCGGCAGATCTCCGAGGGTGGTAAACGGGACCGAGAGGGAGAGAGGGAGCGGGTTAGCTCAGAGTTCAGTTGGGAACAGAGCAGGTGACAGGAGAGGTGACTTGTCCCAAAAACAGAGTAATCCAAGTGAACAGAATCTTCGGTGTATATACATACTGTGAGTGAAGTCCCAAAATACAAATCCAAGTGAATAATATCTTCGGTGAGTATACACACAGTGAGCGATGTTAAGGCCAAAGATTATCCCAATGAACTATCCAAAAAGCTGACGCTGGGTGAGTGACAGTCTGACAAAAAGCAGGATATCTTCAGTGTCATTAAACACACGAAAAACGAATAGGATCAAAGACAGTCATAAAAACTCACCCAGGCGCTGTGCGTAAAGAGAGAAGGATCAAAACGGGGCGAGCGCGTCGCCACGGGAAACGGGTTGTCCAAGCGGAGGTCTGAGTGGTGCGCGACTGCTTGGAGTACGCGCCGGTACGAAGGGCGCATCTGGCGCGGAGGTCTGAGTGGTGCGCGACTGCTTGGAGTACGCGCCGGTACGGAGGGCGCATCTGGCGCGGAGGTCTGAGTGGTGCGCGACTGCTTGGAGTACGCGCCGGTACGGAGGACGCATCTGGAGTGCGTCTGAATGCGCGTCTGGAGTGAAGAGCGCATCTGCGCGGAAGAGCGCGTCTGCGCGGAAGAGCGCGCCGGCTCGGAGAGACGCATCCTCCCGTAGAGTATTAGGAAGCGATGCGCGTCTGGAGTGAAGAGCGCGTCTGCTGCGCGGAGGTCTGGATGCGCGTCTGGGCGTCTGCTGCGCGGAGGTCTGGATGCGCGTCAGGACGTCTGCTGCGCGGAGGTCAGAAGTGGAACACTGGGATACCTCCCGTGGAAGTTTAGAGAGCGCAGTCCAGTGTCTCCCTCAGGCAATGGCGACAGGAGGCGAAGGCTGGAGCGCATCTCACGCCGGAGATGAAAACAGCATAAACAGACAGAGGACCTCCCGAAGGAGTCTTGGTGATAGAGAATATGATACGGAATGAAACGGCACGACCCGACAAGGGACAGAGGGGAGAGCGAGGTACTTAAAGCCCACAGGGGAACTAATTAGAATGCACCACAGGTGCGTGAAGGTAATTGATACTTGAAACTAAAAGTGTGTGTTCGGCACCAGACCAATCAAACACATAATGACAGGTAATCCAAGGGTGTGGTTGCTGAAGAGCAAACGAACGCGAGGGTGGGGGCTAGTGAGGTGAGGAGAATGCAATTGATTAACAGTAGGCTTAAAGGAACAGAGCGAGTAGGTGAGCAACAGGCTTAAAGGAACAGAGCGAGTAGGTGAGCAGCGGACAAAACCTCACAGCTGCACTGAGATCTAGCAGGATATGGATGGAGATCTTATTCTCGTCAGAGTTTAGCCTGAGGTCACTGATTATTTTGGTGAGGGCAGTTTCAGTGCTATGATATTTTCTGAATCCAGACTGAAATTCTTCTAAGATGTTGTTTTCTTCAAGAAAGGAATTTATTTGAACTGAAACTATCTTTTCAAGTACTTTACTAATGAATGTTTGACGATAATTTGCCATTACATTACTATCCAAGTTAGGTTTTTTTAGTAATGGCTTTACAACTGCTGTTTTAAAAGCATCTGGGAAAATACCAGTTCTAAGGGAAGTGTTTATGATATCTAGCACAGGGCTTGAAACACTATTAAACACCCGTTTGAAGAAAGCTGTAGGTATAGGGTCAATGTCTGAGGTGGAGGAGTTACATTCTGAAACAGTTTTGCAGAGTACATCTAATGTGATGCATGTGAATCTTCTCATGGTTACATTGCGAGTGTAGAGGCAGAAACCGACTTGGTGGATTTATATATTATTATAATATTATTATATATATATTATATTATATATATATATTAGAACCATGCACTGAACCATTTATGTTTGGACACTAGGGGGCTCACCACCCAATATAGTTATATTAGTCGTACTGGCGAATCGCGTCCTGCTCTTCGCCATCGAGATATACCTCATCTCCAGTACCTAGTGTACTCCATCAACAAATAAAAAACAATACACCCAGCACCTGCCAGGCCCCGCCCTAGTGCTACGTACTATATAGCACTAGGCGTGGTCACCACTCGCTCTTCCTCTATTTTCGTTTCCATCATAGCGGATGCGTGCACCCTATGCAACTAGTTGTCATGAAAAGTTTAAAGAAATTGCGTAATATTGAGTGCTTACCGGAGATTTGCCTACCCCTGGAATCTTCGCGGCATGTTCCAACGACACGTCGGGTCTATCTTGATGTTTCCTCATCTTGTGGCAGCAGATCGAGGGACAGCGTGCAAGGTTTGGCTATCGAGCCGGCTCGTACACAGGTAGGCCCTGTGTCATCAGGCATTATGTTAGTAATGCTGGTTGTTTTGTTACACAACCGAGTTGTGTGTCGGCGCCAGGGGCGGGATGTTTTGGTGAAAGTTCCCCTGAAGTGGACGTTTTCCAAGCGATCCTGGAGCGCGCTGCTAACACTAATGCTATAATGCTGGGTCACTGTTCTAATGTTCCCCGCCGTGGGATGTTGCCGCTTTTCCCTCCTCTTAACCGGTTCATTGATGAAGGTCAGTCGGTAGCTAATGTGGGGGGTTTTGCTGAGTCCTATTTACCCTTTTTACGGGTGAATGGGTTGACAACAGGGTGCAGGGCGGGTGTGCCGTGGCTAGGTAGCCAGGTAGCATCGATCCTGTGCCCCGGCGGGGTTGAACGGTGTCCCACCCGGAAGCCGACGCTTGAGAGCGAGTCGGCCCGGCGGGTGGCAGTATGGACTGATGAGAGTTATACTGCTACAGGATGGAATTTAGCGGCGGCCAGTGTTGTGGCTCAGCTGACTGTTTTTCTGTCCACATTAGCGTCGGGTAGTGGGGCTACAGGACCAGCCGATGCTGAAAACATTTTGCATGTTTTTGGTGTTATAGAGATCTTGAATCAGTCGCAAGCTATAACTGCGGGGAGGATTAGGATGCTATCAACGCTTGTTAATAGGCATTTCTGGTTGGAGCAATCTCCTCTTGGGGAAGAAGAAAGGTTTTCTCTCCTCACGGCTCCTTTTTCCACAGAGGGACTCTTTGGTCGTTCTGCGGAGACGCAGGCGGTTGTTGACCTAGGTCCCACACCGCCTCACGCTATGCAGCCAGAGGTTGGAGCACGGCCTCGTCAGTGACTATGGCGAGGCCCTCGACAGGCGGCCATGTTTCCCCAGTGGTACCCTGGCGGGGTTGTGTGATTGGTGAGCCTGGTGTTACGGCTGCCACTATTTACAGTGGTCAGCAGGGGGACTCGAGGCCTCTTCGTATGAATGCTCAGCACGGGTTACCCCGACCTCGCCTTCGCCAGGCGGGGTATCACGTTGATGCCTCCCACTCCCGCGAGATCGGCAGTGGTCTGCAAAAAAGAGGCGCGCGTGATTTGGGTGGTAGCAATATCACTGCAGGGCTACGGTGTGTAGGAACCCATGGGGTCCTCACGCCTTGCATGTCTGGCTGCGGAACAACTCCTCAGCATGCTCTAGAGGGGTGTTCAGTGGGGGAGCGTGTGTCAACTAGTTTGATGGCAGCTTCTCCTGTATCAAACCCGCCCTTTCTGTCGGGGTCCCCCCTTGGGTGCGACCGCCCTATCCGCTTTGGCGGGTTCAGAGGCTACGCACAGCGGGAGGGACCCGGCCACCTATCTGCTGTTCCTTGCGGCCCAGCGTCAGTTGAAGGCGGGTGAGCTCTGGGATTATTATCACATATGGCGACAAGAATGCCGTTTGGTGGGATGGGTAGAGAGAATGTTGAGGCTGGGGCTTGTTTTGCAGTTCGCACAACCCCACCCTCCGTTCTCAGGTTTGGTGCAGACCCTATTGTCAGGGTCAGCAGCAGTGACAGCTCTGGCCGACGAGATCCAATCTCTGTTGGCGAAGCAGGCCGTAGTCGTGGTCCCGAGAGAGGACGCGATGTCAGGCATCTACTCCCGTTATTTTCTGGTGCCCAAAAAAATGGGAGGGGTCAGACCTATACTGGATCTGTCCGTGTTCAATCGTCTGATTGTGGCGAGACCATTCAGAATGTTGACGTCAAACACTTGCTACTTGCTGTCAGAGTGGGAGACTGGTTCACCTCCATAGACCTGAAGGATGCGTATTTTCACGTCCCGATTTTCCCTCTTCACAGGAAATACCTACAGTTCCTGTTTCAGGGCGTAGCGTACGAATACCAGAGGTTGTCGTTCGGCTATTCTCTGGCTCCCCCACATTCAACAAGTGCGTAGAGACTGCGCTGGAGCCTCTACGTCGTCAGGGGATACGAATTCTATTCTATCTCGACGACATTCTGCTCCTCAGCCGGTCGGAGGAGGTCGCCAGGTCTCATACCAGGCTGGTGGTGGAATTCCTCACCAAGCTGGGTTTTGCTGTGAACTGGAAGAAGAGTACGCCTCTTCCCAGACAACAGGTGGAGTACTTGGGCTTGACACTAAGGTCGAGACCCATGATTGTAACCCTCTCGGAGCAACGGAGGGTGTCTATCCTCCACGCGCTCGGGGGTTTCCGTCCTGGAAAGACGGTCACGGCGCTGCAAGTGATGCGCCTGCTCGGTATGATGGCATCTGCTCACGCGGTGGTCCCTCTTGGCCTCCTCTTCATGAGGAGGATACAGAGGTGGTTCTCCAGTATGAGAATAGACTCGGTGAGGGACAAATGGAAACGGTTGACGGTTCCTTTGTCAATATGGGGGGATCTCGCCCATTGGAGGAGGCCTGGTATCCTCACCAATGGGGTCCCCATGGGCAGCAGGCGTTCACACGTCACGGTCTTCACCGATGCTTCCCTCACGGGTTGGGGAGGGACGTGTCGGACCAACGCAGTGGGGGGCAGCTGGACGATCCATGCTGCCCGGTCTACCCTGCACATCAATGTGTTGGAATTGAGGGCGGTCTTCCTGGTCCTCAGATGGCTCGCCCACCTGGTGGTAGGCGAGCACATTTTGGTCAGAACGGACAGTATGACGGCAGCGGCGTATATCAACAGGCAGGGTGGAACACACTCCACCCGTCTGCACCGGGCGGCGGTCGAACTCTGGCTATGGGCAGCTCGCAGTCTGCGCAGTCTGACGGCGCTCCACATCCCTGGCAAGGAGAATGTGGGCGCGGATATGATGTCTCGGGGCGGTCCTCATCGCAACAAGTGGGAATTGCACCCAGACATAGTCAGGCAGATCTGGGATCGCTTCGGGGAAGCTTCAGTGGATCTGTTTGCGAGCAGACAATCTCACAAGTGCCCCTTGTGGTTCTCGGTCAGTCGGGAAGACAATCCTCCCTTGGGGGTGGATGCCTTCTCGATGTATCCATGGCCGCCCGGGCTTCTGTATGCCTTTCCCCCCATACAACTGTTGAGTCAGTTGTTGGAGCGGATACGGAGGGAGCGCAGGACCGTGATCCTGGTTGCGCCGGACCGGGGCACAGCTGTGTGGTTCCCGGTCCTGATCCAGCTACTGGTAGCCCCGCCGTGGCCTGTTCCTTGGTCGGCAAGGGCCCTCTTTCAAGCGTACGGGTCGGTGTTTCAGCCCCCGGTGATGCGCCAACCTCTGATGGTTTGGCTGGTGAGAGGGTGAGTCTGGAGAGGATGGACCCTTCTGTGGTTGACACCATCCGGAATGCGCATGCTCCCTCCACTATCGCGCTTTATGCGGGTAGGTGGCGTATGTTCCAAGAGTGGTGTAAGGCGGGGGGCAGGGACCCGGTGTCCTGCCCCCTGGATGCTGTCCTTATTTTCCTTCAGTCTCTCCTTGATAGACTGTCGGCTTCGACGGTGAGGGTATATGCGGCGGCTATATCCTCTTATCATGAGGGGTTTGAGGGTGTTGTATTGTTCAGCCACCCTCTTGTGAAGCGTTTCCTGCTTGGTGTTCGACGCCTTAAGCCGGTGAAACGCTCTTTGGCTCCGAGCTGGGATCTTCAATTGGACCTCGGCCATTGGAACAGCTGTCTTTCAAGACTGCGTTCTTGCTGGCCATCACCTCCGCTAAACGCGTGGGTGAGCTTTGTGCTCTCTCGGTGCGGCCAGAGTGTCTGTCTATTCGTTCCGATAGCGGTGCCACTCTGCGGCCTAATCCAGCCTTCGTGCCAAAAAATATCCGGAGTTCTTTCCGCTCCAGGGATATTATGGTTCAGGCGTTTCATCCGCCTCCTCACGCTAGTGAGTTGGAGGCGGGCCTTCACCTGTCATGTCCGTTCCGGGCTTTGGGGATTTACCTCAGCTGTACTCAGGGCCTCAGGGCTACCGATCAGCTCTTTGTCTGTTACGGTGGCTCTCATGCTGGTAAGGCACTGTCGAAACAGCGCCTGTCCCATTGGTTGTGCGAGGGCATTGCCCTTTGCTACATGTTGGCCGGGCTGGCTCCCCCTGGGGGCGTCAGGGCGCCCTCCACTCGTGGGGTGGCGGCCTCTGCCGCCCTACTGGGTGGGGCCTCGGTGGAGGACATCTGTGCTGCGGCTTCATGGTCCTCACCGGGTCCCTTCGTAAGGTTTTACCTCATGGACATGACCGGGGGTTCTGTCTCCCAGGCGGTTCTGAGGTCTGGGACCTCTCCTGCTTCCCGTCCTTTGGTGGGGTAGCAGGAGTGTGTGGGTGTGGGCCACAATGTGTTGTGTCACATGTGGTTCCGCCTGTGCTGTGCGTTCAAGAGGTTCTAGTTCCCTCTTGTTCGCACTCGGGTGGAGTTGACTGCCGCCCCCTCTTCATTAGGAAGGATGGGGTGACGGGACTCCCCTCCCCCCTGATGTGGGCTTTCGGGTCCTCAGGGGGTGCATTTGTCGGTCCTCGCGTCTGCTCTGTCCCCATATCTCGATGGCGAAGAGCAGGACGCGATTCGCCAGTATGACTAATATAACGATAGGTTATGTATATAACCTAGTTATATGAGTACTGGCTGAGCGTCCTGCTCTTAGCTTGCCCTGAGGTCCCTTGGGGAAACCTTTCTTGGGAAACGATTTTTTCCGAGGAAGAGCGAGTGGTGACCACGCCTAGTGCTATATAGTACGTAGTACTAGGGCGGGGCCTGGCAGGTGCTGGGTGTATTGTTTTTTATTCGTTGATGGAGTACACTAGGTACTGGAGATGAGGTATATCTCGATGGCGAAGAGCAGGACGCTCAGCCAGTACTCATATAACTAGGTTATATACATAACCTATCGCTATAAGTATCCTAGGTGATTACTATGATCCTATGCACCTGCTGAGGATTTACCTTCAAACTGTTTCACTGTTGGAACTGACCACGGAGCAATTGACGACTGTTCTGTTTAACCCTTCATTCACTATCATTTACCTTTGGACAACAATAAACCCTGTAAACCGAACCGGCGGCAACTTTGGACATTCAATTCATTCAACATGACAACTTTGGTACAGCGTGAAAAGGCACATTAGCGGGTGCATCGTGGATGACTGTCAGCACACCCAGGAATGACAGTCGGCCACTACAGCGCGGTTTGGTGCAATCAGCTTTATTTCCATCATGAGTAATGCTGGCCCTGATCAAGGTTATTTTGTTGTTAAAGAATAGTGCAAGTTCTTCACACTTAACTGTTGATGACTGAGGAGGTGTAGGGGCAGTGTTGAGTAGTACATTAATAGTGGAAAAAAGGATTCTGGAGTTTCCAGCGTTTTCTGTAATGATTTTAGAGAAGTAGTCTTTCCTTGCTAAGCGGATGGTTTTATTATAAGCAGTTAAAGCATCTTTGTATATATCACAGCATATGGTGGTTTTTGTTTTTCTCCATTTTCGCTCTGCTGCACGACATTTCCTTTTTTCTTTGTTGACCGCATTATATTTCAACCAGGGCGAGGCTCTGGTTTAATCCTTTTTCGTTTTTAGTGGGGCGACAGAATTTAATACAGATGACAGTGCATCATTGAGATTTTCTACCATTTAATTTAGAGAGCTGTCATGATTGTGTGGTTCATGTAGTCTGATAAGATTAATGAACTTTGATTCTGCCTTGTCGTTTAGGAGCCTCTTTTGAACTATGATTTATTTTTTTGTTTTAGTAAGGGTTATTTGAGTATCAAAAAATATACAGTGATGGCCGGAGAGAGGTAATTCAGTTATTGAGACATTTTTTATGCTTAGCCCAGTTGTTGTTATAACTAAGTCTAATGTATTCCCAAGCCTGTGAGTTGCATTTGTTATATGCTGTGTTAGATCAAAGCTATCCAGTAGATTCTTTTGCTCTATAGTTTTGGAGTCTGTTTTCTTATTAAAATGGATGTTCAAGTCTCCATTTAGGATCACCTTATCATATCCGGTAACACATAGTGAAATCAGTTCAGAGAGCTCCTGTATAAATATTGGTGAGTGTCTAGGCGGGCGGTATATTGTGACGCTAATGGTTGATTCTGTTTTGAGCTCAATGGCAAGATATTCCATCGACATGAACTCGCCTAGTTCTGTGATTCTAAACAAGAGTTTTGAGGAGAAAATTGCTGCAACCCCCCCTTCTGTTTTTTCTGGGTATTTGATGAAAATTATAGTCTGGTGGACAAGCCTCTATCATTATTGATGTAGCTGTGTCATTATTGAGCCATGTCTCTACTAGGCAGATGCAATCTAAGTTATTTTCTTTAATCTGATCATTTACTAAAAAGAAATTATTATTCAGTGATCTGACATTTAGGAGGGCTAATTTTATTTGTTGGACTTCTTTAGAGGAGGTCTGCTTTGGCTTGACCTTGATGGCCTTGAGGTTAATAGCAGGTAAACGCATTGATGGTGTATAGTTTTTACCGTGCCATTGGCTGGTTATGATTACCGGTATGTTTTGAGAGATGGCATGGTGGTTGTACTATACTGTACTGTGCAGGATGGGTTGATTTGTTTAGCTCTTTCGGGGACATTTGATCAGACGAGATGGCCTTGTGTGATATGGGGGGGAGGGGAGGATGCCTTGTGCTGCTGCTGCACCTCGTGGCGAGATTGTGTCCTTCGTGATTATCTCTCGTGCTGGTATGAGTTTGATATCCTTGGAGGCCACTAAGGCATGACGCATGTTTTCTGCAAGAAGCCTCGATCCTAAGTGATTTGGGAAGAAGCCATTTCTTTGAAAGCGTTCTGGATTATTCCAGAAAACATTGAAATTGTCAATGAATTTCAGTCCGTGTATAAGACAGGCAGACCCTAACTGTAACTGAGGGGTACAATTCCCTGACTGTATTACTAGATATGATACTTACTACCACTACCTTTGTACTTAATATTCGGCCACCCAGTACACGGCATAAATATATTATCATAAACACTCTCACGTAGATGAAACGGATCCAACACAAATGTACGAAGTCGAAGTATGCGTTTATTACTACACAGCAATGGTGTGTAGAGCAAGCACGTAATCACTTAATTACATTTATGAATTGAAATAGTATGCACTTTTATGGCAAAGAGTATTCGTCGGTATATCAATAGAGAATGTCCAATCTCTGATGGCGCAGGTGGTAAATATACGACCTGGAATAGTTAAGGAATAACAGCAATGATACTTTAATGATTATAAGACTGGATACACTAAGGGGGGGTTAATCCGGTCGCTTGTAAGCCGACAGGAGTAGGAGGGGGGGGGGGTAGAATCCGGCTGCCTCGTCCGGCCAAGGGTATCCCAGGTGAACCCACTGTAGTGCCGTTCAATGCGCCGGCGATCCTTGGACCACAGATGAAAGCAGGTGGACTCTTTGTGGGCCGGCTCTCTCCGGTCCACGGGGGAGAGACGTGAAGCGACCTCGTCTTGCAGAGCGTCTCCTCACCTTGCATCCTCTCCAGGGGGGGGGGTTCCAACACACGGCAGTGTCGGGGGTCTTTATCCATGGAATAATCAAAGTATACAAAGCATAATCCGTGCCTGGGAAGGCGGGCTGTCGTCGGTAGAATAATCCGGTATACAGGTCCACTCGCTCGTCGGCTCTGGGGCTCCTCGGGTGCAGCTTCACATGGGGTCAACCACCCTGGGTAAGCAGCCAGTTCTCTGCCCGAAACGATGGGGTACTGACTACGGTAGTATTCTCACCGCACGAAGCACTATATATTAACAGACTATTATTAGCTTAATAGACTACGTCCAACTCGACGATATAGTGCCAAATATGACTATTCAAATATTAATATACACGATGTCTCAATACCGATGGTAGGCGAACTTGGCCTTACTCCCACACGTGGCGTCGCGGGGAGGCTTTACGTCTGTGACTCTATTGGAGGGTAAGAAACTGGACTGAAAATGAAGTCCTACTTTAGTAGCGCAGTATATATACGCACTATGAACAAATAGTCCCATTAGTGGTGCGGTAGTCAGATTCCTACGCGGAACTAGGACTTGTTCGTACATGTGGAGCGGTACGTTTGAACTGGGTCTGAGGGGTATGGCAGCCTGGCACCAAGGTCTCGACCAATAGTAGAATGGAGACTATTATGGGATGTTCAGTAGGCTAGAATGGATATTCAATGCATATTGTACAAGGAATATACAAGGGATATCAGGGAATATTAGAGAATATACAAATACAATTAAATATATATATATAAATAAATATATATATTCGGTTTAATCTGGCCCTTCACAACACTAACCATGAATTAAAATTTAGGAGTTGACTAAAGGCTTCTTGTCCTCTGCGAAAGCATGCAATTGGTCCACTGATGGACACATCAGTGTCCATGTACACAGACTGATGTTTGTCTAGTGTGTTCATTAAACGTGTGAAATCCTCTTACATTTACATTTACATTTAATCATTTAGCTGACGCTTTTATCCAAAGCGACTTACAAGTTCTGTGCGACAAGACAGCAAGAAGGGTATAACTCTATCAGCTGAGTAACAATGTTCATCAAATTGTTGCGTGTTACAGTGTAGGTTAGTTTATTAGGACAAGTGCATGACATTAAGGTTAGTCGGGGTTAGATTTTTTTTTTTTTTTTTTTTTATCATTTCAGATAATGGTTGAAGAAGTGAGTCTTTAGGCGACGGCGAAAGATTGGACGGGATTCGGCTGTCCTAACTGGGATGGGTAGTTCATTCCACCATTGTGGGGCAAGGACTGAGAATAGGCGGCTTCTCTTTGATGACCCTCCGGGAGCTTGGATAGGAGTAGATCTGAGGCGGCCAGAAGATGCAGAGCGTAGGGGTCTTGAGGGTGTGTAGTTAGAGACCATTGACCGGAGGTAGGCGGGAGCGGTTCCCTTTGCCGCACGGTATGCTAGGTCGAGGGCCTTGAAGCGGATACGTGCAGCAATGGGGAGCCAGTGCAGGTCCCTAAGAAGTGGTGTGACATGGGCCGACTTCGGTAGGTTTGAGATTTTGAATGAGTTGAAGAGGCTTGGTGGCAGTGGCCGGGAGGCCAGCTAGCAGTGCGTTGCAGTAGTCGAGGCGGGAGATGACTGTTGATTGGACGAGGAGTTGGGTGGCTTCTTTTGTCAGGAAGGGGCGTATCCTTCTGACGTTGCTCAGGAGGAATCTGCAGGTTCTGGTTGTCGCTGCGATGTGAGCAGAGAAGTTCAACTGGTCGTCGAGGACAACACCAAGGTTCTTGGCGGTCGGCGACGCGGTCACAGCTGCATTCTCGACTGTGATGGAGAGGTCGGTCAGGGGGGAGGATTTGGCCGGCAGGTGGAGCAATTCTGGTTTGCTTAGGTTCAGTTTGAGGTGGTTGGTCGTCATCCAGGCGGAGATGTCGGACAGACAGGCCGAGATCCGCTCAGAGACGTGGATATCTGAGGGAGGGAAGGAGAGGAAGAGTTGAGTATCATCTGCATAACAATGATATGAGAAGCCATGAGACGTGATAATGTTACCCAGTGATTTAGTGTAGAGGGAGAAGAGAAGGGGTCCTAGGACCGAGCCCTGGGGGACACCCGTCCGGAGGGGGCGGGTGGCCGACAGAGTCCCTCTCCATGACACTTGGTAGGAGCGGTCATTGAGGTATGATGTCAGCCATGTCAGCGCAGATCCAGCCACTCCCATTCCTGCGAGGGCCGCGAGGAGGATCTGATGGTTGACTGTGTCGAAGGCTGCAGATAGATCTAGGAGAATCAGGACAGAGGAGAGGCCTTTCAATGTCTCTGTGCCCGTTTTCTTTCGCAGGATGTAAAACGATCCAGAGTGAATGACAATTCTTTTTATGCCTGATCTGATGAGTGTTGGAAGTATTTCAGACAGTTCTTTCACAGATGTGTTTTCTAGATATATATTTTCTGTGTTTGCCATTTCCACATACCTTGTTGTGGAATCTCCAATCAGTATGCAGTCTGTTTTCTTTGTGAGGTTAGCATTTTTCTTTCCAACAGTTCTGGGGCTGTTTGTTTTTGGATTAGGCCTAGTCTGCCGGTTCTTACCACAGTCCTGTGGCCTTGGTGAAATAGCCTCGCTAGCTGTACCACTAGCTTTCTCAATAGCCGTCATGTTAATGCTAGTCTCGTACCTTCGGCGTCAGCTACTGCGACGTTCTCATTGGCGCATGGTAGTCTCTTTGCTGTCAGCCGTTAGCTCAATCTGGGTCGTGTTTGCTAGCCGCGTCGCTCGTGGCTCTGTTTTCCTCGTCGTCTTGTGTGCTCCGATGTGCCGGCTGTTAGCTTCGCTAGCATTAGCGTGAGCTCCGGCATGCCAGTTGTTTGCTTCACTAGTGTTAGCGTGAGCTCCGGTATGCCTGCTAATAGTGTCGTTAGCGTGAGCTCCGTTACGCTCGCTGTTTGCTTCGCTAGCGTCGTTAGCCACGCTTCTAAGTATCTTTGCTTTGGGTGTTGATATGTGTGTTTCCGAGAGTAGGTTGAAACTATTTCCTGGCGGTACCGGGGGTGAGGTATTAGTCGTGTTCCTGGTTCGTTTATTTCTCCTTTTATCCTTGACGGTGGTCCGCTGCTTTGGTTTAGCTCCTAGGTTGTGCCAAGGACCGTCTGGGTGGTGCTGTTCTGTAGCTACTAGCTCAGGCCAGGTCTCAATCATGGTATCGTTGGCTATATTTGTAGTAGCTTCAAAAATAGAGTCAATGAGTCGCTCATCCTGTTGGATTTGGTGCAGGATAGAAACCCGAGCCTCCAGCTCTACAATCCTCATACTCATCCTCAGGCAGCTAGTGCATTCTGTGGGAGAGCCGAGTCCCGGCATCTTCCCTTATTTCCTGTCTTTTCAGGTTAGGCTAAACTCAAGCTAAGCTAGGTACTTAGCTGGTGATGGTGGGCCTTGTTGTCTTTCAGGTCACTTCACAACCGGGGTCTTTATGAAATATCCTCGTCTTTCATAAATATCCTCGCCTTCAGTGGCCGACATAGTCCTTTGTGTTTAGCTGATAAGACGGAGACTTCTTCATCTCGCTGGTCCTCCCACGGAGAGATCTTGCTACTCGTCCTTTCGACGGAGCACTGTGGTCATAAATCGGAATAAATAAAAAAATGCACAGTTCTGGAGAAGTACCATAGGAACTGGGAGTTAACGTACAGAGTATTTATAGTTGAAAGGGCTATAATAAATCATTACAGTAGCGATAGGCAGAAAAACACAGAGCGACAGTAAAAAGCAGCTTGCATTGCAGAAGCAGGAACACATACACACATATATATGTGTGCTGTGTTTTTATGTCTTCCATCGAGGACCACCTTGGAAATAAGTGTTTTAATGAATGCTTTAGTTTAGGTGATATCCTCAGGAATACAAATTGGTCAAGATAATTTGTTTTTATGATGTGTTTTTAATTTCCAAATACAAATCTAATCAAATCAAAAAAGCAGTTTTTGCAGTTGAGCTACAGGTGTTGTATATTATACAGCCTTTTCATGCATCTTCATCAAGGGAACCCTTATACTAATGATTTTTTAAATAATATTATGATGGTACAATATGGACCTAGTAGTTGAGTCATCTGTGGCACTTCGTTTCTCAATGGATTTGTCATCTAGGAGGGTTAATAAACAAATTTAGCCGGGGTGTATTTTTTAAAAAGGCAGGGTAAATTTGTGAGAGACCAAAATCCAAAATGGCTGCTGTGGAAATTAACTTTTTAATGGTTTGACCTACAATGATGCACAATACATGGTACCAGCCCCCTCTCAGTCATGTACCAGCCCCCTCTCAGTCATGTGCCAGCCCCCTCTCAGTCATGTGCCAGTCAGCCCCTTCTCAGTCATGTACCAGCCCCTTCTCAGTCATGTACCAGCCAGCCCCCTCTCAGTCATGTACCAGCCTCCTCTCAGTCATGTATACCAGCCCCCTCTCAGTCCTGTATACCAGTCCCCTCTCAGTCATGTACCAGCCCCCTCTCAGTCATGTACCAGTCCCCTCTCAGTCCTGTATACCAGCCCCCTCTCAGTCATGTACCAGCCCCCTCTCAGTCATGTACCACAGCCCCCTCTCAGTCATGTACCAGCCCCCCTCTCAGTCATGTACCAGCCCCCCTCTCAGTCATGTACCAGCCCCCTCTCAGTCATGTACCACAGCCCCCTCTCAGTTATGTACCACAGCCCCCTCTCAGTCATGTACCACAGCCCCCTCTCAGTCATGTACCAAAAAATCGTTAATTTTTTTTTTTTTTTTTAAGTATCAAATCATAACGGCCCAAATATGCATCAGCCCACCGGGCAAATGCCCGGTATGCCAGATGGCCAGTCCAGGCCTGGCTGTGATGTACTTTTATAATTAAATAAATACATTTCATATACATTTGAAATTCATGGTTTGTTGTGTTCAGTGGCGATTCTAGGAATATTTTAGCAGGGGGGCACAGGGGGGGCATGAGCTAGTATGGGGGGGGGGGGGCACAAAAAAAAAATATATATATCATATCATATCATCATATCATCATATCATATCATATTATCATATCATATCATCATATCATATCATATCATATCATCATATCATAAAATATCATCATATCATATCATCATATCATATCATATCATATCATATCATATCATATCATCATGTTGTGACGACCCTCCCCCACATTGTGTTGGCTTCCTCTGCTCTGACTGGCAGAGCAGAGCTGCGTCTATACAAATAGTAGCTCTAGTTCTGCAGACCCCTCTCTGATTGGTTGAGCTCCATTTCTGCAGCCCCCTCTCTGATTGGTTGAGCTCCATTTCTGCAGCCCCCTCTCTGATTGGTTGAGCGAAGCCCCTCGCGCGTAAGGTTATCGCGGTGCTTTGAGGTGCTTATCGCGGAATCCGCCATCATTTTCACTCAGCGCTTCAGCTCACCTGGCAGAGCAGCGGTCCTGCGGTCCTGCGGTCCGTTGTTGACGAGTTCGAATCCCATCACATTTTTTTTTTTAACGTGATTTTTTTTTAACATGTATTATTTCGCCGGTTAAGGTTAGGCTAAGGTTAGGCATTGTTTCGGAGTTGGTTAAGGTTAGAACGGTTAAGTTTAGGCGCTGTTAAGGAGCTGGTTAAGGTTAGAGTTTGTCTTAGAGAATGGCAATATTCTTTCTATGGTTAAGGTTAGGCATGGTTAAGGTTAAGGTTAGGCATTGTTTCGGAGTTGGTTAAGGTTAGAACGGTTAAGTTTAGGCGCTGTTAAGGAGCTGGTTAAGGTTAGAGTTTGTCTTAGAGAATGGCAATAGACAGCCTATTTCCGCGCGACAGCTCCCAGCAGAGGGGCTGCAGAAATGGAGCTCAACCAATCAGAGAGGGGTCTGCAGAACTAGAGCTACTATTTGTATAGACGCAGCAGAGCTGGGGAAGGCTTGTCAGGCTAATTGGGGCACACCTACGCCGGTGGCTTAATCATTTTAGGCAACCAGCTTGCACCTAGCCACGCCCCGCGGCGACGCGGCAGCGGCAGAGCGGAGAGCTCTGCCGCGGAGCTCTGCCGCGGCATTATATAGCCATAATTCCCCCTCTTTTAACATCAACTGTTAGCTCAACTGGTTTGCCGCCTTGCTGTGGATCCTGCGGTGCGTTGGTGACAAGTTCGAATCCCTTCAATATATATATATATTTTTTTAACATGCATTCTTTCGCCGGTTAAGTTTAGGCATTGTTTCGGAGTTGGTTAAGGTTAGGGTTAAGTTTAGGCATTGTTTCGGAGTTGGTTAAGGTTAGGGTTAAGTTTAGGCATTGTTTCGGAGTTGGTTAAGGTTAGAAGGGTTAAGTTTAGGCATTGTTTCGGAGTTGGTTAAGGTTAGAGTTTGTCTTAGAGCAGCGGTTCCAAAACTTTTTTGGCCGTGCACCCCCTGTCACCTCCCGACCTAGCTCGTGCACCCCTCAATGGGTTTCTGTTAGAAAAAATTGTTGCTGGTCTCCGTGCACAGATTTAATTTTTTATTTTATCTCTTCCCACGGCGACTATGGATAGGGAATTTCTTTATTTAATTAAAATGTTCACGACAATACTCTGCCAGCATGTTTAATATCCATAATACTAAAGGTTTGACTAAGATTTGTATGAAATTTTATTGTAAACATTTTTTTATTTTTT